>NW_027361673.1:6922500-7330000 GCF_039654945.1 Dendrobates tinctorius
CTAGTGTATGACAAACTACAAGGTGTATATAGAATTGGGCAGAATAGAAATCTCCCTAGAGTGTAGGTCTGTAAGAACGGAACAAGTCCTCGACTTATCCTTACAGAGTGACACACAGATAGCTTCACTGTGGCCATGATAACAGCCGTTACACGGTACTGAGAGAGGAGCGTGCACGTACATGGCTGTCCGGTGTATGTAAAATTGTCAAGCTCCGTGTTTTTTAAGTATACGGACTGACACACGCTGTCTCTCTATAGTTTTATCCTAGTTGTAAGAATGGAAGCTGTCCAACTTGTCCGGTCTGTTCATCTTGGATGGGCTGAAGAGGAGGAAGAGGAGAGGGAGGAGGAGCTGGAAAGTTGTCTTGCCTATTGGTCATGTGGTCAAAATTGTTGGTACCCCTCATTTAATGACAGAAAAACCCACAAAGGTGACAGAAATAACTTGCATCTGACAAAAGTAATAATAACTAACAAATCTATGATAATGAACAAATGAAAGTCTGACATTGCTTTTCAACCATGCTTCCACAGAATTTTTTAAATAACATAACTCATGAAATAGACCTGGACACAATTGATGGTACCACTAAAAATAATGTGACAAAAGGGACATGATACAGTTGTGGCCAAAAGTATTGACACCCCTGCAATTCTGTCAGATAATACTCAGTTTCTTCCTGAAAATGATTGCAAACACAAATTCTTTGGTATTATTATCTTCATTTAATTTGTCTTAAATGAAAAAACACAAAAAGAATTGTCCTAAAGCCAAATTGGATATAATTCCACACCAAACATAAAAAAGAGGGTGGACAAAAGTATTGGCACTGTTCGAAAAATCAAGTGATGCTTCTCTAATTTGTGTAATTAACAGCACCTGTAACTTACCTGTGGCACCTAATAGGTGTTGGCAATAACTACATCACACTTGCAGCCAGTTGACATGATACAGTTGTGGCCAAAAGTATTGACACCCCTGCAATTCTGTCAGATAATACTCAGTTTCTTCCTGAAAATGATTGCAAACACAAATTCTTTGGTATTATTATCTTCATTTAATTTGTCTTAAATGAAAAAACACAAAAAGAATTGTCCTAAAGCCAAATTGGATATAATTCCACACCAAACATAAAAAAGAGGGTGGACAAAAGTATTGGCACTGTTCGAAAAATCAAGTGATGCTTCTCTAATTTGTGTAATTAACAGCACCTGTAACTTACCTGTGGCACCTAATAGGTGTTGGCAATAACTACATCACACTTGCAGCCAGTTGACATGGATTAAAGTTGACTCAACCTCTGTCCTGTGTCCTTGTGTGTACCACATTGAGCATGGAGAAAAGAAAGAAGACCAAAGAACTGTCTGAGGACTTGAGAAACCAAACTGTGAGGAAGCATGAGCAATCTCAAGGCTACAAGTCCATCTCCAAAGACCTGAATGTTCCTGTGTCTACCGTGCGCAGTGTCATCAAGAAGTTTAAAGCCCATGGCACTGTGGCTAACCTCCCTAGATGTGGACGGAAAAGAAAAATTGACAAGAGATTTCAATGCAAGATTGTGCGAATGTTGGATAAATAACCTTGACTAACATCCAAACAAGTTCAAGCTGCCCTGCAGTCTGAGGCTACAACAGTGTCAACCCTTATTATCCGTCGGCGTCTGAATGAAAAGGGACTGTATGGTAGGAGACCCAGGAAGATCCCACTTCTTACCCCGAGACATAAAAAAGCCAGGCTGGAGTTTGCCAAAACTTACCTGAAAAAGCCTAAAACATTTTGGAAGAATGTTCTCTGGTCAGATGAGACAAAAGTAGAGCTTTTTGGGCAAAGGCATCAACATAGAGTTTACAGGAGAAAAAAAGAGGCGTTCAAAGAAAAGAACACGGTCCCTACAGTCAAACATGGCGGAGGTTCCCTGATGTTTTGGGGTTGCTTTGCTGCCTCTTGCACTGGACTGCTTGACCGTGTGCATGGCATTATGAAGTCTGAAGACTACCAACAAATTTTGCAGCATAATGTAGGGCCCAGTGTGAGAAAGCTGGGTCTCCCTCAGAGGTCATGGGTCTTCCAGCAGGACAATGACCCAAAACACACTTCAAAAAGCACTAGAAAATGGTTTGAGAGAAAGCACTGGAGACTTCTAAGGTGGCCAGCAATGAGTCCAGACCTCAATCCCATAGAACACCTGTGGAGAGATCTAAAAATGGCAGTTTGGAGAATGCACCCTTCAAATATCAGGGACCTGGAGCAGTTTGCCAAAGAAGAATGGTCTAAAATTCCAGCAGAGCATTGCAAGAAACTCATTGATGGTTACCGGAAGCGGTTGGTCGCAGTTATTTTGGCTAAAGGTTGTGCAACAAAGTATTAGGCTGAGGGTGCCAATACTTTTGTCTGGCCCATTTTTGGAGTTTTGTGTGAAATGATCAATGTTTTGCTTTTTGCTTCATTCTCTTTTGTGTTTTTTCATTTAAGACAAATTAAATGAAGATAATAATACCAAAGAATTTGTGTTTACAATCATTTTCAGGACGAAACTGAGTATTATTTGACAGAATTGCAGGGGTGTCAATATTTTTGGCCGCAACTGTACATCATGGTGTGTCCACTAATTAGCATAGCAGGTGTCTACAATCTTGGAATCATTGAGTGGGCCTGTATAGAGGGCTACAGATACTCACTGTGCTGTTTGGTGACATGGTGTGTATCACACTCAACATGGACCAGAGGAAGCGAAGGAAAGAGTTGTGTCAGGAGATTAGAAAGAAAACTATAGACAAACATGTTAATGGTAAAAGTTATAAGATCATCTCCAAGCAGCTTGATGTTCCTGTGGCTACAGTTGCATATATTATTCAGAAATTTAAGCTCCATGGGACTGTAGCCAACCTCCCTGGATTTGGCCGCAGGAGGAAAATTGATGACAAATCAAAGAGATGGATAATACAAATGGTAGTAAAAAAATCCAGAATAACTTAAAAACAGATTAAAGGTGAACTTCAATCTCAAGGAACATCAGTGTCACATCGCACTATCTGTCGTTGCATGAGCCAAAGTGGACTTGATGGGAGACAACCAAGGAGGACACCATTGTTGAAAAAAATCGTAAAAAAGCCAAACTGGAATTTGCCAAACTACATGTTGACAAGCCACCAAGCTTCTGGGAGAATGTCCTATGGACAGATGAGACAAAAATGGAACATTTTGGCAAGGCACACAACTCTGTGTTCACAGACAGAAAAATTAAGCATATCAAGAAAAGAACACTGTCCCTACTGTGAAACATGGAAGAGGCTTTGTTATGTTTTGAGGCTGCTTTGCTGCATCTGCCACAGGGTGTCTAGAATCTGTGAAGAGTACAATGAAATCTCAAGACTATCAAGGGATTTTAGAGAGGAATGTGCTGCCCAGTGTCAGAAAGCTTGGTCTCAGTTGCAGTTTATGGGTCTTGCAACAGGATAATAACCCAAAACACAACAAGCTAAAAAGACCAAAGGATGGCTAAAAGGAAAACATTGGACTATTCTGAAGTGGCCTTCTATGAGCCCTGACCAAAATCTTATTGAGCATATTTGGAAACAGCTGAAACATGCCGTCTGGAAAAGGCAACCTTCAAACATGAGACAGCTGGAGCAGTTTGGCCTTGAGGAGAGGGCCAAAATACCTGTCGAGAGGTGCAGAAGTCTCATTGTCAGTTACAGGAATCATTTGATTGCAGTGATTGCCTCAAAAGGTTGTGTGCAACAAAATATTAAGGGTACCATCATTTCTGTCCAGGCCTATTTCATGAGTTTTATTTTTTGAAAAATTCTGTGGCAGCATGGTTGAAATGCAATGTCTGACTTTCATTTGTTCATTTTCATAGATTTTTTTGTTATGATTACTTTTGTCAGACTCTAGTTATTTCTGTGAGAATTGTGGGGTTTTCTGTCATTAAATTAAATATATACACTGCTCAAAAAAATAAAGAGAACACTAAGATACCACATCGTAGATATCACTGAATGAAATATCGCAGCTGCAAATCTTTATTCATTACATAGTGGCAAAAGTTGAGAACAAGAAAATCTAAAAATGATCAATGTAATTCAAAATTTATAACCCATGGAGGTCTGGATTTGGAAGGATACTCAAAATCAAAGTGGAAAATCAAATTACAGGCTGATCCAACTACAGTGGAAATGCCTCAAGACAAAGAAATGATGCTCAGTAGTGTGTGTGGCCTCCACGTGCCTGTTTGACTTCCCTACGACACCTGGGCATGCTCCTGATGAGTCGGTAGATGTTGTCATGAGGGATCTCCTCCCAGAACTGGACTAAAGGTACTGTCACACTAAGCCATATTGCTAGCAATATCGCTATAACTTGTGACGTTATAGCGATATTGCTAGCGACATCGTTGTGTCTGATACTTACCTACGACCCGCTCCCCCGCTGGTTATCGCTGATCGCGCAAGAACGTCCAGGACCGTTTCTCGTCGTCAGCTTCCTGTGGCGCTTCCTGTGGAGAGACGAGCGACGAGCGTGGAGCCGGGCAGGAGGACGCAGGAACGCCTAGTGTGACAGGTAAGTAGCGACCCCCGTCCCCAGCGATGTCGCTGGTGAGATCTGCCTGTGTGGCAGCTCACTAGCGACCACTTAGCGATGCACCAGCGATCCTGACCGCGTCATATCGCTGGTCGGGATCGCTGGTACATCGCTAAGTGTGACAGTCCCTTAAAGCATCGGCAAACTCCTGGACAGTCTGTGGTGCAATGTGATGTTGGTGGTTGGAGTGAGACATGATGTCGCAGATGTGCTCAATTGGATTCAGGTCTGGGGAATGGGTGGGCCAGTCCATAGCTTCAATGCCTTCATCTTGCAGGAACTGCTGACACACTCCAGCCTCATAAGGTCTGTAATTGTCCTGCATTAGGAGGAACCCAGGGCCAACCGCACCAACATAAGGTCTCACAATGGGTCTGAGGATCTCATCTTGGTACCTAATGGCAGTCAGGCTACCTCTGGTGAGCACGTGGAGGGCTGTGTGGCCCTCCAAAGAATTGCCACCCCACACCATTACTGACCCACTGCCAAACGGTCATGCTGAAGGATGTTGCAGGCAGTAGATCGCTCTCCACGGCGTCTCCAGACTCTATCAATACAAAAAAGGGTGGGGGAACAAGAGGCGCAATAGTGCCCTATCACTAGTGACACTACGATGTGAGTGGTGTAATGCAGTTCCACTCACCTATTCCAGTTGTGTGACCCACAACTGGCTTGAAGACATAACACAGTATCAGCTGCTGCAGGACCTCCACCGACCACTCCAAAGTGGAAAAACTGCCAGAGAATATGGGAAGCAAGATGTGCCACAGTCCGCGCTGCTGAATCCACAAAATCACCTGGGATGCAAGATGTAGTAACAAAGTACTTCTTTATTCCTTCCTACGCGTTTCGGCGCCCTTCCTGGCACCTTCCTCAGGGATATTCCTTCCTGAGGAAGGTGCCAGGAAGGGCGCCGAAACGCGTAGGAAGGAATAAAGAAGTACTTTGTTACTACATCTTGCATCCCAGGTGATTTTGTGGATTCAGCAGCGCGGACTGTGGCACATCTTGCTTCCCATATTCTCTGTCTCCAGACTCTGTCATGCCAGTCACAAGTGCTCAGTATGAACCTGCTTTCATCTGTGAAGAGCACAGGGCACCAGTGGCGAATTCGCCAATCCTGGTGTTCTGTGGCAAATGCCAAGCATCCTGCAGGGTGTTGGGCTGTGAGCAAAACCCCCAGCTATGGACTTCGGTAACTCAGACAATCCTCATGGAGTTGGTTTCTAACCGTTCGTGCAGACACATGCACATTTGTGGCCTGCTGGAGGTCATTTTGCATGGCTCTGTCAGTGCTCCTCCTTGCACAAAGGCTAAAGTAGCGGTTCTGCTGCTGGGTTGTTGCCCTTCTACGGCCCCCTCCATGTCTCCTGGTGTACTGGCCTGTCTCCTGGTAGCTCCTCCAGCCTCTGGACACTACGCTGATAGACACAGCAAACCGTCTTGCCACAGCTCGCATTGATGTGCCATCCTGGATGAGCTGCACTACCTGAGCCACTTGTGTGGGTTGTAGAGTCCATCTCATGCTACCACGAGTGTGAAAGCACAACCAACATTCAAAAGTGACCAAAACATCAGCCAGAAAGCATTGGTACTGAGATGTGATCTGTGGTCCCCACCAGCAGGACCACTCCTTTATTGAGTGTGTCTTGATAATTGCCAATAATTTCCATCTGTTGTCTATTCCATTTGCACAACAGCATGTGAAATTGATTGTCAATCAGTGTTGCTTTCTAAGTAGACAGTTTGATTTCACAGAAGTTTGATTTACTTGGAGTTATATTCTGTTGTTTAAGTGTTCCCTTTATTTTATAAATTCATGCATTTTCAGTAGGAATAATTGATGGGATAGGATAATGCACAGTTTGAAAAAGTTTCTCTTGGACATTTTTCTTCCTGTAGAATACAATTATTTTCTAAATTAGATATATCAGGAGATCTGGCAGGTCCTCATTAAAGGCTATGGACAGCTTTTACATGTAAAGAAGTATTTTATACATATTAGTGGTTACCTTTAAGTTTCAGGTTGCAATTTTCATCCTTTTATATATTTTCAGGCTCCCATACAGTTTGCAGCCTGATCCAAATGTCAGCTTTTTTATTTGTGGAAGAGTGTCTCTCGAAATACAGTATATGCTGAATTTGAGGTTTGTTTGTACTCACAGTGCTGCAGTCTTCAGTGGATCATATAAAAGCACAGACTCTATCCTGCACTTATTTTCTCTTCATGTACTTCCTCCTTGCCTGTTTTCTTGGCCTCCCTAAATTACATTCTCCTTTCTCCATTCTGTGGAAATATGTGTACTTTAAAACCCTCTCCCCTCCCTGTCACTGTTTAGTAAGCTGAGAATAGATAGGGGGAGAGCAGTCAGAACCATGAGCTCTGATGTATTTGTAATGTTTTTGCAGAGCAGTCAGCTACATTCACACATCCATGTGACATGTCCTAATGCTGTCCATTTTTCCTTTTGAACAGCCAACGTTGCATTGAGACACACACACACATCAGTTTTAAAAAAGAGTCAGTTTCTTCTGTTCATAAGACTCAGAGCAAGTCCTATTCTCATCTGTTTTACGTATCAGACTCGGCCATTAAAGTTTATGGGAATCCATGTAATTCACTCAAGAAATACATTTTACATTCACAGCTCCATCCAAGTTTGACACATTTTTAACTGACACAGTGTTAAGAGTCAATGGAAAAAGAAAGTTCAGTCATCCTGCTTCAGTGAAAAAAGGAATGAGAAAAAATAGAAGCAACTAATATGCAGGATAACACCTAAAAAAATTGGTTTCTCACAAAAATGCATGAATGCAGCCTTACACACATTCTTCATAGGCAAAATGAGAGAACATTTTTATTGAAGACTAGTTAGGCAGTTCAGTAAGAGTTTTTTCTGGGCTTGAGCTATATTTTTGCAGTCCATCAAGGAACTCATTTTTAAATGTATTTTAGTGGTCCTTTATGATCATAAAAAAAATTAAAGGGGAAAAACAGAAAATGTCCTTATTTTTCCATGGATATCTCCCATAATTAGCTAATTAGAAAAAGAATATGTCAGTGACACAAGAAGGAAGCCCAATGTATCACAAAAATTACACAAAAATTACTTGAATTTTCGAATTAGATTTTTTTATAGCTTTTCAAACCGCTGATATGAAAAAAGTTAATAAAGGAAAATGTGCCTGTTGTCAGTAACAGGGTACGGTCTTGAACTGGTTAATAAGCAAAGGAACAATAAAAACAAAGTTATACATCGGCATAAATGGGAATAATTGAAGAATGGTAGGTGAGAAACTATAGACAATTAAAGTCTTTATAAAATGGAAGCAATAGTTTTCGGTGTTCTACTATATGTAATACTATGTTTTACTGCAGAGGAAATGTCCATGCACTTGTAGCTTTCTCCGTCAGTGTAGCTCATCAGAAAGAGCTCTATGAACAAGACAGCAACGTTCCCCAGAAGCATTGTAATGATTATATTAGAAGTGGGTTAGCGGTAAAGGGTTTGTACTCATTGCATCAGTTAAAAAAAACTTTTAGGACATTTTTATCTAATAAAGGACAAAATATCTCATTTACTAAATCCAGTAAAATAAACTTGTTTTATGCTTATCCTATCGGGAAAGAGACACACATGAAAATAAATTTATAATTTGTTTCCTTTTGTAAATTATTTTATATTGTCTAAAATATTGTACTTTTATGATTGTATATTGCCTTACCATGCATGTAATGTGCTTTTCTCAAATGATAGTAAAGTAGATGCTAATATTGGCATGTTAAAGAAGCACTTCAACAAAGTTTTCAACCTCTTATTATATTGCCATCATCATATTATATAGCTCTGTGTACTTACAACTGCTGATTTTGCCTTTCAACCCAGGAAATTCTTCTCTTTTCTCTGCTTTATGTAGAAGCAGGAAGTCTCTTTTACCTGCATTTATGATTCCCCTATTTAAATACTGACCCAGCTGCTCCCTACTCCCCCCTGCCAAGGACTTTTGCATTGACTTATGACTCATACATGGAAAATTGACCTCCTGTTTCTACATAGAGTTTAGAAGGATTCAGCTAGTCTTTTTTTTATTCATGTTATGTCAAAGACCTAATGGAAAAGAGAAGAATTATATGGGTAGAAGGGCACAATGAGCAATTGTAAGTACAAAGTGCTATATAATATGGTGATTGCAATATATTAAGAAGATACAAACTTTGATGGGATGCTTCTTTAATCACCGATGGCTAAGAACACTTTTCAGCTTTGGTTATGCTGCGGACTTATCAGAATATAATTGCACTGCTCATAGCAAAATATTGAATTTACATCTTAAATTGAGCCTGTCCAGTAATGAAGATGCAACTTGGCCATGTAGAAAGCGTCATTTATTAAATAGTGACAGGAGACATGTCGGAGGTCTAAGGGCCCCATCACACACAGCGAGATCGCTGATTTTGTGACACCACAGCGATCTCGCCAGCGACATCGCTGTGTGTGACATGTATCAGCGACTGGCCCCCCTGCCGGGTATCGCTGATCGCGCTCGAAAGTCCTGGGCCGTTTTTTGATCGTTGGTCTCTCGCTGGCCAGCACGCATCGCTGCGTGTGACAGCGAGAGACCAACGATTAGCGATGTAGGGAACTGGTTTCCAATGTAAACAGCGGTTATCTAAGAGCTGCACGGCTCTTAGTTACCCGCTGTTTACCTTGGAAAGCAGCGTGCACCTAGGTTTCCAGGGTAAACAGTGGGTATCTAAGAGCGGTGCGGCTCTTAGATACCCGCTGTTTACATTGGAAACCAGCTTGCTCGCTGGTCCTGATCGCTGGTGGGTATCAGGATCCTGTCAGCGCTGGCGAACTGCCATGGCTGAGCAGGGTGACTCACCCACATTGCAGGAGGGCCCCGGAGTCAGATACTGCAGGGTAAGCTCAGGCAGACAGGACCTGTGACGCTGAAGGTAGTAAGAAGTACAAGGACCTACGATCATGTGACCGCAGGGGGCGGGGCTTAGTGTCCTACTGCTGGAGATGATTGTAGGATACTTACTACAGGGATTCTGGAGTAGAGGAGAGGGAAACTCAGGTACGACAAGCAGAGGCCATACACGGAGAGCGCGGCGCGGTACCAGAGGGGCGAGCAGAGAATAGTCAGAACGTAACCAATGAGTCATACATGGAGATAGCAGCACAGTACAAGAGGGGCAATCAGAGAATTGTCAGGACATAGGCAATGAGTCATACACAGAGAGGGTAGTGCAGTACGAGAGGGACAGGCAAAACTTGTAACAGGGATGGACCGGATCAAAACCAAACAAGCAAAAAGTATCACAGGCACAAAGCACACCAGGGTCACACACACTCGGCCAAGGGTCTGAGTATAAGCGACGAGGCATGAGCCCACAATGAGGCTATAAAAAGCTTCCCAGAATCTGAGTGAGGCTGTCCAGATTAACCTCTGAACTACCCAATCCCACGAACTAAGCAGATCATGACAGTGGGTCTGTCTATGTGACAGCTCACCAGCAATCAGCTAACTATGTCCCAGTGATCCCATCCACGTCGGATCGTTGGTGGGATCGCTGGGACATTGATACGTGTAACGGGGCCTTAACTCTTCTCTCCTGGCTCTTATAAGAACCATGAAAAATCCTAGAAACACTTACCGTATTCCACAAGAGATTTGGCATAATTTTTATAGGAACTCGGGCATACAAGAATACTAGTGGATACTGTAATGGCCCCAGCTTAGCAGTCCAGCAAAGAAAACTCTCTTTTAATCTGACTTTAAAGGGAATCTGTCACCAGGTTTTCCCAATATAAAGTAGGGCCAGCCTCTTTCAGTCCTCTGTTACATCATTCTTGTATGCATTCCTCAATTCCCTATACAAGGCACAAGGCCTTTATTAAACCCACAGATGTCGTGGTCGGGTCTGATGACAGGTTCCCTTTAAGGACTAGTGTATGCATTTCATTACTTTCTGATTCTTATGGGTACATTCACAAATAACCTACTTAATACTATATTGACAAGTTTTCATGCATGTCCAGAAGTGGAATTCTCCTTTAATCCTAAATACAAAACATTTTTTTTTACTTAAAGAGACTCGATTGGTAGTAGCCATTATTTTCTCTTTTGAATATATGGAAATATTAAAAGCAACCATAGAAGCATAATACCACAGTCCAGGTGACAGAATGAGTGAGGAGCGATATATTTATTCTGCTATTTATAGTATGGCCTTTGCCTGTGATATCTCGCTGAACAAATCTTCTGTAAGGCTTTTGTCAGGCAGAATATTAAATGAAATCACTTGACTTGCAAAATATAACTGTACTCTGGAGACCTAAGTCAGATACTAAAATTGACCAATTTACAATCTGATGAAGTGAGCTAAGCAGGCTACGCTGCTGTGTGTGACCCTCCGCTTGTCAGCCTTTCAGGAACATGTATTGCTTCCTTCTGAAAAATAAGTGTTCTTCAAAGCTTTGTAAAAGTAAAGCTGCTATAAAACTTAGACATATCTATCATCATTGTATTCATAGCACTTTTCTCGGTGAACTTTAGTCTGTGATTAGCTCTATACAGAAATGAAAAAGTCACAAATAATAATGGTTATAATCATGAGAAAAACTAAGTACACCATCTTTGAATTTTATGGATTTATGCATTAGGACATAATAAAAAATAGCTTGGTCCTTCATATCAGGTAAATACAACCACAGTTGAAAAACAGTGCATGACCCATTATACCGTACATTTATTTCTTACCAAAAACTAGGCCAAAAAACAGAAGCAGTGTGTAAAAAATTAAGTAGGCCCCAGGAATCAATATTATGTATGATTTTATCAGTGTCTCACATTATTATGGAGGAATTTGGGGCAACTCTTCTTTACAATGTGGATTAGGTTCATTGAGGGTTGTGGACATTCATTTATGCACAGCTCTCTTGACCAACCAGACTTTGACTGGGCTTTTTTGAAATTTTGATTCTTTTTTTTCCCAGCCATTCTTATAGAGATTTGCTGCTGTGCTTAGCATCATTGTTTTGTTACATGACCTAGTTTCAGCCAAGGTTTAGCTTTTGAACAGATGGCGTCACATTTGACTTAGGAATACTTTGGTATAGAGTAGTTCATGGTAGACACAATGACTGCAAGGTGCCCAAAACGTTTGGCTTTAAGACAAGCCCAGTTCATCACCATTTCCATTACAATGCTTGACAGTTGGTATGAGATGTTTGTGCTGATATGATGTGTTTGGTTTTCACAAAACATAGGGTAGTGGTTTGGACTGAACATTTGCACTAGAACTTTAGCCTTGCTGCCAACTTGCTAAGTTCTGCCTTTAGAATTTGAGCTGTAACTCATAGGTTTGTGTGGTTTGACTGAGCATTGAATGCTCTGACCTTGGTGTGAATTTATTACAGTGACAACTACTCAAAGGATTGTCAACCCTCTTGAATGTTTTCAATTTAGGAATAATGTTTCTCAATGGACTAAAAATTGTTTGGAAATAGAAATGAAACCCTTCTCAGATTGACGGCTGGAAACAGTTGTTTTTCTAAGATCATTATGTTATTAATATGATGACTTAGAGCTGTAGACAATTCCCGTAATAAATTCAAGAATCTTAAACAGCTGCAGATCCTAATCATAAAACACCCATATGTACTTCACGCTCAGATCTTATTCGAAGGATATAGACTTTGTTAAAAAAACTGACGTTGTCATGAATGTAACCAGCAAATAAGCAGTTAAATGAAAATATTCATAATACTATATCCAATTAAAAGTGGTATTTAAAACAGTCATAGAGGTTTTATTCTCCATTTTGATACTTCTCGACCCTCTAGCAACTCTGTCCTGGGTGTTAGTCTTTTATTTTTTGATCCAGCACAAGATTGTGATTCTCAATATCCTCCTTCACACATGCTAGCACTGATCCATTAATAAAGCTATGGAAGCCAGCTGAGTATTCCACAGCAGTAATTTTCTACTCTTTGCCTGGAACCAAAATTACATCCTACAGGTTTTTCTTGCCTTCTCTTGGAGATTAGGCTGAACTGCAATCATTTATGAGCCTACAGTGTGGATTATTATAAAACAGTTCTCCACTTCAATTTATTACCATTAAAACCAGTATTTTAGTTTAAAATTAAGATTACTGCTGATATATTTCCTTCATGGTGTTGTTTTAATATGTGTGTGACAGCACCAGTCCAGCAAACTACCAAATTTTCTCCTTTATAGAGGTGGTCACACTTTCTGAAGAACATATAATCAAGGACATTTGATTAGCAACACCTGTCTGCCACTTACCCTCTAAACTCTTTTGGAAGCAGTAGGGTGAACAACGTTGTTTCTCATGTGTTGTAATCTAACATTGTATCTAATATATACTTACCTTGTAATGTCTTCACATCCTGTTCCGTCCAGATGCGTCTGTTTCCCAAAATTCCCAGCGGCGGAAGTTCACTCACCGCCATATTGGGACACCCAAGTGAAGGGTGTCTCAATATGGAAACTGCTGGTGGTATCAGCCTCTTGCGCGGTATCACCAGCGGAACACCATCGCACCACACACACTGTATATGCTGTACACATCACACACACTGTATATGCCGTATGCACCACAGACACACTGTACGCAGCCTGTTGCGCGGTACCACCAGCAGAACACTGTTGCGAACATGCTGCCGCCGGGACCAGCCGAATGATTCACTGACTGCCGCCATCTTTGTACAGGAAGAGCGCATGCAGTTTTATTGTGACCGCTGCTCTCTGTCTGCACAAAGATGGTGGCGGTCTGATTTACTGCGCCTGCGCATACTTTGCCTTGGGAGTTGAGGTGGAGTACAGAATGGTCATTATACTGTGCATGTGGAGGAATTCACCATGGGGTATCATACTGTGTTTGGGGGGCACTGTTTTTGACATCATACTTTATGGAGGCAATGGAAGAGGAATCTAGGACTTCAGCAGGAGGAAAATTGCTATGTAAAGAATGAAAAGTTGTGAAATATGATCTTCTGTGACCTCAATTTTTTAATTTATTTATTTGCGTGGAGGGGGGAATTAGAACTTCTGCATTGGGTCCCCGTGATTTCTATGTATGCCCCTGCTGGGAGGATTACAGATACTTTCCTCCTTGAAGCTGAGCTTTCAGTGAGGTGGCCACACGGCTTTCAAACGCTATTGTGGTGCCCCTGAAGGTCTAGTTGCCACAGAGGTACTGCACCTCATCCAGACGTGTGGTATCCTACTCTCAGGTAAGGAGGGAGCACTACCCAGGACTCTAACACTCACACCCAACACACACCAGTTCAGTCAGGGCATCTGGATGTACCCTTAGGGAGGATGGACCCATCCCAGGCTGGCTAGAAAAGGGTGTTGGGGAGTGAGTGGGGAAGGTAGAGAAGGGGCAAAGCTTAAAGGAGTGACAGTTGGTGGGAGGAGTTAGTGCTGAGTTAAGAAGATAGTTCTGGAAAGAGTCAGTCATTCAGAGGGGAGTGAGAGAAGAGTGAGGGCTGACAGAGTCTGAGAAAAGTTAGAGAGAATGTGAGGAGACAGAAGGAGAAGGGGTGCAGTAGGAAGAGCTGGAGAGAGAGTTGAGATGGAAGCCTGAAGGAAGCTCCCAGGAGGACAGAAGGGGTCCTTGGGGCACGGGAAGTGTGGAGCCCACCTGTGGGGCCCGTATCCAGAAGTGGAGGGACCAGGTCGCAGGCCCCTAAGACTAGTGGAGGACTTCAAGGCTAAGCTAGCAAGCCAGAGGCTGAGGTAGATGTATGTGCCTCAGTCACAACCACATTCATTTGCCAAAAAGTCAGCCATATATAGGAGCAAGGGGACTCAGAGGACGTCGCCCGAAAAGGTCCGCGGCTGCTGGCTTGGGACGCTGTTTGTGAAGGTGCTGGACTGGAGGGCGGAAACCAGCACAGTGAGACGGCCAGGAGGGAAACGCACAGAAGGGAGTCTTGGAAATGTGTATCCCAATCTATCTGGGAGTTTGCTGGACCCCTCACCTGGAGGACTCGGCACTAAGCGGGCATCTTGCACAAGTGAACTGAGTAAAGCATTGGAAACTGCACCCTGCTGTGTCATCTGAGTCATTTACATCTAACCTGCCCTGCACCACACTCACCACAACAGCCACTATCATCGCTTTTAACATCCTAACTGCCCTGGGACACAGATCTACCTGTGGAGAGCTTAACCATCTTTGCTGCCCTAACACCATCCCAGAGGATCTGCATTGCAGCGTCGGCTACCCTTGCCAAATACCACAGATGGCGTCACAAACTATTTCCTCTAAAAACTACCCTATCATCATTTATTAATTTTACTGGACGCCCAGGGCCATGGACAGGGTCACTGCTGCCGTGACAAGAACCGCCCGGCCCTGAGTACCCCATGGCCCTGTGGGGCGCTCTACTATCAACCTGCAGATTAACCCCATATCTTCAAGTTAATAGCGTTTTTTAACATGACAGGTTCCCTTTAAAATCTTCTAAGGAGGAGATATTTTTTATTACTCCCTGATACAAAAAAAACCATAAGATAAAATGTAGATGTACTTAGTTTTTCTTATGACTGTATATTACTAATATTACTAATACACTAAATATATGTTACAAACACTAATAGACTTAAAGAGATTGTCCACTACCCTGACTCAGTTACTGTTTTTGCTATGAATACTTAAATGGGGTTCTTTAGGGACATTACATTTAAAGAGGCTGTCTGGGACTTGAACATTGATGGCTTATTCCTAGCATAGGTCATTAATGTCTAATCAGTGGGAATGTGACACCTGGCAAAACACCATCAGCTGTTCCCCAGCCAGTTGCATAGCTACACAGCTCCAACAACGGAATAGTGGGCACAGCTGGGTACTACACATCCTCCCTGCAACTGAAAAGTTTCTACCAGTGGGGTAGGCCATTAATGTTAAAGTCCCAGATAACCCCTCTAAGGGTAATGTCCCTAAAGAACCCATATACCCTTTCTGCAATTTTCATGCAGTTTTATCCTTTTCTGCCTCAGTTCCTGTGCCCTGGCACCAATTCTGCTCTTAGCAGCCTCTGCTCCCTAAGGCTATGTGCACACGCTGCGGAATCTTCTGCGGATTTTTCCGCACAAAAACGCAGTTCTTGGCAGAAAACGCAGGTCCATTTTTGGTGCGCTTTTGATGCTATTTTGCCTGCGAATTTGTATGCATTTTTGTAAGCTAAACAAAGATATGTTATTTAACAAAAAAAGATTTGTGATGTCATTTCTGTCCAACCTCCTCTTTTACTTTTGTCCAACCCACACTACATTACACACACAGATAGATAGATAGATAAATATGGGATAGATAGATAGATAATAGATAGAAAGATAGATAGATAGATCCATATGTCTACCTTTAACTATCTATCTAACTATCCCATATTTATTTATCTATCTATAATCTATCTATCTATCTATCCATAGATATTTCCATAGAAATATCTATAGATATTTCCATAGATATATCTATACATTTCCATAGATATATCTATACATTTCCATAGATATATCCATAGCTATATCTATAGATATTTCCATAAATATATCTATAGATATTTCCATAGATATAGCTATAGATATTTCCATAGATATATCTATAGATATTTCCATAGATATATCTATAGATATAGCTATAGATATATCTATAGATACTTCCATAGATATTTCCATAGATATATCTATAGATATTTCCATAGATATATCTATAGATATAGCTATAGATATATCTATAGAAATTTCCATAGATATATCTATAGCTATATCTATAGATATTTCCATAGATATATCTATATACATTTCCATAGATATATCTATAGACATATACATAGATATATCTAAAGATATGTATTCATATATATTTAAAAAAAAAAGGGAAAAAAATGGTGTGGGCTCCCACGCAATTTTCTGCGCCAGTGGGGGAAAGCCGACGACCGGGGACCAATATTTGTAGCCTGGGAAGGGGGTAATACCCATGGCCCTTTCCCAGGCTATGAATATCTGCCCGCAGCTGTCTGCATAGCCTTTACTGGCTATTAAAATAGGGGGACCCCCCAAAAAATGACATGGGGTCCCCCTATATTTTATAGCCAGAAAGGCTACTCAGACAGCTGCGGGCTGATATTCAACCCTAGGAAGGGGCCATGGATATTGCCCTCCCCAGCTACAAATACTAGCCCACAGCCGCCCCAGAAATGGGGCATCTCTAAGATGCGCCAATTCTAGCACTTAGCCCCTCTCTTCCACTCCCGTGTAATGGTGGGATATTGGGTAATATAAGGGGTTAATATCACCTTGCTATTGGAAGATGACATTAAGCCCTGATAATAATGGAGCTGCGTCAATAAGACGCCTATCTATTATTAATCTTTTGAAAGGGTTAAATAAACACACACATAAGAATAAAGTCTTTTAATGAAATAAAACACAACACGGTTTTCATCTTTTTATATAACTCCCAGATCCAAGCAACACCCTTGTCTCCTAGAAAAAAAGTGAAAAATAATAAACCAACCATATACTCCCTGTCCGACGCAGTCCAATTAATAACGAGGGTCCCACGATGATCTCCCCTATAGAACAGTGACATCAGGTGATGTCACTGCTCTATGGGGCCTCCCAGTGATGAACTGACAGGAGACAATGCCTCCTGCAGTCCATCACTTTACAGCACTGCTGTGTGAGAATTAGGGTTAGGGTTACGGGACCTCTTTCCTGGCAGAGGGATACACAGCGGAGGATTACCTCCTCCTGTCATTTGAGTGCTGGAGCCCCTGGAGAGTGGTCGCATCAGCTGATGCGGCTGTTCTCCACGGGAGATCGTGGTGGGACACTCGTTATTATCTGGACTACGGCGGAGAGGTGAGTATAGGTTGGTTTATTATAGTGCTTTGAAGAAAGCACTATCTTGTAATCTGAACGCTGCTAACTTAATCTTCTTTTTTAGCTTCTTCTTCTTATTATTATTCAGTTGATTTTCTGCAATTAATGCGGCCCGAACCGCTACACGCACAGAATTCGTTGAAGTGTCGTTTCAAAGCCAGCGTCCATGATTGGTGTGCTAAGTAATTTTCGTGCAGATCGGATTTGAAGTTTTTGCGCAATTTGCATTTGAAAAAACATTTTCCTCAATGCATTTCAATGGGAAAATGTTGCCACAGGGAAAACATGCCCTGAGGCGATTCAAATGGCAGTTAAGCTCATTGATATGCGCAGGTAGACCCAGTTACTATGCCAACGCCTACGAACTTCACATGACCCCCCAGGACAGAGTTTCTGCCAGATAATTTCAGCTTTTAAAGCGAAACCCACAGCACAAATGCAAATCTAGCTTCATCACATGATGCATGCCCCTGAGAGAGAATGTGCACCAAAGTGGATTTAGAAGCCCAGTGAGCCAAACTGGCTCTTAAAGGGCCGACATGCCAAAGTGATTCTTAAAGGGCCGGCGCACCGAAATGAGTCTTAAAGGGCCGGCGCGCCAAATCGAAAGCTGAGTGACCCCAGGCTCCAAATCGGAGGCTGATCGCCCACGGCCTACAAATCGGAGGCTGAGCCACCCTGGCCTCCAAATCGGACCCAGTGTGGCCCCGCCCACCAAATCGGACCCTGAGGGGCCCCGCCCACCAAATCAGACCCAGAGTGGCCCCGCCCACCAAATCGGACCCTGAGGGACCCCACCCACAAAATCGGTCCAGGTGACCCGTAGAAGTGAGTAATCGCGAAACGGCCATTTTCCGGCACCTCCCTCACCTAGCATTCCTCTAACGTCCTCCATGTCCACACATCTATTGATGGAATTTATGTGAAATAAAGATGCACAGTTTTTCAGCTATATCGGTGAGTGCTGCATATATCTTCTTTTTTCGCTTCACATTGAAATATTTATGTTATATGTATGTTCTGTATGTTATACATTATTTGCATGTTCTGTATGTTATATATTCTGTATGTTCTGTATGTTATATGTTCTGTTTGTTATATGTTGTGTATGTTATATGTTGTATGTTCTGTATCTTACATGTATGTTCTGTATGTTACATGTTGTATGTTCTGTATCTTATATGTATGTTCTGTATGTTATATGTTGTATGTTCTGTATCTTATATGTATGTTCTGTATGTTACATGTTGTATGTTCTGTATCTTATATGTATGTTCTGCAGGGCTGTGGAGTCGGTAAGCCACAGTTGCGACTCCGACTCCTGGATTTTATCAGGCTCCGACTCCGACTCCAACTCCGACTCCTTCATAAATGGCCAATTCATAACAACAAATTTACTGTTGTAAAATATTAAACATCGTGCTTATTCAGTTTCTCACCATCATATAAGTAATCAGACCACTTAGAGCAAAAACTACATTTATTAGAATACAATTAGAATATAGCAAATAACTTTTATAAACTTTTCTAAACTGTAAGTAAATATGCAATAAACACTTTTATGCAGTTAATAAGAAGAAATCTATAAATTTGTCCTCAGAAAAAGTATTGCCATTGTCAGATCCTCCTTCATGGATGCCCTCAAATCTGATCTAATTATTTTGAGAGCAGAGAACAACCTCTCTACACTAACTTGTGTTGGTGGCAAAGCAGTAACCACTCGGGCAACATCTCTGACAATGTCAGGATACAGAGGAATCGCTTGTTGCACTGTTATTTTTGATGAACGGTCAAATTTCTCAATTTCTTTTAGTGCACATGAAAAATTCTGCTGAAATGTACTGGCTGTGTTCCTTGATGGGGATGACTCTTCTTCTATGCGGGAACGCTTTGCACGGTCCTTGTGATCCAAATATTTTTCGAAATTAAATTCTTCATCAGTTGATGATGAGGGTGAAGATGTGGCAGGACGACCAAATTCTTCTTGTTCCTCCTGACTGTTCTGCAACCCTTTCATCCTTACTGCTATTTCAAACAGAGCTTCTTTTCCTTTACTTAGCTGTTGATCATCTAGAAGAATCCGATGCATTGGGTCTACATAAACAGCTGCCAAAAGAATGTTATTTTGTAATAGTAGCTCCTCTCTCCGTTTCATTGATGTAGCAATGCCACTTGCAATTAACCCTCCTCTTTGGGACAGGCGAAACATCAGGTTCTTCCACTCCTTTAAGAAAATACCTGGAGTTAAGTCCTCTGCTTGTAATTTTTTAGTCACTGTAAATGGGTGCTCTAGCAATTTTTCCAGCTCAGTCACCTGATTCCACTGACTTTCATTTAGCGTCAGTTGAGGGTTAGCCATGTCTACAAGAAAGGTTTTCAGTTCAACCAAGCGCTGAATCATTAAGTAAGTACTGCCCCATCGTGTGGCTTGATCAATAATTGCCCCTTTTCCAGCACGTCTCTTCAAAATTGAGTCAACTTTAGGGGTTCTGGCAACAGTAGCCAATTTTCTCACCTTGCCAATCAGTGCAGCAGCATGTCCTTCTTGCAGACTGTCTCTTATAGCCAGCTGTAGTGTATGCACAACACAGCGCATGTGATGAATGAAAGAACATATTGACACAGTTTCAACAAGATCATCTAAACTATCATGTTGCTGTTCATCTGAAGCAACTTCAGTTTGCTCCTCAGTTACAATACTGTGTTCCTCTATTTCAAACATTTCTGTGTCTGTGGACCCAGAATGTTCTTCTAACTGCTGGTCACCATCATTACTCTCATTCATTAGCTTAATAGTACTTATCATATTTGAAGCATTGTCAGTTACGACAGAAAGAACTTGCTCTTTTTTAAGTTCATAGTCTTGCAGAACCTTTTCCACCAAGACCTGGAGAAACTCACTGGTGTGATGAGCTTTGGTGTCTTTTACTGCCAATGTCTTGGTAACTATTTCATTTTTGTCACAAA
Source organism: Dendrobates tinctorius (assembly GCF_039654945.1). Lineage (NCBI taxonomy): Eukaryota > Metazoa > Chordata > Amphibia > Anura > Dendrobatidae > Dendrobates > Dendrobates tinctorius. Next base: position 6,942,988 of record NW_027361673.1, read on the forward strand.
CAAATCGGACATTGATGGCAAAATAGTTCACTCTGTGACGTGTGCAGGCATCCATTTTAAGAAACAGAAAGCGTCCCTTGAGAGTTTTTTTAAGTTCTTCCTTTTGTTTAAAAGCTTCTTTGATTACTAATTTTCTAATACTCTCTCTCTCCAGAGAAACATCAAGCTTGCGGGCCATTTCCCCATTCAGACACATAAAAGCTGGTCGTGAAAATAATGAAATAGGCACACTATCCTTTACAACAAGCTCTATGATCTGTTTTTTAAATGTATCTACTGTCATTGTCACAGTAACTTTGTCACTGACAAAATATCTTGCAACTGATGGCTGCAAAGTTCTCTGCTCCTTTGTTTGGCTGGAAGAGCTGGGCACTGGTTCATTGGTTTGGATGCAGTCTTTCTCATCCACTGCTTTCAGTACTTCTGGATGAAAGCGCTGTAAATGTCTCTTTAGATTAGAAGCTCTGGTAGGAGCATTTTTATCTTTGCCTGAATATGCACTCATCTTGGCTTCACAGCATTTGTTTTCGTCTGGATCATTTGTCATACCCTGACAGACATAATGTTTTCTATCTTGAGTGATGGTGAAATGTTCAAATACAGCTGATTTAATGTGATGCTTCTTTGACATTCTCAGGTTTTTAATTCTGCATTCACAATCCAAATGACAATTGTTTTTCCTAAAAACAATTGTACAAAATTATTGCCAGGTCGTACAACTGATATAGTGGTCAGTAATACTGTTATTATTCCTCATGTACTCACAGTTAACTGATGCAAAGTTTGTTGAAAGGATAATACTTCTTACAGTCTTCCTCTTCTGAGTAGCAGGCAGCTGTGAGATGCTTGGAAGACGCACACCTAGTATGATCTAGTCTAGAGGAGGAGCTTTACTACTAAGAATTTGCAACACATTTTCACTTTCAGTTTCATACATTGTAAGTAGGGGGGTTGGGGCAGCATGAGGTTAGCCAAGTATAAGATTAGATAAGGGCAGTGGAGAACAGTGACACACAAGAAGTAAGAAATGTCTCTATCTCCAGCAGAACTGCTTATCACTGTTGTTCATAGTTTGATAGAACATATATATTTGAGTAACATTTATAAAATTCATATGAAAGTTCAATTATGAAATATTAATACATTTTTTTTAAAGCTGGAGTCGGAGTCGGTACATTTCTACCGACTCCGACTCCACATCCCTGATGTTCTGTATGTTATATGTTGCATGTTCTGTATCTTATATGTATGTTCTGTCTGTTATATGTTCTGTAGGTTATACACTCACTGGCCACTTTATTAGGTACACCATGCTAGTAAGGGGTTGGACCCCCTTTTGCCTTCAGAACTGCCTCAATTCTTCGTGGCAGAGATTCAACAAGGTGCTGGAAGCATTCCTCAGAGATTTTGGACCATATTGACATGATGGCATCACACAGTTGGCGCAGATTTGTCGGCTGCACATCCCTGATGCGAATCTCCCGTTCCACCACATCCCAAAGATGCTCTATTGGATTGAGATCTGGTGACTGAGGAGGCCATTTGAGTACAGTAAACTCATTGTCATGTTCAAGAAACCAATCTGAGATGATTCGAGCTTTATGACATGGCGCATTATCCTGCTGAAAGTAGCCATCAGATGTTGGGTACATTGTGGTCATAAAGGGATGGACATGGTCATCAACAATACTCAGGTAGGCTGTGGCGTTGCAACGATGCTCAATTGGTACCAAGGGGCCCAAAGAGTGCCCAGAAAAAATTCCCCACACCATGACACCACCAGCCTGAACCGTTGATACAAGGCAGGATGGATCCATGCTTTCATGTTGTTTACGCCAAATTCTGACCCTACCATCCGAATGTCGCAGCAGAAATCGAGACTCATCAGACCAGGCAACGTTTTTCCAATCTTCTACTGTCCAATTTCGATGAGCTTGTGCAAATTGTAGCCTCAGTTTCCTGTTCTTAGCTGAGAGGAGTGGTACCCAGTGTGGTCTTCTGCTGCTGTAGCCCATCTGCCTCAAAGTTCGACGCACTGTGCGTTCAGAGATGCTCTTCTGCCTACCTTGGTTGTAACGGGTGGCAATTTGAGTCACTGTTGCCTTTCTATCAGCTCGAACCAGTCTGCCCATTCTCCTCTGACCTCTGGCATCAACATGGCATTTCCGGCCACAGAACTGCCGCTCACTGGATTTTTTTTCTTTTTCGGACCATTCTCTGTAAACCCTAGAGATGGTTGTGCGTGAAAATCCCAGTAGATCAGCAGTTTCTGAAATTCTCAGACCAGCCCTTCTGGCACCAACAATCATGCCACGTTCAAAGGCACTCAAATCACCTTTCTTCCCCATACTGATGCTCGGTTTGAACTGCAGGAGATTGTCTTGACCATGTCTACATGCCTAAATGCACTGAGTTGCCGCCATGTGATTGGCTGATTAGAAATTAAGTCTTAACACACAGTTGGACAGGTGTACCTAATAAAGTGGCCAGTGAGTGTATGTTCTGTATGTTGTATGCTCTGTATGTTATATGCATGTTCTGTATGTTATATGTTCTGTATGTTATATGTTGTGTCTTATCTGTTGTATGTTCTGTATGCTATATGTATGTTCTGTATGTTATATGTTATGTATGTTCTGTATCTTATATGTTATGTATGTTCTGTATCTTATATGTTGTATGTTCTGTATGCTATATGTATGTTCTGTATGTTACAACATACAGAACATACAACATACAGAACATATATGTTCTGTATCTTATATGTTGTATGTTCTGTATGCTATATGCATGTTCTGTATGTTATATGTTCTGTATGTTATATGTTTTATGCTTTTTTTTTACATTCAACACATTAGCCGGATGATGGGACTACTGTTATGAATGGGTCACCAAGGAGGATGGCGGGAACAGGCTAAGCCACCAGAAGACTGGAGAGGTTGGTAACTAAGCGTATTGCAGACCCCTAATCCTATCCGCACAACTAACAGTAGCCGTGGAGCGTTCCTACGATGCCCTAGATGCTTCGTCACAGCCAGAGGACTAACTAAACCTAAAGACAGAAAGATGAAACCTAAACTGCCCTGGAGCAGATCCCCAAAGGAATAGACAGCCCCCAAACATATATTGTCGGTGAGACAAGATGAGACACTAACACAGGCAGAGAACAGACTGAGCAAACGGTGGGGCCCAAGCTGTCTAGACAGGACAGAAAAAGATACTGTCTGCAATCACGCACAAAACCCTGAAAAAGTCCAACACTTCTGATATACAAAAAAACCCCTGAGATCACACGATCTCACCCCCGCTAGATCAGCACTCTGGTATAAACTGGCAGCAAGCAAAAAGATACTAACATAACAGGGGACTGAACAAGCTGCAACATATGAGGGTGCACGCTGAACTCTAGCAGCAAAGCAAAAAAAGCACAACCAGATTAGATGCAAAGGATTAGCAAAACAATCACTTAGCTGAACATGCAGATCAGGCAGGGGACAAAAGAGCTCTAAATGCACACAGAGGAAAAAATCACCAGCAACCTTCAAGAGCAGCCAGCTCCATTATATGCTCCCAGCCAGCAATCCCAGATTCCCAATTATCATCATCAGGTGGAGAACCTCCATCCACCTGGCCAGCTCCACTACTCTCAGTAACCACCAGAGGGAGCTTCGGGAGCTTCGGCTCAGTAATCCAAGCAATGGAGTTCACAACAGACTACTACTGTCCTATCATTGGCTAATGTGTCAATCACGGTCAGGGTAGCAGGCATAGCCCGATGGGACTTGTATTCCCATTGGACGATGCCTGCATACACATACATACACACACACATACAGCACCAGAGCCCCCTCACACACCCGCCAGACAGACCGATGACCCACAGACAGCCCCGCAGCCCCCCACAAGACCCCATCAGACCCCCCGACAGCCAGAACAGCCCTGCACAGACCCCCGACAGCCCAATGACTCCCATACAGCCCGATGACCCTGGCACAGGCCCCGCACAGACCCCTGGACAGCCCAATGAGCTTCGCACAGACCCCCGACAGCCCAATGATCCCGACACAGGCCCCGCTCAGACCTCCGGACAGCCCGATGAGCCCCGCACAGGCCCAGTAACCCCCTGCACAGACCCCCGGACAGCCCGATGAGCCCCACAGACCCCCCCACACATAGCCCACACACACATATACGCCCAGTCACCGCCCACACACAAGCACGCACATACTCTACCCACACTCCTCCCACACTCTTCCCCCTCCCGATCTGCAGCGTTTCATCCACAGCAAAGCCGCAGGTCTTTTTGAGACCTGCGGTTTGCTGCGGGTCAATGCAAGTCAATGGGTGCAGAAACGCTGCAGATCCACCCAAACAATTGACATGAAGCGGAAATGAACCCACAGCTAATCCGCACTGATTTTTCCGCAGCATGTGCACAAATTCCATTGACTTTAGTGGTACTGTACAATGCAGCAGAATCTGCTGCGGACCCGCAGGGCCAAATCCGCTGCAGATCTGCAGTAGACTCTGCAACGTGTGCACTAGAGTGACCGGATCTCTAATGGGGGGAAAAAAATGTCGGAATCTTGTTCGTCTGAATCCCACAAAACGATTACCCTTTCCAGATATTGAGATAGCCAAAATTTGAGCTCGATCAAACAACGTTAACCCGTGCCGCTCGTCACTCAAAGTTTGAAAAAAGGCCAAAAATTTGGATTTTTTCAAACTTTGAGCGACAAGCGGCACGGGTTAACGTCGTTTGATTGAGCTCAAATTTTGGCTATCTCAATATCTGGAAAGGGTAATCGTTTTGTGGGGTCCAGATGAACAAGATTCCGACATTTTTTTCCCCCATTAGAGATCCGGTCACTCTAGTGTGCACATAGCCTTATGATTACAGTTCCCATTATTATTTGTGCTGGGCTGCAAGCCAGCAGTGAGCACACCTCTTTTAACACTGGCTACACCCCTCACACTTTTTAATTTTTATTTAGATATTTCCTAGGCTTGATTCATTGGTTGTACTTCATTTTTCATACACTCCTGCATTTTACTTTAATTTTTGATAATAAATAATGACTGGGTATAATCTGTCATGTGCTGTTTCTGTACATAATTCCAAGGACCACACATTTTTAATTATGTCCTAATGCGTAAAACCATAAAATTCGAAGAGGGTGTATTTCTTTTCTTTCTTTCTTTCTTTCTTTCTTTCTTTCTTTCTTTCTTTCTTTCTTTCTTTCCTTCCTTTTTTCTCTCTATGCTTCTTTCTTTAATTCTTTCATTCTATCCTTCTTTCGTTATCTATCTATCTATCTATCTATCTATCCTTCTTTCTACTTATCTTTTCTCTCTTCCTTTCTTTCTCTCTGTTTCTTTTCCTTTAAGAAGTGAAATAACACATGTGAAGTGCATGATGCATTGCATGCTTATCCATACTTGGCATATGTTAATAATATTTTATTCTGCCAGTAGATGGCTGCAGATTCTCAGCTAGCTTATGTTAGAGTAACTTGGCATTGTTGTGAAGGTTTCAATAAAAGATGCAGAGCTATCAATCAGTTTGTGTCAGTAAGTGGCTCAAAAGCTAATTGCATGCCAGTTCTAAATCTACTATAAAACAGCAGGTTAAAAGCTTCTTCTTTTCCCTTCCAGACTCTCTTATTTGCTGCTATACTCAATATTGCATTGGGTTGAAAGGTAAATAAAAAAATACCAGAATTTTGATAGAAATAAGCAGCTTGGATGGCTCATGCTGTACTCTACAATGAATGACAATTGTGCCAGGGTTGTACAAGTAACACTACTAGACTCTTTAATATGTTTTTTTTCAGTAAATATTTTGTTATATATTTTTGAAAATAAAACAGCATGCGAGCTATTCCCTGAAAATGATGATGGATGCCTATTGTTTTTTTAATTGTTTTAATTATTGACATATGATTAAGTAATAACATTTTACTACAGAAACTTGCATTGGTGGCTGTTTCACCACTCATACGTACATTACACATTTATTGACAAGCATATAACGTATATGTATATAAATTGCCAAACATGTGAAATATACTGTATATATGTTCACCCGATGAAGGCGGATTCACCGCTGAAAAGCTTTGTGAGGACATAATGACCAAGTAGAGAAGTTTCTTTTCCATCCAAAACAAGTGTCTGTCTTGGTCTGAGCGCCCTTATCAGCCGTACTTCTCTTTCCTTGTATTTTACACCCTTCTTGGGTGAGCGGCTTGGTGCAGCACGGACCCAGCAGGCTTCCAACCATCCTAGAGACCTGAAAGACGGAGGACCTGTGGTGACATCAGCATCACGTGACGCTCCTTGTGACCGGCTAACCTTGGAACCTGGAAGCCAGGATGACGAATGGTGCACGATAAGCACTGCAGGCCCTGCAAACGAGGTTATGCCGGCAGCTTAACCACGGCAGGTTAGTGTACTTTCTAACCTATTCTATTTGACCACCGGGTATCACACCCGGAGCGCCCCCTCCTCTCTCCTATTTTGTTTCTACATATGATTAACTAATGACATTTTACTACATAAACTTGCATTGATGGCTGTTTCACCACTCATACGTACAGTACACATTTATTGACAAGCATATAACGTATATGTATATAAACTGCCAAACACATGGAATATACAATGTAAGTGATGTACGATCTATGCAGGTGCACAATGTAGTACTTGTAGTATACTGCAAAAATTTGTATATTGGAGGAAATTAGCTGACTATTAAAGGGCAACTGCTTTTGAAACCCAAAAATATAAAAATTCTTAAAATTAGTGAGATTCCTGATGCAAATAGTCTTTGGATAAATACATGTGATAAAAGACGAGTTTCCCTTTGAAAATACTAAATTATAGTTATTAAGTGGGAACTGTCCCTGCACCTTTGTTGAAGTCCGATATTATCTATTAATGTCAAACTCGACTATTAATAATTAATCAACACTTAGTAATGCCTTAGCGTTATCTGTTCCTTTTACTATATACTAGCTGAGACAAAACCCTGTATCAATAAAGGATATTTATTACACACACAAGTCTATTACATACATATATATTTGTACCCAAGCTGCAGACTATAAATATATACTGTTTATACACATATACAGATACTACAACTCTAATACAGTAATATATTATCACAACAATATTACACATTCAAAACCCATAATTAACTGCCTGAATTATCCAAATTACACATGCCATATCAGCCCTCCTGCCTACTGCTCACTTGCCCTAAGGCCTAGTAAGTTAATGCTGGAATACCGGGCCTGGTAAGAAAAAGGGTTACAGAGGATACTCAGCCAATGTGTCCCATCATGATGTCCCAAGAAAAAGAGAGAAAAGCACGTCTTATCTATGACTAGCTAAAAAGGGTTGTGTCCAGCCCCAGGTGTGGGGGATGATGTCACTAGTATATTGTCCACTGGCTAAGGTACATCCCATCAGTACTGAATTACACCTGTTCTACTAGATCATGGCTGGACCTTTCTTTGTCCTAAGGCAATTAAGACAGCATGCTGGAGGAAGGGGCTTCTGATTCATATGGAATACATGTGGGAGAATCAGTATATATATATATATATATATATATATATATATATATATATACACACACACACACACACACACAAAACATGCACTATACATCCACAACTACCACAATAGACGTCAAGCTGTTATTGATGTTAGAGGGGGCAATACACGGTATTAAGAAATGGGGTATGTAAAATTTTGATCAGGGTCATTTAGATGTTTTGGGTTGTCATTATGATTTACAAAGAGAAAGCACAATAGTTTGACAATAAATGGCCTCACCCAACCACTAACCATAGTGGCACAACTGTATATATACAGTTGTGGCCAAAAGTATTGACACCCCTGCAATTCTGTCAGATAATACTCAGTTTCTTCCTGAAAATGATTGCAAACACAAATTCTTTGGTATTATTATCTTCATCTAATTTGTCTTAAATGAAAAAACACAAGAGAGAATGAAGCAAAACATTGATCGTTTCACACAAAACTCCAAAAATGGGCCAGACAAAAGTGTTGGCACCCTCAGCCTAATACTTGGTTGCACAACCTTTAGCCAAAATAACTGCGACCAACCGCTTCCGGTAACCATCAATGAGTTTCTTACAATGTTCTGCTGGAATTTTAGACCATTCTTCTTTGGCAAACTGCTCCAGGTCCCTGATATTTGAAGGGTGCCTTCTCCAAACTGCCATTTTTAGATCTCTCCACAGGTGTTCTATGGGATTCAGGTCTGGACTCATTGCTGGCCACCTTAGAAGTCTCCAGTGCTTTATCTCAAACCATTTTCTAGTGCTTTTTGAAGTGTGTTTTGGGTCATTGTCCTGCTGGAAGACCTATGACCTCTGAGGGAGACCCAGCTTTCTCACACTAGGCCCTACATTATGCTGCAAAATTTGTTGGTAGTCTTCAGACTTCATAATGTCATGCACACGGTCAAGCAGTCCAGTGCCAGAGGCAGCAAAGCAACCACAAAACATCAGGGAACCTCCGCCATGTTTGACTGTAGGGACCGTGTTCTTTTCTTTGAATGCCTCTTTTTTTCTCCTGTAAACTCTATGTTGATGCCTTTGCCCAAAAAGCTCTACTTTTGTCTCATCTGACCAGACAACATTCTTCCAAAACGTTTTAGGCTTTTTCAGGTAGGTTTTGGCAAACTCCAGCCTGGCTTTTTTATGTCTCGGGGTAAGAAGTGGGGTCTTCCTGGGTCTCCTACCATACAGTCCCTTTCCATTCAGATGCCGACGGATAGTACGGGTTGACACTGTTGTACTCTCGGACTGCAGGGCAGCTTGAACTTGTTTGGATGTTAGTCGAGGTTCTTTATCCAACATCTGCACAATCTTGCGTTGAAATCTCTTGTCAATTTTTCTTTTCCGTCCACATCTAGGGAGGTTAGCCACAGTGCCATGGGCTTTAAACTTCTTGATGATACTGCGCACGGTAGACACAGGAACATTCAGGTCTTTGGAGATGGACTTGTAGCCTTGAGATTGCTCATGCTTCCTCACAATTTGGTTTCTCAAGTCCTCAGACAGTTCTTTGGTCTTCTTTCTTTTCTCCATGCTCAATGTGGTACACACAAGGACACGGGACAGAGGTTGAGTCAACTTTAATCCATGTCAACTGGCTGCAAGTGTGATTTAGTTATTGTCAACACCTGTTAGGTGCCACAGGTAAATTACAGGTGCTGTTAATTACACAAATTAGAGAAGCATCACATGATTTTTCGAACAGTGCCAATACTTTTGTCCACCCTCTTTTTTATGTTTGGTGTGGAATTATATCCAATTTGGCTTTAGGACAATTCTTTTTGTGTTTTTTTCATTTAAGACAAATTAAATGAAGATAATAATACCAAAGAATTTGTGTTTGCAATCATTTTCAGGAAGAAACTGAGTATTATCTGACAGAATTGCAGGGGTGTCAATACTTTTGGCCACAACTGTATATATATGCACTAAACATATCTCCAGGGCCAGACTGAGACGAAAAAGTAGTACTGGCACAAAAAAATTCACCAGCCCACATGCTATGAATGTCCTCACCCAAATCGTAGAACACTGGCAGGTTGTGCCAACTTTTGCTTTAGCTCACACACCCGTATCACACAGCTCACACAAGTAGCTCACACGTATCACACACACACAGCTCACACGTATCACACACACAGCTCACACGTATCACACACGCTGTATCACAGCTCACACACACAAGTAGCTCACACAGCTCACGCTCACACACACGTATCACACAGCTCACACACAAGTAACTCACACACACACTTCACACATATCACACACGCATGTATCACTCAGCTCACACACTGCTCACGATCACACACAGCTCACACATATCACACACATGTATCACACAACTCACACACTCAAGTAGCTCACACAGCTCATGCTCACACACACACAGTTCACATACACACAGTTCACACACACATGTATCACAGCTCAGCCACACACACACAAGTAGCTCACACTCATACACAAGTAGCTCACACAAGTATTTCACACAGCTCACACGTTTCACACATGTATCTCACACACACATGTATCACACAGCACACATGCATGTATCACACACACAAGTAGCTCACACACACAGCACACACTCTCACATGCATTCATCACACAGCTCACACACACAGCTCACGTTCACACACACATTTATCACACAGCTCACACACAAGTAGCTCAAACACACGTATCACACAGCTCACACACAAGTAGCTCACGCTCACACATATCACACACTTATCTCACACACACGTATCACACACGCGTATCACACACGCATGTATCACACAGCTCACACACACAAGTAGCTCACACGTATCACACAGCTCACGCTCACACACACAGCTCACAGGTATCACACACACAGCTCACGTATCACACACTGTATCACAGCTCACACACACAAGTAGTTCACACAGCTCACGCTCACACACGTATCACACAGCTCATGCTCACACACACAGCTCACATGTATCACACACACATGTATCACACAGCTCACACACAGCTCACGATCACACACACAGCTCACACGTATCACACACACATGTATCACACAACTCACACACTCAAGTAGCTCACACACGTATCACACATATACACAGCCTCACACACACATACACACAGCCACACATACACACAGCCTCACACACACACATGCACACAGCATCACACATACACACAGCCTCACACACAGCCACACACAGCCTCACACACACACACAGCCTCTCACATACACACAGCCACACACATACACACAGCCTCACACATACACACAGCCTCACACATACACACACAGCCTCACACACACACATACACACAGCCTCACACATAAACACAGCCACACACACACACACAGCCACACACATACACACACAGCCTCACACACACACACACAGCCTCACACACACAGCCACACACATACAGCCTCACACATACACACAGCCTCTCACATACACACAGCCTCTCACATACACACAGACTCTCACATACACACAGCCACACACACACACACAGCCACACACATACAGCCTCACACATACACACAGCCTCACACATACACACAGCCTCTCACATACACACAGCCTCTCACATACACACAGCCACACACATACACACAGCCACACACATACACACAGCCTCTCACATACACACAGCCTCTCACATACACACAGCCACACACATACACACAGCCACACACATACACACAGCCACACACACACACACAGCCACACACACACACACACACACACACACACACACAGCCACACAGCCTCTCACATACACACAGCCACACACATACACACAGCCTCACACATACACACAGCCTCACACATACGCACAGCCTCTCACATACACACAGCCTCACACATACACACAGCCTCTCACATACACACAGCCTCTCACATACACACAGCCACACACATACACACAGCCACACACATACACACAGCCACACACATACACACAGCCACACACACACACACAGCCACACACACACACACACACACACACACACAGCCACACAGCCTCTCACATACACACAGCCACACACATACACACAGCCTCACACATACACACAGCCTCACACATACTCACAGCCTCTCACATACACACAGCCTCACACATACACACAGCCTCACACATACACACAGCCTCTCACATACACACAGCCTCTCACATACACACAGCCTCTCACATACACACAGCCTCACACATACACACAGCCTCTCACATACACACAGCCACACACATACACACAGCCTCACACATACACACAGCCTCACACATACACACAGCCTCTCACATACACACAGCCTCTCACATACACACAGCCTCTCACATACACACAGCCTCACATATACACACAGCCACTCTCCTCTGTGGTGCAGGGGAGGCTGGTGTCCATGTGCAGCTCTTCAGCTTCTCCTTCTCACAGCAGCATTGTCCGCACATCCCCTGGTCTCTTCTCTCTACTGGGATACTAGCAGAAGAGAGCAGGGGGAGCTGTCACCTACTGACAGGAGCTTATCTCTCCCTGGGAGCAGCCACCTATGCTGACCTTATGCTGATTTCATCTTGATTGCTGCACTGGCTGTCTCCCTCAGAGCGAGCTGCACAGGAGGACAAGAGCCCCGGAGCTTTCATAGCGACACCCCCGGAGGAGAGCAGAGAGGCGTCCTGTGTGAGCCCAGGCGGCCTTTTCACATTTCTGATCTAGGCCCTGTGTGCGCGCACTCTCCTGCTTGCCCACTCTGAAGAGGGCCGCGGCCGCGCTCACACACCTTATCAGAGCATGAACCAACAGGAGCACGAGCGCACACAGAGCCTAGTCAGAAGTTTTAAAGGGCCAGTGGCCCATTTTGTAGTTCAGAGCCGCCGGCCCACCGGGAATCTGCCCGGTTCACCAGATTATCAATCCGGGCCTGCATATCTCTATATAAAGAGGTACATTTTGGGGCACTTCCCTTCTAAAACATGGATTACAGTAATGTATGAAATTTAATTATGGTTTATTAGAAATAGAATCCATTTCCATTGAGATTGTATAAAATGGAATCAAGGAAGGCCATTTATTACCCCAAAAGCTCAAGACAGTATGATGTATTTACATTGGGAATCTCTCAAGTTGTGTTGCCATTGGCAGAGGGTTGTCTCGGAAATTTAGAAGACTATTAGTATTGAGGTTCTGCCAAATCCAAGAATGTGGGTTTTGAGATATGAACAATGTTAAAGGCTTGTAGTGTCAGCTCTGATCTTCTCAACACTTTGGACCTGTTCCTGGCTTTACTGTCAGACCTTATACATTTTCATTATGACTATAACTGTGAAGACTAGGTGATTATGTTGCTACTAAGGTTGAGAAAAAAAATGTCCCCAAAATACTAGTCCAGTATCTATGTCAGCAATCGGTGGCTACTAGATCAGTGCCTTGTGAATTTTCTTCTACCTTTGGCATCCCTGCCACTACTTTTGATAATAGAGAATGCTGGCAGGTAAGAGAAGATTTATAGGGTTCTGGACTGTCAGTTGAGGGCTACCAATGTAGCCGCTGGACCAAGGTCGGGCAAATGATTTGGCTCAACTCTAGCAATACCTACTTATATTTGAATATGCCGAAGAAAATATTGCACATAATTGAAATATACATAAAGGAGTCATAAGGACCCCCTAATGAATGTATTAGTACAAAAGGATATTCTTTCATTTTTTGATTAATGCACTGTAAACAAAAAAATTGTCTGAATCAAAAATCCCCTTAAGCACAAGTGTATTTTAATATTCAAGTACTCTGTAGCTCTTAAATGTTCCGCTGTTTGCATTTACTTTAATTATGCAGTATTTGTATTTCCATAAGGTCAGAGTTTGCATAATTGAGAATAAACAGTTCTTCATTTTAACGTTTTAAGTATTTGCCCTTTCAGTCTTTTAAATACGCATCTTTTTTTTCCCTCACAGAGACCTTTGTATTTGACTGTAGGCAAAGCTACTGTGATGTATTTTATGGTAGTTATGGGTAATGCTCTGGTTTATTTTCTTGTTAATCTATTTGGACATATTTTGTGTCAAAAAAGATTTTTATTAAGAAAAGAGTATGTATAAAAAAAAAATAAAAATATAAAAAAGGAGAGTAGCACAATTGGTAATGGGTTCCTGCTTCAGAAGAGAAAGAGATGAAAGTAACAAACATGAGAAAAAAAAATATATCAGTATATTTTCTTGTAAACTAAAATCAAGGAAAATGTGTAAAAACATGTGAATATACCTGGCCATACCATGGTTGGTGAGTAATCTGTACTAAACAATACTATTTTTATATGCGTTACATATAGGGGCTTAAAATTAATCATAAATCATGAGTCAAGAGGAGAGATGAGCTAGATTAGGGGATATCACTGCAGACCACCTAGGGTTAAAATGCCCCTATCCAATGTGTTACTTCTGGTATATTTTTCATAGAGCGTATTTAAATTAACTCTTGTTTTTAACTACTTCTAGTTTTGGATTATACAGTAACATATACCATGGGTGCCAGGAGGATATATTGGACTAGCTTGTTTTACATACAGTAGATGAAGACGAGCATATCTTCCAAAATTATTACATAAGGAAGGGTTTTTGAAATAGGACACCGAAATTTCCTATTGGCACCCATGGAATCTTGTAGCAATGTTGTATGGGTGAAATGTTTGTGAAGCAGTTGGCAAGTATTAGTTGGTATATTGTAAAACATGCCTGAGATTTGGTGACATTGTTGAAAAGTGACTGCTCTTAAGGGCTGTTTTTTTGATCCGGAAAAAGGTGCTGCTCTGGTGTCAAAACGTGTTGATACTAATACAAACCTTATCTGAAGCTCCAAGGCTTCTCATTTTAAGCAGTGAAACCCACCTAATGTGCTTCTCTCCATTCTGGTAAATACATATTTGGAAGATGAATCCTGCAGACACAGGGCAGAAGCAGCTGATATTCACGCTTAAACAGGTGTTGTGCCTTCAACACCTCCAGGTGAGTGCAACCACCTCCCTCAGAATTCTTCTGTACTTAAGAAGTGAAAGATTTTTCATGGCGGTGGCTACTGTCCTCATAGAAATTCATCCAATGAAACAATGGTAGATAATTAGATAATGAAGTTCTGAACGGTTGTGAGGCACTTTTCAATCCACGACCTCCATTGAGGAAAGACTGTGGAAAAATAAAATTGTAGAATTGTTTTGACAGAGCATGTTTGAACCTTATATTGAAACCAGAGTGATCTCCAGAGATTCAAGAGATGTGTATAAGAGATGATAAACATTTTACTGTAGTAGGGATTTGACTAGTGCCCCACATGAGACTATATAGTGTGTAAGGGGTAAGGAAGGCCTGGCAAATTTCAGAAAGACAATGGTAAACCACATACTTGGGTCAGGAATTGAACTGCGTGCAGTCCAGACCTTTCACTGATAGAAAACAATTGTTGCTTTATGAACTTAAAAATGTGGCAAATGGCAGCCAGGACTACTGAGGAGTTAGAATCCTATAACAGAATGAGACTACAATCCTCTTTCAAAACTCCAGCAATTCATCTCCTCAGCTTCAAAATGTTTACAGACTGCTGTAAAGAGAAGAGCGGATGATACACCATAGTAAACATGGACCTATCTGTCATGTGCCCCGTCCTGTGTGACACGGCCAGCAGACCGGTAACTAATACAACAGGACACGGCACGTGTAATTGTCCAGTGTGACGCGGCCCGCAGGCCGGTAAATAATACAACCAGACAAAGGGGATAGGGAAACATTTACAACGGAGGGCCCTGCAATAGGGAACAGGGAACGTGGAGACCTCCTGCACTCCCCTGAGTCAGTGTCCCTAACGCTCCTAACGTTCCCTATGCCGGTTCCGCACCAGGCGCTGCTCAGAAACCTGTAACCCTGGCACACCCTACACCTATCCCTTGCTAGGGACCTGGGTGGCGCAGGCACTGGCCCCACCGCTGCACTAACACCAACATGAGGAAAAGTGACAAGCAGGGAAACACTTAGCTTTGCTCTGATGCACTTGCTCCTGGCAACAGAGACCAACACCTGAGTGCCTCTTCCTCCACCGTGTCCAACACCTGGGTGCAGCTTTACAGCAACAGTGTCCAGCACTGAGTGCCGCCTTGGAGCAACAGAGTCTAGCACCTGAGTGCAGCTGTCCAGCAACCGAGTCCAGAAAACTGAGTGCAGCTCTACACCATAGCTGCCACTCCACCAAGCTTTGCAGGAATTCTTCACTGACACCATAGCTGCCACTCCACTATGCTTTACACGAACTCCTCGCTGACACCATGGCTGCCACTCCAGGACTCTGAATGAGCCACCCTGGACTCTCCTCCAACTCCCCATCCAGCTCCTTCCTTCACCAAGGATGGTTGGAAAGCCCAACAATAATAATATCACCCACGTGAGTGAGCACTACTGACACACCTTTATAGAGCAAACACACCTGTTAGTGATTCCCATGCAATTACTCTAACCACCACCGGGGGCAAACTATCTATAAAAACACCAGTGCAATGACCATACTGGCCACCGGGGTAAAACTATCTCTAAGCACAAGTGCAATGACCATACTGGCCACTGGGGACAAAACCAACCATGAGCAAAACAGCTCACAGGAAAAAAAAGGTTACTTGTGCATTTAATCTGTCAGATCCACCCTGGATCATGACAGTACCCTCCCCTTAATGAGGGGCCTCTGGACCCTCATGACCATTCCTCATCAGGGAACCACCTACAGTGGAGATGCCCAGATCCAGAGTTCACCCCAACCACTACCTGACACTTCAGGTTAATGACAAACGCACCACTGGTATAGGCAATGTATGTTCTGGAGGCACCACACATCTCCAAAGTGCCAACCTGGGGAACGAGTTATGTATGTGTATGTTCGGTATGAGCTGGTACGACTCTGCAACACACTTCCACAGGATATTTTTTGGTGGCCACCCATACATGCTCGTTCACACACAGGTCCGGACCCGAACGTCCACTGCCACACACTCTTTTGTCATAATTCAGTGAACTCATTCTGGGATCAACAACAGAGGTGTCCCCCTGTGTCACCATACCCACACCCCCGCCATTCACCAAGGGAACACAACCCTCCAACCCTTTACACCACGAGGTCTGCGCCTCCCAGGGTTGGCTAAAGGTGAGGGTTGAAACTTTCCCCTGCAGCACACCTGCTGCTCACACCGGAGAGGGTGGGGCCTGGGATATGGAGGAAAAATAAACTCTCTGGTTGCCTTCCTCCACGCGACCAGGAGGGGGCGGCTTCTTCGGTGGTATGGAAGATTTGGCGTGAGCCCCACGGACTATAACACCAGTCTGCTCACTACCGGGACGTACCCCTTCACATCGGGGAACCCCAGACAGCACCATGGGGACACCAACTCCACCTACCTGTCTGGGTGCGTCCACCAGTATAAGCAAGTCCCGCTCCCCAGCAGCGACTCTAGGGGGCTCCATTGCCAGCCACAATTTGGTTTTCTGGTTGAGTCAGAGGGAAGGCCCCAGACCCTGATTACTGCTGCTGGAACTGCTTACACACCATGCAGCTCCTCACTCACTTCAGTGAGGCCCAGCAGCCAATGCTCACAGGTCTGAACATGGCCCAAGGCTCACCAGAAAAAAAAAATGTATGGTTGGTGATAATGTCACAAGCCCCGTCCTGTGTGACACGGCCAGCAGGCCGGTAACTAATACAACAGGACACGGCATGTGTAATTGTCCAGTGTGACGCGGCCCACAGGCCGGTAACTAATACAACCAGACAAAGGGGATAGAGAAACATTTACAACAGAGGGCCCTGCAATAGGGAACAGGGAACGTGGAGACCTCCTGCACTCCCCTGAGTCAGTGTCCCTAACGCTCCTAACGTTCCCTATGCTGGTTCCACACTGGGCGCCGCTCAGGAACCTGTAGCCCTGGCACACCCTACACCTATCCCTTGCTAGGGAGCTGGGTGGCGCAGGCACTGGCCCCACCGCTGTACTAAGACCAACATGAGAAAAAGTGACAAACAGGGAAACACTTAGCTTTGCTCTGATGCACTTGCTCCTGGCAACAGAGACCAACACCTGAGTGCATCTTCCTCCACCGTGTCCAACACCTGGGTGTAGCTTTACAGCAACAGCGTCCAGCACTGAGTGCCGCTTTGGAGCAACAGAGTCCAGCACCTGAGTACAGCTGTCCAGCAACCGAGTCCAGAAAACTGAGTGCAGCTCTCAGTAACAGAGTTCACCAAACTGAGTGCAGCTCTACACCATAGCTGCCACTCCACCAAGCTTTGCAGGAATTCTTCACTGACACCACAGCTGCCACTCCACCATGCTTTACATGAAATCCTTGCTGACACCATGGCTGCCACTCCAGGACTCTGAATGAGCCGCCCTGTACTCTTCTCCAGCTTCCCATCCAGCTCCTTCCTTCACCCAGGATGGTTGGAAAGCCCAACAATAATAATATCACCCACGTGAGTGAGCACTACTGACACATCTTTATAGAGCAAACACACCTGTTAGTGATTCCCGTGCAATTACTCTAAACACCACTGGGGGCAAACTATCTATAAAAATACCAGTGCAATGACCATACTGGCCACCGGGGTAAAACTATCTCTAAGCACAAGTGCAATGACCATACTGGCCACCGGGGACAAAACCAACCCTGAGCAAAACAGCTCACAGGAAAAAAAAGGTTACTTGTGCATTTAATCTGTCAGATCCACCCTGAATCATGACAGTATCCCAATTTTTAAAGGAGTTATTTTTTTTAAAATGAAATTGAAAAATATTTAGTTTTCACCTTCTGTTTTGTGTTCTATGGGCTGTTGTGAAAAAAAATATGGCCATAACTAGTGTTGAGCATTCCGATACTGCAAATATCAGGTATCAGCCGATATTCGCTGTATCGGAATTCCGAAACCGAGTACCAATATTTTTTCAATATCGAATACCGGAATCGGAAGTTCCCATAATGCAAAGAGCCACTGTTGTGGCTGTGATTGGCAGCTGAAATGATGTCATCATGATGCGCGGTCTGTGCGCATCATGATGCGTGGTCTGTGCGGGCCTGCTGGGGGTCTGTGCGGGCCTGCCAGGGGTCTGTGTGGGCTGCCGGCAGTCTGTACGGGCCTGCCGGGGGTCTGTGCTGGCTGCCGGGGGGTCTGTGCTGGCTGCCAGCGGTCTGTACGGGCCTGCCGGGGGTCTGTGCTGGCTGCCGGTGGTCTGTACGGGCCTGCCGGGGGTCTGTGCTTGTGTGCAGTAGGGTGACCGCAAAAAATCGATGTCGGAATTTTGTCCGTCTGGACCCCATAAAACGATTCCCCTTTCCAGATATTGAGAGAGCCAAAATTTGAGCTCGATCAAACGACGTTAACCTGTGCCGCTCGTCGCTCAAAGTTTGAAAAAATCCAAATTGAGGTATTTTAAGATTTAGGTATTTTGCATAGTCTGTTAGACTATAAAGAATGTGACAACAACATTGCAGAAATAGCCCTGACCAAATTTTCGAACCATTTGTGGTATTT
Organism: Dendrobates tinctorius; assembly: GCF_039654945.1. NCBI lineage: Eukaryota > Metazoa > Chordata > Amphibia > Anura > Dendrobatidae > Dendrobates > Dendrobates tinctorius. Next base: position 6,962,134 of record NW_027361673.1, read on the forward strand.
GAATGCAGAGTTGGTGGGATTATCGTTTTTTGATCCCACCATTACAGACAATGAAAAGTTGTTAATGGCTAATAAATTGCTCAGTAGCACAGATGAACCATCAGAGCACGCTAGGGTTGTAAATCCAAAAGTTAGGAAAGAAAAATTAAAAGAGGTAGGAAGTAACCGACTTTAACGACCTTCTGACAAAAGATGAAGAACAAAAGCAATATGTCCTGCAAGTTGTAAGCAAATGCCGAGCATTATATTCTGACGTTTCAAAAACTACTTTAACAAAAGCTCTAGAATAGATTAGATAACTATGTAAAATTATCAACTCATGTAGGTTAGCGTGCTCTGATGGTTCATCTGTGCTACTGAGCAATTTATTAGCCATTAACAACTTTTTATTGTCTGTAATGGTGGGATCAAAAAATGATAATCCCACCAACTCTGCATTCAAATACCACAAATGGTTCGAAAATTTGGTCAGGGCTATTTCTGCAATGTTGTTGTCACATTCTTTATAGTCTAACAGACTATGCAAAATACCTAAATCTTAAAATACCTCAATTTGGATTTTTTCAAACTTTGAGCGACGAGCGGCACGGGTTAACGTCGTTTGATCGAGCTCAAATTTTGGCTCTCTCAATATCTGGAAAGGGGAATCGTTTTGTGGGGTCCAGACGAACAAGATTCTGACATTTTTTCCCCCCCATATGAGATCCGGTCACCCTAGTGTGCAGGCATGCCTGCTACAATGACAGTGATTGACACATTAGCTAATGATGGGACAGTAGTAGTCCCATCATCCGGCTAATGTGTTGAATGTAAAAAAAAACCATACATACTACATACATACAACATACATACTACATACATACTTCATATATACTACATTCATACAACATACATACTACATACATACATACTACATTCATACAGCATACATACATACTACATATATACAACATTCATACATACATACTACATATATACTACATTCGTACAACATACATACTACATACATACTTCATATATACTACATTCATACAACATACATACTACATACATACTACATACATACAGCATACATACATAGTACATATATACTACATTCATACAACATACATACTACATACTTACAACATACATACTACATTCATACAACATACATACTACATACATACTACATTCATACAGCATACATACTACATATATACAACATACAGTCATGGCCAAATGTTTTGAGAATGACACAAATATTAATTTTTACAAAGTCTACTGCTTCATTTTTTCTAATGGCAAATTGCATATACTCCAGAATGTTATAAAGAGTGATCAACTTAACAGCAATTACTTGCAAAGTCAATATTTGCCTAGAAAATGAACTTTATCCCCCAAAACACATTTCAACATCATTGCAGCCCTGCCTTAAAAGGACCAGCTACCATCGTTTCAGTGATTGCTCCATTAACACAGGTGTGGGTGTTGATGAGGACAGGGCTGGAGATCAATCTGTCATGATTAAGTAAGAATGACACCACTGGACACTTTAAAATGAGGCTGGTGCTTGGCATCATTGTTTCTCTTCTGTTAACCATGGTTATCTCTAAAGAAACACATGCAGTCATCATTGCACTGCACAAAAATGGCCTAACAGGGAAGAGTATCGCAGCTAGAAAGATTGCACCTCAGTCAACAATCTATCGCATCATCAAGAACTTCAAGGAGAGAGGTTCCCTTGTTGCCAAAAAGGCTCCAGGGCGCCCAAGAAAGACCAGCAAGCGCCAGGACCGTCTCTTAAAAGTGTTTCAGCTGCGGGATTGGGCTACCAGCAGTGCAGAGCTTGCTCAGGAATGGCAGCAGGCAGGTGTGAGTGCATCTGCACGCACTGTGAGGCGGAGACTCTTGGAGCAAGGCCTGGTCTCAAGGAGGGCAGCAAAGAAGCCACTTCTCTCCAGGAAAAACATCATGGACAGACTGATATTCTGCAAGAGGTACAGGGAGTGGACTGCTGAGGACTGGGGTAAAGTCATTTTCTCTGATGAATCCCCTTTTCGATTGCTTGGGACATCTGGAAAACGGCTTATTCGGAGAAGACCAGGTGAGCGCTACAACCAGTCTTGTCTCATGCCAACTGTCAAGCATCCTGAAACCATTCATGTGTGGGGTTGCTTCTCAGCCAAGGGAATGGGCTCTCTCTCAGTCTTGCCTAAAAACACAGCCATGAATAAAGAATGGTACCAGAATGTCCTCCAAGAGCAACTTCTCCCAACTGTCCAAGAGCAGTTTGGCGATCAACAATGCCTTTTTCAACATGATGGAGCACCTTGCCATAAAGCAAAGGTGATAACTAAATGGCTCAGGGAACAAAACATAGAGATTTTGGGACCATGGCCTGGAAACTCCCCAGATCTTAATCCCATTGAGAACTTGTGGTCAATCATCAAGAGACGGGTGGACAAACAAAAACCTTCAAATTCAGACAAAATAAAAGCATTGATTTTGCAAGAATGGACTGCTATCAGTCAGGATTTGATCCAGAAGATGATTGAGAGCATGCCAGGGAGAATTGCTGAGGTCCTGAAGAAGAAGGGTCAACACTGCAAATATTGACTTGCTGCATTAACTCATTCTAACTGTCAATATAACCTTTTGCTACTCAAAATATGATTGCAATTATATTTCTGTATGTGATAAAAACATCTGACAAACACACATAAAAACCAGAGGCCAGCAGATCATGTGAAAATATAATATTTGTGTCATTCTCAAAACTTTTGGCCATGACTGTACATACTACATACATACTACATTCATACAGCATACATACATATTACATATATACTACATTCATACATACTACATATATACTACATTCATACAGCATACATACATACTACATACATACATACAACATACATAAAACATGCTACAGATATACTACATACATACTACATATATACTACATTCATACAGCATACATACATACTACATATATACTACATATATACTACATTCATACAGCATACATACATACTACATATATACTACATATATACTACATTCATACAGCATACATACATACTATATACATACATACAACATACATAAAACATGCTACAGATATACCACATACATACTACATACATACTACATACAATACATTCATACATTCATAGAATACATACATATAGACATACAGTACATATAACATAGAGTACATACACACCATTACTTGTCACATTGATCCCCGAAGCCAGTGTCATCTGTGAAAAAAATATGAAACAGACAAACCACCAAATACTCCCTGTTCCGCAGAAATCCACGAGTGTCCCACGCCGATCTCCTGTAGAGGACAGCAGCATCAGCTGATGTGACCGTTCTCTAGGGGCTCCAGGAATCAAATGACGGGAGGTAGGTATCCTTCCGCACTGTATTCCTCCGCCACTGTAAAAACAAATAGTCCCTAGTCTCACTTTTGGCATTGCTGTGTGAGAAAGTTCCCACGCAGCTTTTGCCATAAAGTGAGACTAGGGACTATTTTTTTTACAGTGGTGGAGGAATACAGTGCGGAAGGATAACTACCTCCCGTCATTGGATTCCTGGAGCCCCTAGAGAACGGTCGCATCAGCTGATGCTGCTGTTCTCCACGGGAGATCGGCATGGGACACTCACTCGTGGATTTCTGCGGATCAGGGAGTATTTGGTGGTTTGTTTTTTTCATATTTTTTCACAGATGACACTGGCTTCGGGGATCAAAGTGACAAGTAATGGTGAGTATGTACTCTGTTATATGTACTGTATGTCTATATGTATGTATTGTATGAATGTATGAATGTATTGTATGTAGTATGTATGTAGTATGTATGTAGTATATCTGTAGCATGTTTTATGTATGTTGTATGTATGTATGTAGTATGTATGTATGCTGTATGAATGTAGTATATATGTAGTATGTATGTAGTATGTATGTATGTTGTATGAATGTAGTATGTATGTAGTATGTATGTAGTATGTATATATGTATGCTGTATGAATGTAGTATATATGTAGTATGTATGTAGCATGTATGTTGTATGAATGTAGTATATATGTAGTGTTTATGTATGTTGTATGAATGTAGTATTTATGTAGTATGTATGTAGTATGTATGTATTTTGTATGAATGTTGTATATATGTAGTATGTATGTAGTATGTATGTATGCTGTATGAATGTAGTATATATGTAGTATGTAGTATATATGTAGTATGTAGTATGTATGTATGCTGTATGAATGTAGTATATATGTAGTATGTATGTAGTATGTATGTATGTTATATGAATGTAGTACATATGAAGTATATATGTAGAATGTATGTAGTATGTATGTATGCTGTATGAATGTAGTATATATAAAGTATGTATGTAGTACAGTATGTATGTATGCTGTATGAATGTAGTATATATGTAGTATGTATGTAGTATGTATGTAGTATGTATGTATGCTGTATGAATGTAGTATGTATGTAGTATGTATGTATGTTATATGAATGTAGTATATATGAAGTATGTATGTAGTATGTATGTATGCTGTATGAATGTAGTATATATGTAGTATGTATGTATGTTGTATGAATGTAGTATATATGTAGTATGTATGTAGTATGTATGTTTTTTTTTTTTTACATTCAACACATTAGCCGGATGATGGGACTACTACTGTCCCATCATTGACTAATGTGTCAATCACTGTCATTGTAGCAGGCATCGCCCGATGGGACTTGTTGTCCCATCGGACGATGCCTGCGCACACACACACACAGACCCCCGGCAGGCCCGTACAGACCGCCGGCAGCCGGCACAGACCCCCGGCAGTCAGCACAGACCCCCGGCAGGCCCGTACAGACCGCCAGCAGCCGGCACAGACCCCCTGGCAGCCGGCACAGACCCCCGGCAGGCCCGTACAGACCCTCGGCAGCCGGCACAGACCCCGGGCAGGCCCGTACAGACCCCCGGCAGCTGGCACAGATCCCCGGCAGGCCCGTACAGACCGCTGGCAGCCAGCACAGACCCCTGTTAGGCCCGTACAGACCCCCGAGAGGCCCGCACAGAGCCCGCCCGCACACACAGACACGCACAGTGTCCGCCCACGCACCGCCCACACTCTTCCCCCCTCCCGAACTTGATGTGCAAGGAAAGAAAGGGTTTTTTTAAAATCTGATATTTCTGTCCCATTGACTTGAATGGGACTTCCGGTATTGGAATCGGCGATACCCGATACTTTTTGTGTATCGGGCCGATCCAATCCGATCCGATATTTCTGGATATCGGATGGTATCGCTCAACACTAGCCATAACAGATCAAACATTGCATTCTTTTTTCTTTGCATTTTACAACTTTTTTTTTAATTGAGGGTATATATTGAAGGCATTCATTTTATAAACTGTGTTTTTTCTCCTGTTCTCAATGTTACGACAAGAAACTAGTCTGACTCATGTTCGGTTTGTAAATACTTTCCTAAGAGCACACAATTTACTAATGCCAAAGGACATAACATTTTGAAAATTGCTCATCATATAACCTGTAACAAAGAGGCCGTGATCTAACATCTTACATGCCCTTGTGGTCTGATCTACATAGGCATGACCACCAGAGCCCTTAAGGTCAGAATCCAGGAGCACGTAAGAGATATTATTGGCGCTAGAAAGGAACAAGATATTGAAAAACTTAAAACTGTCCCTAGACATTTTCGTAATCATCATTATTGCAATCCAAGGGGTCCGAAGGTATGCGGGATTGACCATGTACATATGGGAGTGAGAGGTGGAGATTTAAAACGTAAACTATTACAACTGGAAACAAGGTGGATTGTTGTACTAAATACGGTTAGACCTTAACGAATTTATTAGCTTCAAGTCTTTTCTATAACCATTATATTTAACATCATGCGCTATTTTAACTTAAGGGTCCCTTTATGTATTTCTTTTAATTCTAACAATGGTGTTTTTAATTATTTCATTTTTTCAATTTAGGTATGTCTTTTTTGAGTTACAGTATGTTTCTATAATCTCTCATTGGGAAGATTATACGGATCTCTCTGTCTATATTTAAGAATCTTTAAAACGCAAAACTGGAGGAGAGTAGTCTGGTATAAAATAAGAAAAGAAAAAAGAAAATAAGAACAAGAAGACTGGATTTTCTTTCTGATTATATACTGATTTTGGGTATTTCTATTGTTTTGATATTTTTCATAATTTAATTATGATTGTTTTGTTCTATTTTTGCTCCTTTTGTATTACATAACAATTTGCTTATAGTATTTGGGGATTGCTGTCCTCTTTTTCTTTAATATTTACTGTTAAATATAGGTATTCTACTTGTATTTTGATTAGAACTTATGGTCTATGTGCTTATATTACTTACATCTGAGCGCATTGGACCAGTGCACTGCCGCATACTGATGTCTGGCAGTGGCATCCTGGCTGCCGGCGTCATCGGTGGGATGAATCGCCTCCTCCCTCCGATCACGTGCGGCGCTAGCCGCCTACGTCAGCATTAGGGTTGTGGCATCATAGTCTAATGCACTGTCTGATAATGTCCACTTTGAAAGCGCCATATTAAGATGCCTATTTACTATAATGTGGGCGGTAATTATTTGTGCAGCTGCGGTTTGTGTCCCCGGCTGGCCTCGCTGGCCAGGCGCCCCTGGCGTGGGCGGTGATGGGAACCTCTCACAGCTGATTATGATCTCCCACAATTGTCCATGCCTTACAAGGTACCCTTTATTTTAATAAGTCACGCCTCTTGAAGAAGCCACACAGGTGAAACGCGCGTCGAGGTGCAGCTGAGTGGGTCCTTGCAGCATCTCCCTGCCTTGTATACGGGAATCATGACAGCAGGTATAAACTTATACTGTATTGAGTTGGGTATACTTTTGTTTTCATTTGTGCACCATTATGCAGTCCATTTAATCTTGGCTTACTTTATATTCAAACTATGTGGTGAACTAGGATATTTTTATCCTTTTCATAATATAACCTGCATATGGTATACACAATAATATGCTCTGATTATTAATGTAATCCGGCCTAATAGTTTTTCAGAGTATGCACTTTATATCTATTTATGTTTGCCTATGTCATATCTGTTCTTTTACAGTATATGAAATCCTGCTTGATTATCTATTGTCAGATTTTGCCATTATTTTCTATTTATTATCCCGTTATTCTGATCCAAATATAGGATCTGCTTTAAGGCTGGAAGTTCTCTGCTGGACCCTTCTTGTCATGTTCAGCTATGTCTTTTACCAGCTCTCACTTGATTATATTTTCACTTTTTCATATTTTTCTACATGATGCACTATTGTTAATAAAATAATATATTGATATTAAATACTGTTTAGGCATCATTCTTTTTATGATTACGGTTCCTGTGATGCATTTGCTCACCGGATTTAATTGATCATTTCTAAATTGGTCTCCATGATTAAAACCCTTTGTGGTTTTGAGAAGTTATAGCTTCAGCTTGAGAGGAAAGTTTTGCTTTGGTATGCTATTGTTATTGTATCAATAGTGTTGATGGATTCCATGTCAAGTTCAAGTCTTAGTACAAAGTAAGCATGTAAAATTGGGTGTTTAACAGTTTTTGCGAACTGTGTTGAAAAGATAATTTCGTGCTGGGTACAGCTATTCACAGTGTAACTATTTTGAGTCAAAAGGGCCCCAAGGAATGTTACCTAACAGTTCTCATGATCTGCAATGGGACAAGTGATCTTAATTGTTAAAATGTTCTTGACCAGTGTAAAAACATTAATTCTACATGCTTTGATGGATGGATTATGTAAATACTGTGGCTTCAGGCAAAGTGTGTATTAGAGACACAATATGAGAAAAAAGAATGGATCTACCTATGGCCAAACATTTTTCTATGCCTGATCAAAGCACCATGGACCTGAAATTACCTTTATTCAAAGGTAACTTCAAATCTCAGAGAGACAGAAGAGTCTGGGAGTATAAACTTATGACAACCTTTGACACACTTAATGCAGGGACGAATGTGTGGCATGGATTTATGTCTTTTTACAATTAAGGAAATTGCTCTTCAGACCATGTGGGGGCATCACAACACAGAACCAGCCCCCCATCAGAGGACAGTAAAACTTTCACTCTTTATCTACGAACTGTTCCAATATTTATGGACACAGCTGTTTATCACTCTCCCATAATGACAGTTCTTTGCTGTGCTGTGTATAAATATGTCATTCTTCAAATTTTGCATTAGTCTATGCCTGATGAAGAGGCCTGAGTAGTCTCAAAACCTTTCAATTTGCTACCATCTTTTCAGTTAGCCATTAATAGGTATTAACCACTGAGGACCCTCAATTCCAAATATTTTTCTATTAGAGACAGGTAATATCAGTATGGTGTATATGGTAATCAGCTATGTGTGGAAGCTGAAGCATTGAACATTGTGTGAGAGGACTCTACTTGTTAGTAAAAGGCGATGTTCTTGCTGAAGTCCTTCTAAATTTCTGTGGTCATATAGAAAAATGGAATGCGGTGCAAAAAGAATACTTGAATGATTAAAGAAGCAGTCCTATCAAAGTTTGTATACCCCTAATACATTTCAATCATCATATTATATAGCACTGTGCACTTACAATTGCTCATTTTGCTTTTTTACCCAATTAATTCATCTCTTTTCTCTGCTCTATGTAGGAAAACTTGATCTAAGGAAAAAGTGTCTGCATCTGCACTGCTGAAGAATCCAGGATAATGACTGTATCTTGAAAAATTTTATTTGAGATAGGTTTTAAAAGTCAACGTGTTTCAAAGTCACACAGGAGCTCTTCCTCAGGACAAAACCCAAAGCACCCTATTTGGTTCGTCATTGTGTTACCAATTAAGACTCAATTGTGCTCCTTTTGCTCCCCAGTTTCCATGCTATGTAGAAAAAGGAAGTTTATTTTACCTGCATGCTTCATTCCCCTGTTCAACTCCTGACCCAGCCATTCCACTCCTCCCATGTCAAGTATTTTTGCAGTGATGACTTCCTGTTTGTACATAGAGCTCAGAAGGATTCAATAAGTCAGTTTTTAATCACATGATGACAAGACCTAATGGAAAAAATAATTAACTGTGTAGAAGATCAAAATGAGCAATTGTAAGTACACAGTGCTATATAGTATGATGACTGCAATATATTTAGAGAATAATTTTGAGGGCAGTGCTTCTTTAATATGCACAGCATAAAAATACTGTAGAATACAAATAAAAAAACTTGACAACATAGCCAGAAGCATGACAGAATGTCTAAAATGAAGCAGGTGTAAACTTGGTCACGAAGCAGTTACCACAAACACAATATAGTTGGTTTTATCACAGAATTTGGAAATATCTGTCAAGATTCACATTTCTGAGCAGCACAGAGAAGTTATTGGTTGTGTGAACACCAATTAGGAAGGAAATTTGGGAAGCAGAAACAGATAATGCACCTTCATAAGATGGAAACTACAGATCCAAATACATCAAAAGACCCATGGGATCAGTTTGGCATTTCCTGGGCGATGTACTGTGGTTCTATGGTTAATGTCATCTTGTCAATGGGCTCAGTGGAAGACGTATGTAGTTCAAAATTGATTTCCACTTATGGTACTGTAGTCCTCTTCAGATTTAAGTCCAGGAGTCGTAGTCTATGACGTCATGATCCAAGTTCATTTGAGGTAGTTATGATTTGTCTGGAACCATGGACCTATGCTAATCATTGGTGGGTCACTAGTGTACAGGTGGCAGTTTGGTAGGACTTTTCATAGATATGGTTATCTATTTCAGGATCTGACAGCCTTCCTTCATAGAGATAAAAGTATGCTAAACATTGTTGTGTAGAAATGCTAAGATGTAGTGGAAGCTCTAATGGTCTTTGTAGGAATTATTTCTTGTCTAGGATACCACAAGCCACGAGAGCTCTGTCAAACAGCCAGGAAGAAGAGGAAAGGAGGAAGTAAGGGTCATGCTGGAATTAAATGCCTCTAGGATTTTTTCTATAATATTGCCGCAGGGTGAACTTAGGAGCGTCTTGTGCATTTGATTTTTATTCAGCTTTATCACTAGAGCTGTGGGGAGATGGTGACTGTTCCTTCATGGTGTTAAGTCCGGGATAATGGGTCAATTATCTGTCAAATGAAGTGGAGTTTCACAAGACATTACTTTCTCCATAGCTGCTGGGTATGTGCCAGTTTTATTATTTTTTTATACTCCACTTTAAACGACTTACAATTTACAAATTACAAGACAGAATATTTAATGTGCCTTTATACAATCTACTTATATTATGCAAATAGTTAACTATCCCATATAATTTTGATTCATCTTCATTTCAAACGATATAACGTTAAAGTAAATTTAGTAAAGTAAATCTCAAGAGAAGAGATGCGCGAATTTGTTCGGATTTTGGCCCTGAATCTGATTTTGACATATTTGGGCCATATTTGAACACTATTCGTGATGAATGTATGTGTTATAATCGGTTCCCAACATATTCGGCAATTTCTACTCCCATTGAATACGAACAAATTCGCTCATCTGTACTCAAGAGTCATCTTACTGAACAGCTCTAATTTGTCTAACATCCATGGCACTGATATCATTCATTATGCTCAAGTGTTTAAAGGGAATCTCTCACACTGAACACGGTGTCTGATCTGCTAGCAGCCTGCTATAGGGTTTAACCTGATAATGACCATGCATTGTAAATTTATGGCGCTTGGTTATGGCCTCTAATCCATTTCAAATTTACGGTTCTGCATTAAAGATCATCAGCTGTCAGACATAGTCATGGACCTTGAGAAAGAAACAGGAGCGGTATATTATCTCTCATGTCTTTTTATTTGCTAGCTACACAGTGCTCAACGAGTGCTATGTAGTGAAAAGAAGCATAGGAACATAGCCAAAACCCTGAAAAAGCTCTTTAATCCATGGCATTGAAATTATTCATTATGTTCAAGTGTTAAGAGAAATCCTGCCACATTGAAGACAAAGACCCTCCCTTGCTGTGCTACAGGCAACCTCCAAATTTAAGAAACATCATGATCCGAAGTTAAATGCTCTCGGATACACCAAGAGGTACTTATCCTTGTAATGTGAAGAGCTGCAAAAGATGCACTCATGTAGAGACCAAAGACAGGATACGGATTCCCAACACACAGCAGGACTATAACCCCTTAATGTCCAATGACATACACAGTACGTCATCGGACATCTCCCCTGCTTTGATGAGGGCTCCGGCGCTGAGCCTGCATCAAAGCTGGGACATGTCAGCTGTTCTGAACAGCTGACATGTGCCCGCAATAGGCGCGAGCGGAATCGCCGTCCGCCCATGCCTATTAACTAGTTAAATCCCGCTGTCAAAGCTGACAGCAGGCATTTAAATAGCATTGTTGGCCGCCGGGCCGGAAATGACCTCATCGCCGACCTCCGTCACGTGATCGGGAGTTGGCGTCATGTTGCCTGGACAACCAGAGGTCTCTATGAGACCTCTATGGTTGTTCCAGGCATATGGCTTTCAGCGCCACCCGGTGGTCGGCGCTGAAAGCACAGCAGTAAGTCTGCTACATATGGGCGATCTGCTCATCGCCCATATATAGCAGAGCCGATCAGGCTGCGCATGCTTCTAGCCTCCTATGGAGGCTATTGAAGCATGCCAAAAGTAAAAAAAAAATGTTTAAAACTAAAAAAAATTAAAAAAACCTAAAAGTTCAAATCACCCCCATTTCGCCCCAATCAAAATAAAACAGTAAAAAAAATCCCACATACACATATTAGGTATCGCCGTGTTCAGAATCGCCCGATCTATCAATAAAAAGCATTAACCCGATCGCTAAACGACGTAGCGAGAAAAAAATTCAAAACGCCAGAATTACGTTTTTTTGGTCGCCAAGACATTGCATTAAAATGCAATAACGGGCGATCAAAAGAATGTATCTGCACAAAATTGGTATCATTAAAAACGTCAGTCCGGCACGGAAAAAATAAGCCCTCGCCCGACCCCAGATCATGAAAAATGGAGACACTACGGGTCTCAGAAAATTGTGCTTTTTTTTTTTTTTTTTTAGCAAATTTTGGAATTTTTTTTCACCACTTAGATAAAAGAGGACATAGACATGTTTGGTGTCTATGAACTCGTAATGACCTGGAGAATCATAATGGCAGGTCAGATTTAGCATCTAGTGAACCTAGCAAAAAAGGCAAGCAAAAAACAAGTGTGGGATTGCACTTTTTTTGCAATTTCACTGCACTTGGAATTTTTTTCCTGTTTTTGAGTACATGACATGGTAAAACCAATGGTGGCATTTAAAAGTACAACTCGTCCCACAAAAAATAAGCCCTCACATGGCCATATAGATGGAAAAATAAAAAAGTTATGGCTCTAGAAAGAAGGGGAGGGAAAAATGAAAATGCAAAACCAAAAATACCCCTGATTGTTAAGGGGATAAGATTCCTGGGACATTCACATGTTCCACTTCCAAAGTGGTGTACTTAATTCTGTGCCCTATAAGTCCTACTGGCGGTCTCTATGTGGGAAAAACAAGACAGAAACTGAAAGCAAGAATGAGGTCTCATCGTCACACAATTACAAAAACCCATTTACCGGTGTCCAAACATTTCTGTGGTCCAAGACACAACATAAACCATATGAAAGTTGTCATATTAAAAGGCAACTTCAAATCACAAATATATTGCAGGGTTTGGGAATACAAACTTATTAGCGTCTTTGATTCTATCAGCAGAGGACTAAGGGTACCGTTACACTAAGCGATGCACCAGTGATCCCGACAACAATATGGATCGCTGGTACATCGCTAAGTGGTCGCTAGTGAGCTGCCACACAGGCAGATCTCACCAGCGACATAGCAGCGGTCGGCGGTCGCTACTTACCTGTCAAACGCAGCGATGTTGACGTCCTCCCGCCCGCATCCACGCGTCACTCGTCGGCGCCACAGGAAGCCCAGCAGGAAGCGCCAGACGAGAAATGGTCCAGGACACTCTCGCGCGATCAGCGATAATCAGCGGGGGAGCCGGTCGGAGGTAAGTATCACATGTAGCGATTTCGCTAGCAATATCGCTGCTACGTCACAAAACCAGTGACGTTACAGCGATATTGCTAGCGATATCGCTATGTGTAATGGGCCCTTTAATTTCTCAGTACGATTTATGACTTATTACAAAATCTGAAGACTCTGCTCCAGAGATAGTGAGGGCACCAGGCCTCTGATCTTGGCTATTGGGACAATAAAACTTTCACATCACTAATCTAATCCAATTAAGGATTCATTCTATGAATGCTTATTTACATGTCCATTTATTAGAGCATGCCTTTGTCTTTTTGTTTTTTGCTTTTCTTTTCTGTTAGCGCATATGCGTACTGTATTTGTGTTTTTTCAGAAACTTTGTTATATCATATCTCAGGAAGAGACCTAAGAAGTCTTGAGAGCTTGCTTGGTAAAATCATTTATTTGACTTTTGTTAGCCATTAAGAGGTATCATAACTACAGGATTAAGTTGTTTTTCCCACTGAGAGCATTCATTGAACAGCAAATTATAGAGCAGGAGGAGCTGGGAAGATTGATATACAGTATATTTTTCAGAACTTCTTCAGTGTAAAGGTACTGTCACACTTAGCGATGTACCAGCGATCCCGACCAGCGATATGACGCGGTCAGGATCGCTGGTACATCGCTAAGTGGTCACTAGTGAGCTGCCACACAGGCAGATCTCACCAGCGACATCGCTGGGGACGGGGGTCGCTACTTACCTGTCACACCAGGCGATCCTGCGTCTTCCCGCCCGGCTCCACGCGGCAGGACGTTCTCGCACGATCAGCGATAACCAGCGGGGAAGCGGGTCGTAGGTAAGTATCAGACACAGCGATATCGCTAGCAATATCGCTATAACGTCACAAGTTATAGCGATATTGTTAGCGATATCTCTTAGTGTGACAGGCCCTTAACTTGTATTTTTTTTATATCCCTTTTCGTTTTACTCAGCCACTAGTTGTCTTGCTTCTGTGCAACTTGTTGTTTTCTGCCTGTTGTCCAGTGAAGTCCATCTTTAGAAGCAAATATGCAGAGATGGATTATAAGAAGTTGGGTCAGGTATTTTTCTCTCTACTCTTACTCTACTGTCAGTCATACTACATACAGGCATAAAAGATAGGCTTTCAGGTTAGGGCAGGAAAGTGAAGGGAATGAAGTTCTGGTACCTGTAGTACTGGTAGAATGCTGATGAAGAGCAACTGCATACAGAAAACATTGAATGACATGTTTTAGAGCATAATAATCAGTATGGTTCTTGGACATCCTAGACTAGTATGTGCACAGAAAGCAGTTTTATATTATTGTGGGCAATGAGTGAAACAACACTTTGCTTTTACTCTGGATTTGGGTAAAACAACAAATACATTTTAATAACAGCTGCGTGATAACTCTCTGTTAGGCATATCATGGCCCCATTTGTGGCAGACATATTATTATAACAGTAACAACTAATATGCCCCTATGATTAGCAGTCACAGTTCAACCATGAGATCTATCCAAATAGCTCAATATATTTTAGCAATAGTGCTAGAGACAGCAGATAACCACACTGACGTGCACAGTTAATGTGTCTGAAGTAGAACCAAGCCATCAAAGCTCTAGGTGCACAGTAAAACTGAATTGTCTGAATGGCTGATGCTTGTACACTTTTACGAGTTCCTTGACATCACTTTGCATAGACGCAACTGATATCTTAAATTTGGTAACACAATTCCTGTATCTTTAACTTGTATAATTCAAGTTTTCATTTCACCATTAAATAGTAGCTTATCAGGGATGTTTTGACATCTCTAATTACATGAACGCAGAGAGGGGTATGCATTATTTCTGTAGATAACACTTTATTGCTATGTATCACTGCTATGTGAAGCATAAACCATGATCTCTTATGAACGCCAGACAAGGACTGGTGTTCTTAGGAGATTTACAATGACAGCCACGAGGGTCTTCTGCAGATCCCCTGCAGTCATGACAACCTATTGGCACCCCATGATCACCGGTGGGTGGGTCTTGTGACGTTCTTCCAATTGGCTCCTGATAAATGACCCTGTCAGTGATTGACAGCGGCATTTAACTGGTTAGCAGCCGTGGGTGGATCTAGGATCCACCCGAGGCTGTTAGTGATAATATCAGCAGTTAAGTGCAGGA
The DNA here is from genome assembly GCF_039654945.1 of Dendrobates tinctorius. Lineage (NCBI taxonomy): Eukaryota > Metazoa > Chordata > Amphibia > Anura > Dendrobatidae > Dendrobates > Dendrobates tinctorius. The sequence goes on from NW_027361673.1 coordinate 6,977,339, forward strand.
AAAGATGCGTGCTTTGGTGCTGAGTAGGGACATGACCATGAACATATGTATATGTCCAAGGTCATGAAGGACTTAAATCCTGCCAAAGACAATACTTCTACAAGGAGTTTGTATGTTCTTACCATGTTTGTGTGGGTTTCTTAACACACTCCAAAGACATAATTGAAAGGGAATTAAGAATGTGAGCTCCAATGATGACAGTGATAAAGATGTAAAGTGTTGTGGAATTAATGGTGCTATGTAATTAAGTAAATGTAAATAAATATTAAGTTTGAGAAATCCTCCCAAAACTCGCTTTGGGCAGATTCACTCACTTTAGAGGGAAACTTGTTTTACATCGAAAAAAAATCAGTGAAATTTGAATTGTCCCAACAGGTCGCTAAGTGACTGCTGGCTGGTGAACAGCAATGGTTGGCAAGTGTAAATGGGCCTTAAGACTGCAAGTTTTTTTTGCTGTGTTCCACCTCTCTCTGAATCTCCTGTTAGAGCCCTCAGTACAATATTCACCATTATGGACATTGTAAATGATAGATGTTGTCACACCGCTTTGTGGGATGCAGGCCTAGTATCTCGGAGGGTGGTTCAGTCACGGTGACTCCGTTGGCTCGAACGATCCCTAGGTTAGGTGGCAATTATAAAAGGGGGAGTTTACGGATATATGAGACTGAGGGTTATGTTGATGCCTGCAAGGTATGAGGCCGCGGAGGAAAGAAGCATACACCGGGGGTCCCATGCAAACTTGAAAGATGAATTTTACTGAAGGCTTGAAACAATTCTTATGTTTTTCCATAAAGCAGTCATGGATAACAGATACAATTTTCCTTAAACATTGTGTTAGTCAAAGCCTTTTCTCGGTCCTGGCCTTGGAAGGATGGCAGTAACTTTTCATATAACTAACTGTGCTGCGTGAAGGGGAGGATTAGCTGACCTTAATCGGATTGGAGTATCCGAATAATCTGATGCGCAGCTCTGCAGCTCCTTTGCTTGTCTCAGCACTTTGTTGCTGTAAACGCAGGGCACTCCAAAATAAGGTGCTTTGTATTACCCGCTTGTCCTAGACGAGGAGCTTCATTTTCCTGCCTCCTCACTCTACCAAGACTGCACATAACAACATGTTTTTTCAGTCTCTCACACCACCTCCAACTGGCACTTATTTTCCAATCAGAAAAACAAGTTGTAATGCCAAATTAAGGCAGAAGAGGGCTGTTAGGCATCGGGTTCCTGCAGCGGTTCAACAGGAATCCAGAGCCTCACATTCTGTGGTCTCCCATTGTCTTTCGACCGCAGAGGAGATTGCTCAGCAATTCCGGCTTCCCAGACGCTCTCTGAGACCTGTGGCGTTAACAGGCTCAGCCTTTTGTGTTTAACACATAGGCGTCTCTGTGAATTAACAGAGATCGCTCAGTGCACCCGGGTGACGTTCAACCTGTGTGCATCATACCGCCATATTGTATGTCCGCCATTATCTAGCAGCAGTGTTTACACCTTCTGCACGGTGGACCCCGGGCGGCGAACGCACTTTACGTTATTTTAGATTTAGTGCGTTCCACCGTCCCTAACAAGGGCAGCATAGTACTACAAGTTGTAATGCCAAACTAAGGCAGAAGAGAGCAGTATAATAAGTAATTTACCTCCTCCCAAGGCAAAACAGAAAACCGTGTAGACACCAGCGTCTACATCTCCCCAGTACAGAGTGTAGACTGGTAACTGAGCAACATGTAAGTTGCAGTGGGGCACTAAGGCTAGTTTCACACTAGCGTTCGTGGGCACAGCACAGGGCCACCGCTAAGCCCTGCCCCTGGCCGCGCCCCTGCACGTTTTTGTGCGCTGGGCGCAGCGCCAGCAACATCAGACCAGCGCACGGTCAGCGCACGATCAGCATATCCAATGCTAAATATAGGATACGCTGATCACATGCAGCCTCTTCATCTGGCAGGGGATCTGAAGAGGTTGGTAATCGGGACAAGGCATCGGCATTTTCATTGGACTTCCCAGCACGATACTTGATGATAAAATCATAGTTGGCTAGTCTTTTGGCCCATCTCTGCTCTAAAGCTTCCAATCTAGCTGTGCTCAAATGAGCAAGAGGATTGTTGTCAGTGTAGGTGACAAATGGAGAGGCAGCTAGATAGTCCTTGAATCGCTCCGTAACGGCCCACACGAGAGCAAGAAACTCTAGTTTAAAAGAACTGTAATTTTGATCATTCCGTTCCACTCCTTTAAGAGATCTGCTAGCAAAAGCGATTACTCGCTCTTTTCCATCTTGCATATGGCTTAGGACTGCTCCTAGCCCCTTTAGACTTGCATCTGTGTAAAGACGGAAAGGCTTGCTGTAATCCGCATAAGTTAGAATAGGTGGAGTGGTAAGCTTTTTCTTGAGATGCTGGAAGGCAGCTTCCTGCTCTTCTGTCCAATGACTGATAATAGATCTTTTTCCTTCCCTTTTTGGGTGACCATGTAAAAGTTCTTGCAATGGTGCAGCGATTTGAGCATAGTTAGGTATAAAGCATCTATAGTAGCCCGTAAATCCTAAGAAACTCTGGACTTCCTTCAAGGTACAGTAGTAGGTGTGGGCCAATCCGTGACCACAGCGGTCTAGTCCGGATCAGTTCTCACACCTTCAGCACTCACAATATGTCCTAGATAGTGTACTTGGGTCTGCAGTAAGTGACACTTTGAAGGTTTGACTTTGAGGCCGTGTTTGATGAGAATCTGGAGAACTTCTGCCAGGTGCTGTAAGTGATCCCCATAAGATTTTGAGTAGACTATGACATCGCCTAGATAAAGCAAAACAGTCTCAAAGTTTTTGTTGCCCAAACAACGTTCCATTAGCCTTTGAAAAGTTCCTGGGGCATTGCAGAGTCCGAAAGGAATGTCATTGAATTCAAAGAGGCCCATTGGTGAGGTAAACGCTGTTTTCTCACGATCTTTCTCCGACATAGGCACTTGCCAGTACCCACTTGTTAAATCTAAGGTGGAGAAATATGCAGCAGACCCCAGAGCTGTTAGCGACTCTTTGATGCGTGGTAATGGATATGCTTCTTTATGGGTAATGCTGTTTATCTTGCGGTAGTCCACGCAGAATCGGATACTGCCGCCTTTTTTCTTCACCAAAACTAAAGGTGCAGCCCAGGGACTGTGACTTTTGCGAATTTCTCCAGCATCTTTCATTTCTTGCATCATTTTTTTGACAGGCTGATACATGGCTGGTGGAATGGGTCGGTACCGCTCTTTAATGGGAGGATGAGAACCAGTGGGGATGGTATGCTTTATCTCCCGTGCTTTACCATAATCCATAGGATGTTTGCTGAAAGCTTGATGGAAATCTTGAGCAAGCTACTTCTTCGATTTGTTTAGATGGGGTGGTTACCTCTCCTACATGTATGTCAGACCACCACGGGGCTTCTGGAGCTACACTGTCCCCTCTACTACTTGAGTCGCCTGTTGGGCTTTGTTTTGAGTTGGACTCACTACATCCTGGTAGGAAATGATGGATAATTTAGCTACAGGATAGTACCTTCTCAGTTCCACTGCAGTGTCACCTAGGTTTAACAGACGAATTGGTACTTTTCCTGCAGATACCGTAGCAAGACTCCTTGCGGTCATAAGCACAAGATGCTCTGCCATGGGTAGGGATTCTACTAGGGCATGATAGTCTTGTCCTTGGATCCCTGGTCGAGGATGACACCACAGCATAGTTTCAGTGTTGGGTTGCAAAATGACAAGACGTACATCACATATGCAGGCACGGCAGATCCCACATTTAAGATTACTGAACTGCAGCTGCGCTGACAACACTTTGATAGTTCTCTGCAAAACTCTTTGCTGTTCTTGTGAATCAGTGGGTACCGATTTGCGAAGAGCATCTAACATTTCACCATAACAGTTGCACAGGACATTCATGCCTAGAATTACAGAGGTGTCTGGTTTTTCTGGGACATTTACAATCAGATCTCCCTGTTGTGGAAGTTGGGTTTCTCCTGCACAAATGGTGGGTTCCCAATACCCTGTTATAGGTACAGACTGTCCATTAGTGGCTATGATATCTAACCACTGATCTGGAGGTTGCATAAGTAGGTTAGAGTACCAATGTCTTTCAAAGGTATCTTTGGTTATGGTGGTGACCTGGGAACCAGTGTCTAACACTGCGGTAAATGGAACTCCATTAATGCGAATGGTCACTTCCGGACGAGGTCCAACATATCTGGAGAACCAAGTAACATTTTCGGGACCTACTGTCTGTCCTCCCGAGGGGCGGCCCTCTGCCTCCGGGGTTGCTCTTTTAAACGCCAACATTGACGTTCCAAATGTCCAGCTCGATGACAATATCTGCAGATTGGCCTACCCTGCTTGTCAAAACGATCGGTGGATCTTTTCCTGGATGGGGTTTGATATACCTGGCTAGTGCGGTCAGCAGGGAATTCCATTTGGGTTCTGGGCATAGAATCTAGTGGCGGGCTCTCTAGCTTGTCTATCTTCTTGCAGACCTCTGCTAGTCCGCTAGCTAACTCCGCCATCTGTTTCTGTAATTCTATCATACCATTAGTATTTGGAGCCTGCGTTTGGGCGGCTTGCAACAGCAGGATGTAACTTTTTGGAAAATTATGCAACGATTGAACTGCTGTATCACTAGAAAAGGTAGATAGTTCAAGTTTTTTAGCCACTTGGCAAAATTCTCTCCCTAAAATCTGAATAGCAAGTTCTTTGATTTCCTGGAAGGAGCTATCTGCATGCTGGAGTGCTAACACTTTTAGCTGACATTGTAGGGTTTCCGTGGCAGCCCCTTCAATAAACTGCTATTTCAAGACTTCATCTGTGACCCGGGCCTCCTGTGGCTCCACATGTATTATAGCCCTCCACGCTTCTTGCAAGGATAAAGCATAGTTAGTCTCTTAGTGACTCATTAACATCTTGTTTTTTTCTGAAAAAATGCATTTTTAACTCTGCTGCGGAGTGGACCACAAGTATGCTTTCTTAACCGCTCCAGGATTTGTTCTACAGTCCTTTTCTGAACTTTGGGCCATGACTTTATTTCTCTTAAAGCTGCACCTTGGAGTTGGCCACTCAGGATTTCCACTTTTTTTGGTCGTTGGTCATGGGGTACAGGCGAAACAATGCAGTCATTTTTTCTCTAAAGTCTCGTAATGTGTTGGTTTCCCCATTATAATGTGGCATCCAGGGAGCTCCCAAATAATATGGCATGGTGAGAGGCATAAATGCAGTGGAGGCCTTATCAGAAGTGCTGTTGCAAAGATGCTCATTTTCACTTTCGTCTGCCATTTTGAGTGTCACTTTTAGAGTAGTGAGCTCTGTCAACACAGTCTTAGTAAACAGTTAGACTACATGCAGGCACAGAAGGTAAATCCTGTTCGTGATGCCATTTTAATTGTCGCACCGCCTTGTGGGATGCAGGCCTAGTATCTCTGAGGGTGGTTCAGTCACGGTGACTCCGTTGGCTCTAACAATCCCTAGGTTAGGTGGCAATTATAAAAGGGGGAGTTTACGGATATATGAGACTGAGGGTTATGTTGATGCCTGCAAGGTATGAGGCCGCGTAGGAAAGAAGCATACACCGGGGGTCCCATGCAAACTTGAATTTTACTGAAGGCTTGAAACAATTCTTATGTTTTTCCATAAAACAGTCATGGATAACAGATACAATTTTCCTTAAACATTGTGTTAGTCAAAGCCTTTTCTCGGTCCCGGCCTTCGGAGGATGGCAGTAACTTTTCATATAACTAACTGTGCTGCATGAAGGGGGAGGATTAGCTGACCTTAATCGGATTGGAGTATCCGGATAACCTGCTGCGCAGCTCTACAGCTCCTTTGCTTGTCTCAGCACTTTGTTGCTGTAAACGCGGGGCACTCCATAAAAAGGTGCTTTGTATTACCCACTTGTCCTAGACGAGGAGCTTCATTTTCCTGCCTCCTCTCACCACCAAGACAGCACGTAACAACGTGTTTTTTCAGTCTCTCACACCACCTCCAACTGGCACTTATTTTCCAATCAGAAAAACAAGTTGTAATGCCAAACTAAGGCAGAAGAGGGCAGCACAGTACTACAAGTTGTAATGCCAAACTAAGGCAGAAGAGGGCAGCATAATAAGTTATTTACCTCCTCCCAAGGCAAAACAGAAAACCGTTGACACAAATGCAATCACATATTAGTAATGGTTTTTCTGGTCACTACAATATTCTTATACAGTGCCTTGCGAAAGTATTCGGCCCCCTGGAACTTTTCAAGGAAGAATGGTCAAGAATTTCAGTCTCTCGATGTACAAAACTGATAGAAACATACCCCAAGCGACTTGCAGCTGTAATCGCAGCAAAAGGTGGCGCATCAAAGTATTAAGTTAAAGGGGTCGAATAATATTGCATGCCCCACTTTTCAGTTTTTGACTTTCCACAAAAATTTAAAATAACCAATAAATTTCGTTCAACTTCACAATTGTGTCCCACTTGTTGTTGATTCTTCACCAAAAATTTACATTTGGTATCTTTATGTTTGAAGCATGATATGTGGGAAAAGGTTGAAAAGTTCCAGGGGGCCGAATACTTTCACAAGGCACTGTATGTCATCTTTCTAGTCGAAAAATCACAAGCCTGTTAGAGTAATGGTAGAATCACACAACGTTTTCTCCTCATCCGAGAAAAACGGTGCGATTATTCTAATCAGAGTTTGATCAAAGCAGCATTGAGGTTCTCCATGTTTTCCATTCTGTAAGTCTGAAAATTGGAGTGCACTTGGACATCATTCGAGTTCTGTCCGATTTTTTTCTTGGACTCATAGTCTTGCATTGCTGATTTTGATCTAACATGTCTCAATTTTTTTATGCAGACCAATCTGTCCGAGTAAAAAATGGGACATGTGCACAGCCCTAAGACTGTCTGCTAGGTGACAGAACAACTAGTCAACTTTTGTAGAACTGCAACATCAAATTTTAAATGTAACATAACAAATGCAAAATCAACAGCTCTACAAATAATGTGCAGCATGTTCCCTAGGGTTTTCTTGCAATTTTTAAGAACAAAATTTAGTTCCATGAAACATCTGTGCATCATTTTGAACAAAGCCCAAATATTTTCAGAAAATGCGAGCTGAAAATGGGCAATGTTTTTCACAGTGTTTAGACTTGCCTCCTTCAAGCTGTCATAATTAATTTTGCATTGCTCAAATTGACAAGATACTGCCAGTCCTACTTCAACAAGGCATAAGCTAAGAATTATACTCTGTCTGGCATTGCAACTATGTCTAAAATGTTCTAGAATGTTTCACTGTATTTGTGATTCATACTTCTACTGGAAATGTAAAACACGTAGATTTGTCTCTGTTAACAAAAGGATTTTTCAGGCTTATTATTTTGATGAAAACGCTAAGTCATCAAAGTCAAATGTATGGTGGTTCAACATCTAACACCCCCACCATTCAGCTATTTTCAGCTCCAGCACTGGACAAATGTAAACAGTGAATTGTGTTCTGCCGTTCCAGCCCCATACACTATTTTTGGAAAATTGCAGTTCAGCTCCTATTCAAGTTAAAGAAGCGCTCCCATCAAAATTTGCATCCTTTAATATATTGCAATCACCATATTATGCAGCACTGTGTACTTGCAATTGCTCATTTTGCCCTTTCTACTCAGCTAATTCTTCTCTTTTTCATTGGGTTTATGGCATCACATGATTAAAAACTGACTAGCTGAATCCTTCTGAGCTCTATGTAGAAACTTGAGGTCAATTTTCCCTGTATAGTAACATATTAATATAGTATTTAAAGCTGAAGGAAGACTAGTCCATCTAGTTCAACCCATAGCCTAACATGTTGATCCAGAGGAAGGCAAAAAAACCCCATGGGGCAACACTAAGCTCCACATTGGGGAAAAAAATTCCTTCCTGACTCCATAAACGGCAATCAGTCTAGTTCCATGGATCAACGTCCTATCAAGGAATCCAGTATATATAACCTGTAATATTATACTTTTCAAGAAAGGCATCCAGGCCCTTTGTAAATTTTAGTAGTGAATCACTCATTACAATATCATACGGCATAGAGTTTCATAGTCTCACTGCTCTTACAGTAAATTATCCACAGGATTATGATTAAACCTTTCCTCCAGACCAGGGGTGGGCAATTAATTTTCCCAAGGGGTCACATGAGAAACTGGCGCTGCTGTGGAGGGCCGAACCAATCGGCTGAACTTAAAGGAGCGGTTCGAAACCAAAGGTGAATTTCATATTATATGTATATCTATTCAGTGTAATAATCTAATATTGTTTCTAATATGCTTCAATGAAAAATTCCCTAAAGTGCCCTTTACATTCTGACTTCCTGTCTTTTTTTTTTTAACGTCCCATGACATTTTGTTTGAGATTCACCAGTGAATGCTGGAGTACTCAAATGAGCTGTCATCAGGGGGCAGACGCTGCGGACACTGCCACAGTCTCTGCGCCCTCTGAAATTAGGCTCCATCAGTGATATCTGTTTTGGAGGCTCGGCTAGTCCCGCTCACCTGATGCATCATACGTAAATTCTGACGCATACTCAGTATAAGTTTTCTGTGCTATATTCCTTTGAATGCACAGTGACAGCCTCCCTTGGTGGCTCTAGGAGAAGAGATGACCAAGCAGGGACCAGTATAGTCTCTGAAACAGATAACACTTTATTTCATGGTGGGGAAAGCAGCTATGGCAGTGACCGCATCCTCTGCCCCCTGATGATGCCCCTTGTGAGTGTCCCAAAATGCACTGGGATTCTCAAACAAAATCATTGGAAGTTAAAAAAAAAACTAAGCAGACAGGAAGTTAGAGTAGAGAGGGAAAGGTAGAAATTTTTTAACTGAAATATGTGACACCCCAGAGTCCAGTTGTCACAGTGACATTACCTCCCTCTAATGGGTAAAGTCATGCTTGGAGGCAGAAAGGGGCCCTCATGCCAGGTAACAGAGATTAAAAAATCACAATTTCCTGCTGCAGGTCAGAAAAGGGAGATGCCTTATAAATTCTGTCCAGCAGAGGGGGTTGGTGAGTCAGCTAGAGATCAGCTGAGGGGGTTGTCATGGAAACAAAACAGCTGTGTGCTGTGAGTAGAAATAATGACAGTTAAACGTGATCTTTCTGGAGATCTTTCTGGAAGATCCTGGGAGATGAAGACAGGCAGCTGATATGAGAGGAGCTTGATAGGCAGAGCTGATCTGTGAAGAGGAAAAGGACAAGAGCAGAGACTAAGAGACTCTAGGGAGGCTAAAATACTGCATATAGCAGACCCCTGAGTGAAGCACTAATAAAGAGTAAAGGGACATCAGAGTCCTAGTCTGACAGGAGCTGTAAGTCCTGATAGCCGAATCTGAAAGTACAGGTAATTGTAAATTCCTCTGCACATTGAACACCTGAGGGCACGTCAGCGGATAAGGAGCCCGGGGCTGACGGTGAAAAGGACAGTACCCGTGGAATAGGCTCACGCTGACAGCCGTACAGGTTAGTGAAACCATCACTAATAGAGGGTCGCAGCACAGTTATACACAGCGGAGACCCACACACATAGCGCAGAAAGGAAGGTCCTAAATCCCCACCTGGCAAGGTGGATCCCCTGAATGCCTCCAGGCGAGCCGGACTAATTCCATCACCTGTATGTGGTACTCCGGACTGCAACCTATTGCCAGTAAAAGGTAAAGAAACTGCATCTCTCTTTGTCTTTCTCTCATTTATCTGCACCCCAATGTTTACAGCCACTTTTAGGCTGAGCTCACACGTGGCGTTTTTTTCGCGTTTCCGTGGCGGTTTTAACCGCGCGATTTTGCCGCGAAAACGCGAAAAATAAGCATCCCATGCATTCCTATGGGATTCTGCAATGCTGTGCTAATGCTGCGGTTTTTACTGCGGCGGAATCGCTTCGCGGTAATAACCGCAGCATGCTCATTAATTTGCGGAATCGCGGCGATCCCGCACCCATAGGAATGCATTGTTCCGCTTACTTCCCGCATGTGGCTGTGCACACCATGCGGAAAGTAAGCAGAACAATTGCGGATGGTACCCACGGTCCAGAGGAGAGGAGACTGTCCTCCGGGCTTTGGGTACCATATCCCTGTAAAAAATAGAATTTTAAAATAAAAAATATTGTTATTCTCACCTTCCGGCATCCTGCGAAGTCTTCCCGCCTCTCTCCACGCTCCCATTCCCAGTAAGCCTTTGCGAAAATGCCCGCGATGGCGTCCACTCTCGCGGGATCGCGAAGTCTCGCGGTCATTCGCGCGACGTCATCGCGAATTACCGCGAGACCTCGTGATCCCGCGAGAACTGACGTCATCGTGGGCATTTTCGCAAAGGATTACTGGGAACGGATGCGCGGGACGTCGGAGGGTGAGAATAACACCATTTTTTATTTTTTTTTACACCCTATCTTTTACTATTGATGCTGCATAGGTGGCCTCAGTAGTAAAAAGTTGGTCACACTGGTCAAACACTATGTTTGACCAGTGTGACCAACCTGTCAATCAGTTCTCCAAGCGATGCTACAGATCGCTTGGAGAACACTAGCATTCTGCAAGCTAATTACGCTTGCAAAATGCTAGTTTTTCCGCGGGAAAATTGCGGGAATTTAAAATGCGATTTTCCCGCGGACTGGAATTCCGGAATTCTCGCGGTAATTTCCGCGAGAGTTCCGGTACGTGTGCACTTAGCCTTACTATTTATTTAACATCTTTTCCCTGGGACTACAGCCCTACCTGTGGAGGGCTACAACATCAAAGCTGCGTGCAACATCCATTCCAGAGAAGCAACACCGCAGCGCTGGTCACCTCTGACCAGAATACTACAGGTGGCGTCACATATTTCACCATCTAATAACTTTATTTTCATTTTTACCACATAAATACCTCACAACTTTCCCCTATTTTATTACTGGACGCCTCTGGGCCACGGACCGGGTCGCCGCCGCCGTGACACCGTCCCCCATTGAAGTCGGCGGGCCCGGTACCGAGTACCCCCAGGCCCCGCGGGGCGCTCCAACTATATTAGAAAAGTGATTAGATTATTGAATTAAATTTAGCATGAAACTCACCTTTGGTTTCGGATCACCCTTAATTCTGCATAATATTAATTTTGTTACTTTATAAAAAGCAGTTGCTTATGTGATGAAGTTTACATGAGTGTATAAAAAAAATCATGATTTTCATCCAGAAAAATACGACTTTCCATCTGTATGGCATCCATTTTTAGACTTGAGAAGTGAATCAAATTTTAAAGAAGAAATAGTGTCCTGTGTTCGTAATGGAAATGTATTCATAAAATTCGGATGCTATACAGATGATTCTTATGGGATCCATTTTTTTTTTCATTTTTGCACACCCGTAGACTTCAACAGGCAAGTCTGATCTGAAATACACAAGAGACCGGTGGATGCTGTGACATTTTTCACACAGACATTTTCAAGCTGTAATCTAAATAGCTCAATCCATAACATTGCTCCTAGTGCTCTGACTGAGGTCGGGTTTCTTTTTTCTTTTCATAAACAGCACTTGGACAAATATTACAGTTGTATGAACATAAAAAACTGGAGTCTGAACTGAGAAAGTAAGTTAATGTGCACGCACAATGTAAGGGCATATTAACACATGACCATTACACAGAGAAAGCAAAAACAAAAACCACAAATATTTGTGTTTTTTGTTTTTGCTTTCTAGTTGTATGAACATAGCCTGATAATACTTGTTGCAATAAAGCTTATCATAACACATAATAGCAGTTGGTCAAGCAATAAATTGGGAACATTGGAAAAAAGTTTTCTCCCACCTTCTACTTCACAGGCATAGATCCACATCCCATATGGGCAGGAGCTGACAGGAGGGGTTGGGAATCCTTACTGCAGTCTACTGCAGTCTATGGAGTGGATTTGATAAGCTGAAGATCACAGAGGTAGCACTATGGGGGACTTAACCCTTACCTGTCCTGCACAGGAAATACAACAGTGCAAGCTGGAAGCAAAGAGGAAGGTAATGATTAACTCTCACATAGAAAGTTGAGGATTCCAGCCCTCTGGCTGTGAGTGTCAGCGGGCCACACGGGAATATTCAGGGGGCCAGATGTGACCCGTGGGCCGCAGTTTGCCCAGGCCTGCTCGAGATGATTGTCAATGCAACCCTCTTTTCCCTCTCTTGACACACTGATAGCAACACCGCAGAAGAAATGCTAGTCTAAGGGGGGCAGATTCCTTGTAGGAATGCTCTGACCTGACACCCATAATGTGGTGGTGCACCATCTTGCTGGAAAAACTCAGGGAACGTGCCATGCCATCTTCAGTGCAAAGAGAGGGCAACATCACATCATGTAGCAATTTCAGATATCCAGTGGCATTGAGGTTTCCATTGATTAAGAATGGCCCCACTATCTTTGTACCCCATATACCACACCATACCATCAATTATGGGTGTCAGGTCCGAGCACTCCTACATGAACAGTTTCTTGGAAAGTGAGTTGGTCATTGTGGGCCTGTTGAATGGCCACCAAGGTCTCCCTATCTAACCCCGTTAGACTTTTATCTTTGGGGTCATCTGAAGGCAATTGTCTATGCTGTGAAGATACGAGATATGCAGCATCTGATACAACAGATACTGGAAACCTGTGCTAGCATTTCTTCTGTAGTGTTGCTATCAGTGTGTCAAGAGTTTAAGAAGAGGGTTGCATTGACAATCCAACACAATGAGCAGCACTTTGAACGCATTTTATAAGTGGTCATAAACTTGTAAATAACTCATGAAAGAATAAAGTTACAATAAAACCAAGCACACCATTGCTTTTCTTGTGAAATTCTCAATAAGTTTCATGTGTCACATGACCCTCTTCCCATTGAAAAAAATAAAGTTGGATCCAAAATGGCCAACTTCAAAATGGCCGACATGGTCACCACCCATTTTGAAAAGTTTTCCCCTCCCATTTACTAATGTGCCACAAACAGGAAGTTGATATCACCAACCATTCCCATTTTATTTAGGTGTATTCATATAAATGGCCCACCCTGTATAACTAGATAGACCTCATTGCTGACTAGGGAGTCGAACATTTTTAAAACTGATACTTTCAAAGTTTGCAATAAAGGGTTTAGACTAGGGGTGAGAGAACCCAAATGGTAAAGTTCAGGGTTTATATCAGATCCCGAACACGGACTTGTTACTGTGCATCCGTGTTACTGTTTGGGTTTGGCAGTCTAATAAAGCTTGATGAAAGTCTGCAGCACAGCCAGTCAACAAGCTTTAAGGTTGTGGGCACTACCACCCAACAGTCATACAAAGTAATGCCATGGCTGTGATTGGCTGGTGCACCACGTGATCTGGCCTGACAGTGTGAAAGAATTAAAATGATGTGTGGCCCACCTATTTTTAATAACTCTCCAAGGGAAAGCAGACAGCTGTTAGTTGGTCTTATTATGCTTGAAAAGGGCAAATATCCAAGGACCTTCCCAGCCTATCAATCAGTCTTCAGGGCCTGTTGTGCCCCACCAGAACAGATTCTTCAGGGCCTGTTGTGCCCCACCAGCACAGATTCTTCAGGGCCTGTTGTGCCCCACCAGCACAGAGTCTTCAGGGCCTGTTGTGCCCCACCAGCACAGAGTCTTCAGGGCCTGTTGTGTCCCTCCAGCACAGAGTCTTCAGGGCCTGTTGTGCCCCACCAGCACAGATCCTTCAGGGCCTGTTGTGCCCCATCAGCACAAAAAGTCCCTAGTCTCACTTTATGGTAAAAGCTGTGTGGGATCGGACTTTTTTTTTTAAGTGGCGGAGGAATACAGTGCGGAAGGATACCTACCTTCCGTCATTGGATTCCTGCAGCCTGTAGAGAGCGGCAGCATCAGCTGATGCTGCAGTTCTCTACCCAAGATCGTCGTGGGACACACTCGTGGACTGCTTCGGATCATGGGTGAGTATTTTTGTGGTTTGTTATGTTAATATTTATTCCGTAAAAGACAATGGCTTCGGGGAACAATGTGACAAGTATTGGTAAGTATGTTACTCTATGTTATATGTACTGTATGTCTATGTATGTATTGTATGAATGTATTGTATGTAGCATGCATGTAGCATGTATGTAGTATGTATGTAGCATGCATGTAGTATGTATGTAGTATGTATGTAGCATGTAGTATGTATGTAGCATGCATGTAGTATATATGTAGTATGTATGTAGTATGTATGTAGCATGTAGTATGTATGTAGCATGTAGTATGTAGCATGCATGTAGTATGTATGTAGTATGTATGTAGCATGTAGTATGTATGTAGCATGCATGTAGTATGTATGTAGTATGTATGTAGCATGTAGTATGTATGTAGCATGCATGTAGTATGTATGTAGCATGTAGTATGTATGTAGCATGCATGTAGTATATATGTAGTATGTATGTAGTATGTATGTAGCATGTAGTATGTATGTAGCATGCATGTAGTATATATGTAGTATGTATGTAGTATGTATGTAGCATGTAGTATGTATGTAGCATGCATGTAGTATATACACTCACTGGCCACTTTATTAGGTACACCTGTCCAACTGTGTGTTAAGACTTAATTTCTAATCAGCCAATCACATGGCGGCAACTCAGTGCATTTAGGCATGTAGACATGGTCAAGACAATCTCCTGCAGTTCAAACTGAGCATCAGTATGGGGAAGAAAGGTGATTTGAGTGCCTTTGAACGTGGCATGATTGTTGGTGCCAGAAGGGCTGGTCTGAGTATTTCAGAAACTGCTGATCTACTGGGATTTTCACGCACAACCATCTCTAGGGTTTACAGAGAATGGTCCGAAAAAGAAAAAAAATCCAGTGAGCGGCAGTTCTGTGGCCGGAAATGCCTTGTTGATGCCAGAGGTCAGAGGAGAATGGGCATACTGGTTCGAGCTGATAGAAAGGCAACAGTGACTCAAATTGCCACCCGTTACAACCAAGGTAGGCAGAAGAGCATCTCTGAACGCACAGTGCGTCGAACTTTGAGGCAGATGGGCTACAACAGCAGAAGACCACACTGGGTACCACTCCTCTCAGCTAAGAACAGGCATCTGATGGCTACTTTCAGCAGGATAATGCGCCATGTCATAAAGCTCGAATCATCTCAGATTGGTTTCTTGAACATGACAATGAGTTCACTGTACTCAAATGGCCTCCTCAGTCACCAGATCTCAATCCAATAGAGCATCTTTGGGATGTGGTGGAACGGGAGATTCGCATCAGGGATGTGCAGCCGACAAATCTGCGCCAACTGTGTGATGCCATCATGTCAATATGGTCCAAAATCTCTGAGGAATGCTTCCAGCACCTTGTTGAATCTCTGCCACGAAGAATTGAGGCAGTTCTGAAGGCAAAAGGGGGTCCAACCCGTTACTAGCATGGTGTACCTAATAAAGTGGCCAGTGAGTGTATGTAGTATGTATGTAGTATGTATGTAGCATGTATGTAGCATGCCTGTAGTATATATGTAGTATGTATGTAGCATGTAGTATGTATGTAGCATGTAGTATGTATGTAGCAAGCATGTAGTATGTATGTAGTATGTATGTAGCATGTAGTATGTATGTAGCATGCATGTAGTATGTATGTAGCATGTAGTATGTATGTAGCATGTAGTATGTATGTAGCATGCATGTAGTATATATGTAGAATGTATGTAGTATGTATGTAGCATGTAGTATGTATGTAGCATGCATGTAGTATATATGTACTATGTATGTAGCATATAGTATGTAGCATGCATGTAGTATATATGTAGTATGTATGTAGTATATATGTAGCATGTAGTATGTATGTAGCATGCATGTAGTATGTATGTAGCATGTAGTATGTATGTAGCATGCATGTAGTATGTATGTAGCATGCATGTAGTATGTATGTAGTATGTATGTAGCATGTAGTATGTATGTAGCATGCATGTAGTATGTATGTAGTATGTATGTAGCATGTAGTATGTATGTAGCATGCATGTAGTATGTATGTATGTAGTATTTTTTTTTTTTTTTTACATTTAACACATTAGCCGGATGATGGGACTACTACTGTCCCTTCATTGGCTAATGTGTCAATCACTGTCATGGTAGCAGGCATCGCCCGATGGGACTTGTAGTCCCATCGGACGATGCCTGCACAGCCCTCCGGAGCCTGCACAGACCACCGGAGCCTGCACAGCCCCCCGGCAGGCCAGCACAGCCCCCCGGCAGGCCGGTACAGACCCCCACAGGGTGCACAGACCACCGGCAGGCCGGCACAGCCCCCGGCAGGCCGGTACAGACCCCGGGCAGTCCACACAGCCCCCCGGCAGGCCGACACAGCCCCCCGGCAGGCCGGCAGAGACCCCCGGAAGGCCCGAAATGACGGCGCATCATGATGCGCACACACCGCGCATCATGATGACGTCATTTCGGCTGTCAATCAACTTTGAACTTCCGATTCCGATGCCCGATATTGAAAAAATATCGGATGTCGGTATCGGAATTCCGATACAGCAAGTATCGGCCGATACCCGATACTTGCGGTATCGGAATGCTCAACACTAGTCACAATCAAAGAAAATAACCATCGCCTGCGTGGACGTCTCTGGCGCATGCGCCGACGGAGCTTCGCTCCTGTCAAAAGAGGCCATCAAGGCACGGACATGACGACTAAGCCACACCCCCCGCGAACTATGACACGGTGATGTGGAGTCGCCTTGTACTGCCGTTGTCTGGATGCCCCAGGCGCGCACAAGTCCGCGCATGCGCACTGTGTCCCCCACGGCTTATGTATGTGTATAACGGGAAAATCACGTGAGAATTTGCACGTGCGCGGTGCTAACTTAGGCTACTTTCACACATCAGGTTTTCTGCGTCAGGCGCGATCCGGCGTCGTGCCGGAACGCCGGATCCGGCAAATGTTTAGTAAAACCGGATGTGACGGATCCGGTTTTCTGCCGGATCCGTCTTGTTCTTGACAGGCAAAACCGGATCCGTCTCATCCGGTTCATCCGTTTTTCTATCCGTTTTTCGACGGATTACGCCGGATCCGGTTTTTAAAATTGACCCTTGTGGCCTTCCGAACGGGATTGGCTACTGGAAAACTATATATAGAGTGTTCCTACAGCCCTTCTTTGACAGGTTGTTGAGGAGAAAGTGCAGGTTGGAGAGAAGAGCAAGTTACTGGCGAAGATGGATGTTGTGATTGGAAATATTTTGAAGAATTTGGCGGATTTTATAGCGGAGGCGAATCGTTTGAGGGTGATTGTTCTGGAGAAGGAGAGAGCGAGACAGCAGCGCATCAGGCATCGTAGACGACGTTTGTGGATCCACCCCATCACAGCCAAGAGAATGACGCGTGGGGTCTATTCTACACTCTGCATGGACCTTCGACGAAACCCGGATAAATTTTTTGGATATGTTCGGATGAAAATGGAGAATTTTGATTACTTGGTGGAGCGCATTACACAACTCATAAGAAAAGCAGACACCTATTGCCGCTTCTCTGTTTCACCCGCAGAGCGTCTGATGGTGACTTTAAGGTAAGCCACATTTATTGGATGTGATCGCATCAGAGCACACTTTCACTGCAATCTTGTTGGTGGTAGTTTGTATCTCCAAGTGTTATAGCTGAGTTTTGGTATGTAATGCTGTGATTTCAAACTAATTGATTGTTTTTTAATTCCCCACAGATTTCTTGCAACTGGAGAATTCCTTTCGTCACTGCATTTCCAGTACAGACTCGGGATTTCCACCATATCAGGAATAGTGAAGTACACATGCCGTGCACTGTGGGACTCCTTAGCTGAAGAGTTTTTACCAGAGCCCACAACAGAGAGGTGGATTGAAATTGCTGACAAGTTTCAACAGATATGTCAGTTTCCCAACTGCTTGGGCGCTGTGGACGGGAAACATATCCGCATTGTAAAGCCAGCCGGATCGGGATCGGAATATTTCAATTACAAGAAATATTTTTCAATTGTCCTCATGGCCATCGCTGACGCGGAATACAAATTTATTGCTGTGGATATTGGGGCCTATGGCCGCTCCAATGACTCTCAAGTTTTCAAACTGTCTGCCATGGGGCGTAAACTGTATGGAAACACCTTCCAGTTCCCACCCCCTAGACCGCTGCCGCAAACATCTGGTCCACCTATGCCATTTGTCTGTGTAGGGGATGAAGCCTTCCAGCTGTCAGAACACCTTTTGAAACCATACTCTAGCAGAGGATTGACAAGACCAAAACGCATTTTTAATTACCGCCTCACAAGAGCAAGAAGAATGGTTGAATGTACCTTTGGTATTCTGACAGCCAAATGGCGGGTCCTATTGACTGCGATCAACCTCAAGACAGAAACTGTTGACGAGGTGATCAAAGCTTGCGTGGTACTCCACAATTTTGTTATCTGCAAGGAACCTATTTCCATTGAGGACACCTCTGAAGAAACCACCTTGCAAGATTACCATGACATTACCACTAGAAGTTCTGTGACGGTTTCAGTAATGAGGGACAATTTTGCACTATACTTTATGTCACCTCAAGGCAGAGTACACTGGCAGGATGACAGAGTGTGAAAGATTTGTGCCCTAACCAAACTTGTGTACCTTCTGTACCAACAGTATATACCTTTGCCAACCAAAGTTGGCTATCTTGTCATGGTCTCTATTTTTAGCTTTAGGCCACAGGTGTGTACCTGGTTGTGTTTTATGCAAAGTATTTCACCTTTTAACAAAAGTTGTGTACATTGTTATGAAATCACCAACAATAAACACAACTTTTTAGGTGAAATACTTTGCTTCAAACACAACCAGGAACACAACTGTGGCAAAAAGCTAAAATTTACCCACAGTTATATACCTGGTTTTGAATACCTTTTTACCTTTTAAATACCCTTTATTTAACCTTTTTTTTAAACATATTTTGCCGCAGAAAGAAATGACAGACAACCAGTGTAAACAATAATTTAACTTTTATTTAAAATATTTTTTTGTTTGTAAACTGTTTTTAAAGTTAAAAAAACTTTTTTAATAAAGGTTTGAAAAAAAACTGGGCATTTTTATTACAAAACACATCATAAATCTGTGTAGTGTGGGGTGGAAATACTGCTGGAGGGGCTGCGGGACACTTCGACACTGGGAGTGTGGAGAGAGGATTGGGATCGTGGTGGGGAAGGAACAGTTAGAGGTGATGGTGTGGAAAAAGCTACAGAATGGGTGGACATGTGGGAGGCAGAAGAGGTGGTGGGCGGTGGAGTGGAGGGTTGGGCAGGGACTGAAGGAGCAGATGATGTTGATGGAAAGTTGTATGGGGAAGGAGTTTGGTACGGGGAAGGAGTTTGGTATGGGGCAGGTTGCTGGAAGTGGGGAGATGTCTGGTACTGGGGAGGTTGCTGGTACTGGGGAGGTTGCTGGTATGTAATAGGAGGGGGAGGATGGAAAGTGGCTGGAGGGGGTGCAGATGTAATAGGAGGGGGAGGATGGAAAGTGGCTGGAGGGGGTGCAGATGTAATAGGAGGGGGAGGATGGAAAGTGGCTGGAGGGGGTGCAGGTGGAGGAACTACAGTGGTGGGAGGTGGAGGTTGGGAGGTAACCTGCTGTAGAGCACCATGGCACGAATGCATTACATGCATCTGCTGGGTAGGAGATAGTGTTGCCATGCGCTCCACAACAGACCTGAAAAAGGTGTGGTTTGGCGAAGATCTTGCTTCTGAATGCATGGTTTGCAGAAGTGTCTTCACCTCCAGAATGCTGGAGTTGATCTGCTGAAAGCCTGCGGAGATTTGCTCTGACAAGACTTTTAGACAGTTCTGGAAAGATGCATTCAGATGCAAGAACTCTGGCGCATAACTCTTTTCCCGACCCCTCTGCCGCTGCCGCCCAGTACCCGCAGGTGTACTAGAGGTGGCAGGGGCAGAAGGGTGGGGTAAAGGGAAAGCGATCTCCTCACCAGCAGCTTCATGTAATGTAGGCGGCCACGATGCTCCTGTGCTGGTGGATGGGACAGATGGGTCGAATGTGTGGGAAGGCTGGGAAGGTGCAGATGTACTGGGGCGGTCGAAGTGTCCCTCGGTGCCGGTCTCCTCAGGGATCGCCTCAGAAGGGTCCAATCGTGCAGGCTCCCGAGTGCTGCTCACCGTGCTGTGGAATAAAGAGAAAAAAAAACAATTAAAATAGTGACATGGTATGGCCCTGGCTGAAAAAAAAAGTTACATCTAAACATTTTTTTGTCACATGTGGTGTGTAATATTTGCCTTCTGGTGAGCATTGTCTCCCGGAGGAACGACAGGGCTCATGCGTACTTGTACTTGCTCCTGCGTCCTCCAGATCCACTCGGGGCCCGCATCTCTTTATTGAACTCCTTCTTGAAACGATCCCTCACAGACCGCCACCGCTTCACAATTCTCTCCCCTGAAATGAGAAAGGACAAAGTGGTTAGTATACAACATCAGTGTTTCCCAAACTCCAGTCCTCATGGTCCCCAGGGGTCATGTTTTCATGATTTCCAAAGTAAATAGAAATCCTGAACACATGATCCGTGGGGACCACGAGGACTGGAGTTCGGGAAACACTGGTTTAAATCAAGCAACCGGTACTGTATATACTTACGCTCTTTAATCTGGGCCCGAGCTTCGAGGTCCTCCCAGCGGTCCACAAGGAGCAAACAGATTTCCTCCCAGAGTCGTCAGGTAACGATCAGGTCAGCGTGGCGGCGGTCAGCCATATTCCAGAGCGGCTCCCTTTCTCTGACGAGATCGATGAGGCGGTCCACATCAATCCCTCCATCCTCACCGTCAGAGTCGGGAGCACGCTGTGAAGGCTGTTAAAGAAAAAGACAAAAATAACATAATTAGCCTCCACAAAAGAAATGAAATAAAAAGTGCAAAAAAAACAAAGCAAAAATATTTATACTTACACGCTGGTGACCGCCGCGTTGCTGTCGCCGACGACCCTGGGAGGCACTGCGAGGACCTCTTGGCCGAGCACCAGATTGGGAAGACTAGAGAAGAAAAGAAAAAATGTTATGTCTTTGGATGTAGGCATTTGTTTGCTGTGTGTGGTCTGCAGAACATTGTTTTCTATGTGTTGTGTATAGTGTGATGTTGTGTTTCTGCGTTTGATGCAAAAAACTTACCAATTGTGAGCCCACTCCAAGTGTCTGTCCACCCCTTCCTTCTTCTTCTGGGAGCTCCTCTTCATCTTGTGATTCCTGTTTTGAAATAAAAGGCAATGAATACACATATATTACAGAGATGATGGATTTTGGAAATAAAAACTTACCGTCAAACGCTGACGATGCGAGGGAGGGCTACCAGAAGAAGATGTGCTGTCTTCCTCATGGCCAGACTCCATGGCTGTGGGTGGTGTTTCTGCTGCTGCCATTGCTGCTGCTGCTGCTGCATCTATTGGGCGGCTGTTGAATAAAGAGAAACAAAGGGCCAATGAATATCTTGATATTCCATAGCCCTAGTTTGGAGGAATGGGGGATTTGATAATTACCGTCTCTCATCTGCTGCTGGACTCCCCTCCCGTTGTTCAGCATGCTGCTCCATTTGGGGTGGTGCTGATTGTGCTGCTGCTGCAGATGTCTGCTGCCTTCTCCTGCTCCTGGTTCTTGGCTTGGGTGGCATGTTGGGTGTGGCTGAGGGTCCCACTGTCTTGCTTTTATATATGTCTTGTGGGCA
This sequence comes from Dendrobates tinctorius, assembly GCF_039654945.1. Taxonomy (NCBI): domain Eukaryota; kingdom Metazoa; phylum Chordata; class Amphibia; order Anura; family Dendrobatidae; genus Dendrobates; species Dendrobates tinctorius. The sequence continues at coordinate 6,998,980 of NW_027361673.1, forward strand.
GAGCTACTGAGCATGCTCAGACCAAAGAAACCGGATCCGGCCGCCGGATCCGGCTCTCACCGGATCAGGCGCATTGCGGCGCTCATAGGCTTTCATTGTATGAAAAAGCCGGACACGCCGGATCCGGCGTGTCCGGCTTTTTCGCCGGAGACAAAAAACGTTACAGTAGCCGTTTTATCCAGACGCCGGATCGCGTCACATTGCCGGATCCGGCGAAAATCGGATGAAACGCATGGCCATCCGGCTCGATCCGGCTCTAATGCAAGTCAATGGGGGGGAAACCGGATCCGGCATTGCATTTCGCCGGATCCGGTTTTAGTCAAAAGCGCCGGATCGCGCCTGACGCCGAAAACCTGATGTGTGAAAAAGGGCTTAGTAATAGCAAACCGGCTTGAGTAAATGGTGGCCTGGATAAACCCTGCATCTACGTAATACGCCATCAGGGGGGTTAATTAGCATGCTAATCCATACCTACTTAGTGCTATCACTAGAATCACCCTAATCAAAGGTGCCTAGCACCGACCTCCTACAGTATTACCTTAGTAGGCAAAGTTGAATAAAGTGCATTATGCCGCAAACCACGTAAAATGGGATTCTCAAATCTTCCCAGAAATGTGCCAACATTGTAAACCATCCAAGATATCAAATAAAAGGGACAGCTCATAGAATCCCACGGTTTGCAGTATCACCTCTACGCCGATGACACGCAGATCTACCTATCTGGACCCGACCTCGCCTCCTTACTGACTGAAATCCCACAATGTCTTTCTGCTATCTCAGCCTTCTTCTCTGCTCACTTTCTCAAATTGAACATGGACAAAACAGAATTTATCATCTTTCCCCCATCTCACTCTACCCCTCCACCAGACCTATCCATCAATGTTAACGACTGCTCTCTTTCCCCAGTCCCGCACGCTCGGTGCCTTGGGGTGATCCTCGACTCTGCGCTCTCTTTCAAACCACATATCCAAGCCCTCGCCTCCTCCTGCCGCCTCAAACTCAAAAATATTTCCCGGATCCCCTCGTTCCTCTACCATGAAACGACAAAAACACTAGTGCACACTCTTATCATCTCCTGCCTCGACTACTGCAACCTCCTACTCTCTGGCCACCCCTCTAGCACTCTGGCACCGCTCCAGTCCATCCTACACTCTGCTGCCTGACTAATCCACCTGTCTCCCCGCTACTCCCCAGCCTCCCCACTATGCCAGGCCCTTCACTGGCTTCCTATCGCCCAGAGGATCCAATTCAAAACCCTAACCAAGACATACAAAGCCATCCACAACCTGTCTCCTCCATACATCTGTGACATGGTCTCTAGGTACCTACCCGCACGCAACCTTCGATCATCTCAAGATCTCCTTCTCTACTCCCCCCTTATCTCTTCTTCCCACAACCGCATACAAGACTTCTCCCGTACTTCCCCCATACTCTGGAACTCCCTGCCGCAACACATCAGACTCTCACCATCAACGGAAACCTTCAAGAAGAACCTGAAGACCCACCTGTTCCGACAAACCTACAGCCTGCAATGATCCTCGGTCTACTGAACTACCGCACAACCTGCTCTACCCCCTCCTACTGTATCCTCACCCATCCCTGTAGACTGTGAGCCCTCGCGGGCAGGGTCCCCTCTTCTTATGTGCTTGTGCGTCCCTTGTCTTACACTTGTTTATTATTCTTGTATATATAACACTTGTCTATAACTCCCCTTTTGACATGTAAAGCGCCATGGAATAAATGGCGCTATATAAATGCATAATAATAATAATAATAATAATAATAATAATAATAAAAGGGATCACTAGCAAAATGCCTTAAAGCACATGAAAAAGTACCCCCACATAATTATAATAAGATGTAAATATCCCGAATACACTAAAACATGTCAAAAATAATAAACAAAAAACAACAAATGAGACAGGTGGAGGGATAAAATACTATGGTCCCAAAGATTATGCCCCCAATATGTTAGACTCAGTGGACTAGCCCACCCTTGGACCACCAATACCCAAAACATTATCCCAAGGGGTTAAAGTCCATTCCTCAATCCAATGGAGCAAGACGGTTCAACGTTAAAAGCAGCTCCATTAAATTGTGGCTTTATTTCTTCCAATTCCTCCATGTTGACCATATGACCGGGCTTTTTTCCGGAAACATCTGAATGGGACCAAAGACTCCACCAAACCCATGCCAGGAATATGTAAAAGAAAACAAGCAATAAGTAAACAATGTGCCACAAAAAAAACAATGAATAAAATTACAAATATGTACACCTAAAAAGTCTAGAGTGTAATAAAACACCAATAGATTAATGCAGAAATCAATCCTCACAGAAAAGCACCAAACCAGCATTTTCGTTTAGACCTGAAGGGCTGAGCGTACCCAGCCTATAGATCCATTTGCATTCAAGTTTACCCAATTGCGTACCAATGTCTCTACCCCTTGAATTGAGAGAAATCATATCAATCCCCTTAATTTTCAACCCATATGGTTTGCAATCATGGAATTGTTTAAAGTGCCTTGGGAGCGTTTTAACGTAGCATCATCAATCGCAAACTTAGCCTTTTCAATGTCCAGGCAATGCTCCCTTGTACGAACCTTCAGTTCACAGGAGGTCAGCCCAATGTACACCTTCTTACATGGACATGATGCATGGTATACAACCCCTTTTGAGGAACAGGTGATGTGTTTTCGAATTTCAAATACCCGTGAACCATCATGATTTACAAAACTATTGCTCCTTACCAAATTGGCACAGGCCTAAGGCCTCTTTCACACTTCAGTTTTTTGCATCAGTCAAAATCCGCCAAAAGGACGGATGGCGGATCCGTTTCAGTACTGATGACAACGGATGCCAACCGTCCGTTTTTTTTGGCGGATCTGACAAATAAAGAATTTTAAAGGAATCGCAGCCTGGAAAAGGAGAGAGAGAGAGAATTTTTTTTGTCCGGCACCCAGAAAGAATTTCGGGTTAAATCAGTGTCTGGAGGATCCGCCAGAGAAAAAAACGTTGCAAGCTCCGTTTTGAAATCTTTGAGGATGGTGACGGACAGCAACTTTTGGCGGATCCGCAAAAAAAACCGGATGCAACGGACAGCAATCCGTCACAATCCGCCTATAATGGAAGTCAATGGGGAAAAAAACAGATCCTCAAAAGAAAATTGCGGATCCGTTTTTTTCAAAACCTGGCGGATTGTGACTGATTGTAAAAAACTGAAGTGTGAAAGAGGCCTTACATAGCCCGCACGGAAAAAAGCCCAAATTAACATCCCTGGGTCCTCTTCTGTCTGACTCAAAATGACTGTGCACCAAATGGTCACGTAGATTGCGTGCCCGTTTAGCCACCATGGAGGGAAAAAGATCAAGTAATTTGCCCAAAATTGGGTCAGTGAGTAACACGCTCCAAAGTTTTTTCAAAACATCTCTAAATTCATTCCATTGATCATGAAATGGGGTTATGTGTTATGAGTGAGTCACCATAGGAGGCAAAAACAGAAATGCAAGCTAAGTCCAGAAAAGAAGTTGGCAGCTATCGGATTGCAGACCCCTGAACCTATCAACACAACTAGCAGGAGCCGTGGGGGGTTCCTACGATGCCCTAGACCCCTCGATCACAGCCAGAGAATTAAATAGGCCTAAAGAAAGAAAGGGGAAATCTAAACTGCCCCAGAGCAGCCCCAAAGCAATAGGCAGCCCCCAACATATAATGACGGTGAAGCAAGATGAAAATACTAACACAGACAGAAAGATAGACTGAGCAAAGAGGGGCCCAAGCTAACTAAATAGAAAAGGACAGGAAGGCTGCTGTCTGCAATCCGTGAAAAACCCTATGAAAATAAGAGCCAACAGACTGACAGTGAAAAAGGCCCTGAAGATGCTAGGCTTCAAAAAAGCTATGTCAGTACTCAGGAATATACTGAAGACAGAGCTTCAGGCAAAAGGAGATTCAGCTCACCCCAGCAGGGAATGGCAGAATACTGAAAAGCAAGGAAAACAAAAAACAAAACAAAAAGCTAACAGGCAAAACAGAAACTTAGCTTTAGAGGAGCAGGAATCAGACTGGTGTCCTAGAAGTCCACAGAGAAATCACCCGCAGGGCAGAAGGGCGTCGGCAGCCTTATATCCAGTCCGTGACTCCACTCAGCCAGTCATCCTCATTAGACTCAGGTGCCTGATAATCAGGCTCATTACCTTCCTTTACCAGAATAGGGAGTTCACCAGACCCCAGTGACGAAGGGGAAAATGAACTCACAACAGTACCTCCCCCTTGAGGAGGGGTCACCGAACCCTCAACCACGCCACCAGGGCGATCAGGGTGAGCCAGATGAAATGCACGCACCAATCTTTTGGCATGAATATCAGAGGCAGAGACCCAGGAATTATCCTCCTGACCATAACCCTTCCACTTAACCAAATACTGGAGTCTCCGTCTAGCCAGACGGGAATCCAGTATTTTCTCTACCTCATATTCCATGTTACCTTCAACCAATACTGGGTCTGGAGGTGCCACCCCAGGAACAACTGGTTCAACAAACCTCTTCAACAAGGACTTATGGAACACATTATGGATTTTAAATGTGACAGGAAGAGCCAAACGAAAAGAGACCGGATTAATAATCTCCAAAATCTTGTAAGGTCCAATAAATCTAGGCTTAAACTTAGGAGAAGCCACCTTCATAGCAATATTTTTTGATGATAACCACACCATATCACCAATCTTAAACTGGGGACCAATGGTCCTATGTCGATTGGAAAACCGCTGGGCCTTTTCCTGGGAGAGAGATAACTTATCCACCACTTGGTCCCAGATCTGGTGCATTCTCTCCACCACAGTGTCAACACCTGGGCAGGCAGAAGGCTCCACCTGCCCTGAAGAAAATCGAGGATGAAACCCAAAGTTACAAAAAAAAGGTGACATCAAAGTGGCAGAACTAGCTCTATTATTTAAAGCAAATTCGGCCAAGGGCAAAAACGAAACCCAATCATCCTGATCAGCGGAAATAAAACATCTCAAATACGACTCCAAGGTCTGGTTTGTTCTCTCTGTCTGCCCATTGGTCTGAGGGTGAAAAGCAGAGAAGGACAAAAAGAAAAGAGGGAAGAATAGGAAGCATTTAAGGAAACCAGGATGGGTGAACACAGAACTTAAGCACATGCTAAAAAGGAAGAAAAAAATGTTTATAAAATGGAAAGAGGGAGGCATATCTAAAGAAGAATATAATGCTGTCTGCAGAATCTGCAGGGCACAAATCAGATTAGCTAAAGCTGAAAATGAATTGAGGCTTGCAAGAGATGTCAAAAGCAATAATAAAGGATTTTGGGGATATGTCAAAAGTAAAAGAAAAGTCAAAGATGCTATAGGATTTTTACAGGATGAAAATGATGAAATGGTAAGACAGGATGTTGAGAAGGCTGAACTTTTAAATTCCTATTTTGCATCTGTTTTCTCTCAGAAAGGAAATGTAACACCAACTGTTATTCACTGTCCTATTAAGGGAATAGAAGAATCCAGGATATCTATAAACAGAAAGATAGTGAGGAAACACTTAGCTAACCTAAATGAATTCAAGTCTCCAGGTCCAGATGAATTACACCCCAGAGTACTGAAGGAGATAGCAGAAGAAATTTCTGAACCACTCTCCATAATCTTTGAAAATTCTTGGAGAACAGGAGAAGTGCCAGAAGACTGGAGAAGAGCAAATGTTGTTCCTATCTTCAAAAAGGGGAAGAAGGTGGACCCAGGCAACTATAGGCCGGTGAGTCTGACTTCTATACCAGGAAAGATCTTTGAACAAATTATTAAACAACATGTAAGTCAATACCTGGATAAGAATGAAGTGATCAAACAGAGTCAGCATGGGTTTGTAACTAATAAGTCATGTCAGACTAACTTAATTTCCTTCTATGACGGTATCACTGATTGGGTGGATCAAGGAAATGCTGTAGATATAGTATATCTTGACTTCAGCAAAGCATTTGACAAAGTCTCTCATACAATCCTTATTGAAAAAATGACTAAGTATGGAATGGACAAGGCAACTGTTAGGTGGATTCATAACTGGCTTAGTGATCGGACCCAAAGAGTGGTCGTAAATGGCTGCACATCCAGTTGGAAGAATGTCTCAAGTGGGGTACCACAGGGCTCTGTCCTGGGCCCTGTATTGTTCAACATCTTTATCAACGATTTAGATGAAGGAATTGAGGGTAAACTGATTAAATTTGCTGATGACACAAAGCTAGGAGGGATAGCTAATACTAGAGAAGAGAGAGAGAGGATTCAAAAAGATTTAAATAAACTGGAGAAGTGGGCAGTAACTAACAGAATGGTTTTTAACAGGGAGAATTGCAAAGTACTACATCTGGGCAATAAAAATGAAAAAAGCATATATAGAATGGGAGGAATAGGGCTAAGTGACAGCACATGTGAAAAAGACTTGGGTATACTAATAGATCACAGACTGAATATGAGTCAACAGTGTGATGCAGCAGCAAAAAAGGCAAATGCAGTTCTAGGATGTATTAACAGAAGCATACAGTCTAGATCACGTGAAGTCATTATTTCCCTCTACTCCTCTTTGGTCAGACCTCATCTGGAATATTGTGTCCAGTTTTGGGCACCACATTTTAAAAAAGACATCAACAAACTGGAGCAAGTTCAGAAAAGAGCGACCAGAATGGTGACCGGTCTGCAAACCCTGTCTTATGAGGAAAGGTTGCAGGATTTGGGAATGTTTAGTTTGCAAAAGAGAAGACTGAGAGGAGACTTAATTGCTGTCTACAAATATCTAAAGGGCTGTCACATTGTAGAAGGCTCAACTTTATTCTCATTTGCACAAGGAAAGACTAGAAGCAATGGGATGAAACTGAATGGGAGGAGACACAGATTAGATATTAGAAAAAACTTTTTGACAGTTAGAGTGATCAATGAGTGGAACAGGCTGCCACGAGAAGTGGTGAGTTCTCCTTCAATGGAAGTCTTCAAACAGAGGCTGGACAGACATCTGACTGGGATGATTTAGCGAATCCTGCTTTGAGCAGGGGGTTGGACCAGATGGCCCAGGAGGTCCCTTCCAACTCTACGATTCTATGATTCTATGATTCTATGATTCTATGACAACTGAATTCCCAGCTTGGAACAGAAAGTCCTCCGAAATCTAGACACAAACTGAACTCCTCTGTCAGACACAATGTTCTCAGGAATCCCGTGTAAGCGAACCACCTGTTGCAAAAACAGGGGCACCAACTCAGAGGAAGATGGCAACTTAGGGAGTGGTACAAGATGAACCATCTTAGAGAACCTATCACAAATCACCCAAATTACAGTCATTCTTTGAGAGACCGGCATATCAGAGATGAAATCCATTGAAATATGGGTCCATGGCCTCCTGGGGACCGGCAAAGGCATCAACAACCCACTAGAGCGAGAACAAGATTTAGACCGGGAGCAAGTCCCACAGGACTGCACAAAATTCCTGACATCATGAGACAAGGTGGGCCACCAAAAAGAGCGACTCACCAGATCTCTAGTACCAAAAATACCTGGATGACCAGCCAATGCAGAGCAATGAACTTCAGACATCACTCTCTTCTTCCACTGGTCAGGAACATACAACTTTCCACTGGGACAACGCTCAGGTTTGTCCTCCTGGAACTCTTGCAGAGCAAGTCTCAAATCAGGCGAGATGGCAGAAAGAACTACCCCTTCGCCTAAGATGGTAGCAGGCTTGGTCACCACAGGAGAATCAGCAAAGAAACTCCTAGAGAGGGCTTCTGCCTTGACATTCTTAGTTCCAGGAAGAAAAGAGACCACAAAATCAAAACGTGTAAAAAACAAGGCCCACCTAGCCTGTCTAGGGTTCAAGCGTTTAGCCGACTCTAGGTAAATCAAATTCTTGTGGTCAGTGAGGACCACTACTTGATGTTTAGCTCCCTCCAACCAATGTCTCCACTCCTCAAATGCCCATTTCATGGCCAACAGTTCCCTATTCCCCACATCATAGTTACGTTCAGATGGAGAGAACTTTCGGGAAAAGAAAGCACAGGGATTCATTTTAGATGTTACAGGATCCTTTTGGGACAAAACAGCTCCTGCACCAATCTCAGAAGCATCCACCTCTACCTGGAACGGGAGTGAGACATCAGGTTGCCGCAAAACCGGGGCGGAGGTAAATCTTCGCTTCAGCTCCTGAAAGGAAGCAACAGCCTCAGGAGACCAATTCAACACATCAGCACCCTTCTTAGTCAGATCAGTCAATGGCTTGGCAATACTAGAAAATTTTGCTATAAATTTCCGATAAAAATTAGCAAAACCCAAAAACTTCTGGAGGGCCTTCAAAGAAGTGGGCTGAACCCAATCATAAATGGCCTGTACCTTGGCCGGGTCCATTTCAATAGTTGACGGAGACAAAATAAATCCCAAAAATGAAATCCTCTGTACTCCAAAAAGGCATTTCGATCCTTTGACATACAGGGAATTCTCCCTCAAGATCCGGAACACAGTCCGAATATGTTCCACATGAGAATCCCAATCCTTGGAGAAGATCAAAATATCATCCAGATAGATAATCAAAAATTTATCGACAAAGTCTCGGAAAATATCGTTCATGAAGCACTGGATGACAGAAGGGGCATTAGTGAGCCCAAAAGGCATCACCAGGTACTCAAAATGTCCCTCCGGAGTATTAAACGCTGTCTTCCATTCATCCCCCTGCTTAATGCGGATAAGATTATACGCCCCCCTGAGGTCAAGCTTGGTAAACCAGCAAGCACCTCTAACTCTAGAGAATAGATCCGAAATCAGGGGTAACGGATACTGATATTTAATAGTAATTTTATTGAGGGCACGATACAATACAAGGCCTTAAAGAACCATCCTTTTTGGCCACAAAAAAAAACCCGGCACCTAAGGGTGAAGAGGATGGTCTAATATGACCCTTCACCAACGCCTCCTTAATATAGGACCGCATAGCCTCGTGCTCGGGTACAGATAAATTGAAGAGCCGACCCTTGGGAAATTTACACCCCGAGCTTAGTTCAATTGCACAGTCATAACTCCTATGAGGAGGCAAGGACGCAGACTCATTCTCACTAAATACATCATAAAAGTCCGCCAAATAGTCAGGAACATCATGCGACTGAGGAGAGGTGGAAAAAACCGGAGCCTCACTAAAGGCACACTGACAACCCCAACTCACCACAGACACAGATTTCCAATCCAAAACTGGATTATGAATTTGCAACCAGGGAAACCCCAGAACAACGGCATCATGCAGACCATGCAATACCAAAAATCTGCAATTTTCTTGATGGTCTGGGGCGATCCGCATGACCACCTGGGTCCAAAACTGAGGTTTATTTTTAGCCAAAGGAGTAGCATCAATCCCCCTCAAAGGGATAGGCGTCTGAAGAGGTGTCATCGGAAATCCACAACGTTTAGCAAAATCCAAGTCCATTAGGTTTAGCGCTGCTCCCGAATCCACAAAAGCCTTGGCGGAAAATGTGGACAGGGAGCAGATCAGAGTAATTGCCAGAAGAAACTTAGGTTGAACACCACCAACAGAAAACGTGTGTGCAAAGCGTTTCTCTCGTTTAGGACAAACAGAAATAATATGCAAGGCATCTGCACAGAAAAAACACAGCTTATTACGCCTTCTGAACTCCTGACGTTGCGCCTTAGACAAAACTCTATCACATTGCATAGGTTCAGACGTCTGTTCAACCGGTGGCAACACCTCTCGTGCAATCCTGTGTTCACGTAAACGCCGATCAACCTGAATGGCTAATGACATAGAATCGTCCAGACCAGAGGGAACAGGAAATCCCACCATAGTATCTTTTATGGCTTCTGACAAACCCTTCCGAAAGAGAGCAGCCAAGGCACTATCATTCCAGGTAGTAAGGACCGCCCACTTTCGGAACTTTTGACAGTACAACTCTGCAGAATCTCGACCCTGGTTCAATGCCAACAGGGTCTTTTCAGCCTGATCAATAGCATTAGGTTCGTCATATAACAACCCCAAAGCTTGAAAGAATGCGTTCACATTAGTCAGAATAGGATCATCTAGTTTCAAAGAAAACGCCCAATCCTGGGGATTGCCACGCAGCAAAGAGATGACAATTTTAACCTGCTGCGCGGAGCTCCCTGACGAGTTAGGCTTCAAGGCAAAAAATAATTTACAATTATTTTTGAAACTCAAAAATTTAGATCGATCCCCAAAAAATACATCAGGTGTAGGGATCTTTGGTTCAACAGCATGCGAACGAGCAAGGTAGGCGGAAATTCCCCGCACTTCCGCAACAAGCTGCTCCACACGATCAGACAATTGCTTTATCTCCATTGAGAGAAAAAAAAAAATTCCCCCTACGGCCTCAGAGATATAGAGGAAAGAATATACACACACTTTTTTTTTTTAAACACAATTCTTTCCTGCTATTGAGTACCCTAGGATCTGCGGTATGGCGGGTGATTCTGTTATGATTGAGTCACCGTAGGAGGCAAAAATAGAAATGCTAGCTAAGTCCAGAAAACCAGAGAAGTTGGCAGCTATCGGATTGCAGACCCCTGAACCTATCAACACAACTAGCAGTAGCCGTGGGGGGTTCCTACGATGCCCTAGACCCCTCGATCACAGCCAGAGAATTAAATAGGCCTAAAGAAAGAAAGAGGAAATCTAAACTGCCCCAGAGCAGCCCCAAAGCAATAGGCAGCCCCCAACATATAATGACGGTGAAGCAAGATGAAAATACTAACACAGACAGAAAGATAGACTGAGCAAAGAGGGGCCCAAGCTAACTAAATAGAAAAGGACAGGAAGGCTGCTGTCTGCAATCCGTGAAAAACCCTATGAAAATAAGAGCCAACAGACTGACAGTGAAAAAGGCCCTGAAGATGCTAGGCTTCAAAAAAGCTATGTCAGTACTCAGGAATATACTGAAGACAGAGCTACAGGCAAAAGGAGATTCAGCTCACCCCAGCAGGGAATGGCAGAATACTGAAAAGCAAGGAAAACAAAAAACAAAACAAAAAGCTAACAGGCAAAACAGAAACTTAGCTTTAGAGGAGCAGGAATCAGACTGGTGTCCTAGAAGTCCACAGAGAAATCACCCGCAGGGCAGAAGGGCGTCGGCAGCCTTATATCCAGTCCGTGACTCCACTCAGCCAGTCATCCTCATTAGACTCAGGTGCCTGATAATCAGGCTCATTACCTTCCTTTACCAGAATAGGGAGTTCACCAGACCCCAGTGACGAAGGGGAAAATGAACTCACAACAGTTATGAACCTCACCTTATTATCACCCAAGTGCCCCTTTCGTGTCTGACATAATAATGTATCCCTTGGAGTCTTCTTGGCTCTGTTGTAGCCTTTGCGGATACTTCTGTGACTATAGCCACGGGCCTCAAAACACTGAACCAAGTCCTCAGGTTATATCTCAAATTGTTGGCTATCTGAACATATGCATTTGACCCGCAGGAATTGCCCAATCGGGATGCCTTGAATCAATGACTTGGGATGAAAAGAATTGGCATGGAGTAGAGAATTCGAGGCTGTTTCCTTGCGAAATACAGTAGTAGACAAAACCCAGTCCTTGGAAGCTGCAATAGAAAGGTCCAAAAAATCAATTGAAAGTCCAAAGTTATACGTGAGATGAATGTTATAGCAGTTGTCATTGAGACATCTCATGGTAGTCTCCATGTTTTCAATCAGTCCCTCCCAGATGAACTGAAAGTCATCAATGAATCTTATCCAATTATGGATATGATTCATTGCAGGTATCGAATCATTCAAGAAAATTTCTCGCTCCCAGAACCCCAAAAATAAATTTGCGTAGGACGGGGCGCAAGCAGCCCCCATGGCCGTACCCTGTTGCTGTAAAAAGATTTTTTTGTCAAAAGTAAACATGTTGTGTTTCAAGACAAATTCTAATAATTCAATAAGTAAGGCAGCCATGGGTTATCGATATATTGCTGGCGAGTAGAAACCACTGAACCGCTCTGATGCCATCATCATGGCGAATTGAGGTATAAAGCACCTCCACATCAGCTGTGACTAACACCATGTCCGCATTTAAGTGAATATGGTTGAGATGATTTAAAGCTGCAGTCGTGTCTTTAATACACAGGGGAAGCTCTTCAACCAATGGCTTCAGATAGTAGTCAATGTTATCACAAATCACCTCACATAAACCCTCTTTACTGGAGACTATTGGTCTCCCAGGGGGGTCATGAATATTTTTATGAACCTTGGGAATAAGGTAAAAAGTTGGTAGTTTAGGTTTTAAATTTTTAATCACATCCACCAATCTTTTAGGGATGACGTTTTGTTCAAAGGCTGACTCTAAAATACCCACCTGTTGTGAGTTCATTTTCTGGTCTACCAGTTGTGAGTTCTCCTTCCAGGCTCCCTCTGGTGGTAACAGGAGGTAGTGAGGCTGATTTAATCAGTAGAGATCTGCCACCTGATAAGGAGGATGACGATTGGACCTCAGGAATCTCAGATTGGATTTAAGACAGCCGACGCCCTACTCTGGTGCTGGTGATTCCTTCTGCTTCTCAGGTCTTGGTTCTCAGCTCTGTTCTAGTCAGCTCAAGCTAAGTTTTTCTGCTAATGTTCACACTTGATTTTGTTGTTCTATTCAGTTTTTTTGTGTGGTCAGCCAGCCCCGGCTGGGGCTGTGCTGAATTTCCACTCTTATTTATCTGTATTTGCCAATTTGCTTTTTGTCCCTTATTAGATTGGCCTCTTTTTGCTCTGTCTCAGAATATTTCAGAGTGCTGATATAGTGGGAGAAGTCTAGTGACTTCAGGGTTAATTTTGTTATTAGAAGTGTTGGACATTATTTTGTAGGGTTTTGGGCAGACAGTATCTTTCCATTCCTCTCCTTTCTAGTTAGTTTGGGCCCCATCGTTTGCTCAGCCTATTTTCCTGCCTGTGTTTGTGTTTTCATCTTGTTTCACCGTCAATACATGTGTGGGGGCTGCCTATTCCTTTGGGGTCTGCTCTGGGGCAGTTAGTTTTCCCCTTTTCTTGCTTTAGGCTTATTTAGTCCTCCGGCCGTGACAAGGCGTCTAGGTTCATCGTAGGTACGCTCCACGGCTGCTGCTAGTTGTGTGGTTAGGATCAGGGATCTGCAATCTGCATAGTTACCAACCTCTCTGGTTTTTCTGGGCTTAGCTTGTTTAGGTTTTTTTCTCCTCGGTGACCCATTCATAACACCCACCAATGTAGCTTGAAATTTGCTGGTTGGGTTAAAGGTGAGTTGTTTGTAACAATCTTTGTTTGTAACAATTTTCCGGCCTGACTGATGTACATACTCTTTGGCCATATCACAATATTACCACCTTTATCAGCCATTTTAAACACTACATCATCCCAATCCTCCATGGCAGACAAAGCCTGCCTTTCAAGGTAAGTTAAATTTGACACCCTTTTCTTTTGTGATGACAAGGACACAATATCCGCAGCAACAAGTTTGGTAAACGCTTCGACCGCTGGTACCTCTGAAAGTGGGGGAAATTTTTTTGACTTCCCAAACAAATGGTTCGGAACATTGCTCACCTCCTCCACTTGTTCATCCAAAAGAGAATGCAAATTAGCTAAAGCTTCCTGTTCTTCTCTTGTTGGAAAAAAGTCAAGTTGTTCAGGTTTTGCATGGATCTTTTGAAGAACCAACTTTCTTGAGAATAAATGTAAATCTTTAGTTAACGTAAAGGGGTCTAAATGGGAAGAAACAGAAAAGGTTAACCCCTTTTGCAGTATTGAAACCTGACTATCTGTGAATATATGCTGGGACAGATTAATTACCTTTAACTGGTCATCACATCGATTCCTTTTAAAAGCATGTTGGTCCCTCTTTCCCAGTTGTCTAGTAAGTGGTCTAGTATCCACATTTGCCGTTTGACCCTCATTCTCACTGATAGAAGAGAAAGATTTTGCCGAAGAGCTTCGTGAAAAGCCCCTTTTGTTGGCATTTTTCTTAATCTGCCAAAGGAAAATCTTTCCTGTCGCAAAATCTGTATCATCTCTTTCAAACTTATTAAATTTATCCGTGCTAATTGTTTTTTCCCATTTTTCCATATCCTTCTCCAAATTGGAGATAGCTTCTTGGAAATTAACAGCTGTCATCTCTGCACGAAGTTTTTTCTCCAAATCAATAATTTCTTCCTCAATCTTAACCAAAGTCATGTTATTTTTCTCAATGAATATCTGGATAAATTCGAAAGAGCAGGTATTTGCAGCCTTAATCCATCTCTGGACCAAAATTTCATCTTCCAAATCAAAGGAGGGGTGCACCTGAATCCTCAACCCACGTGGGATGACTTTTTGATCCCAGTAACTTTTTAAGGCAGTTTTTGTCAACTAAACTTTCGTTTTCTTAGGGAGTATATTTCTGTATTTTTTTAAAAACTCTTGACTATTCACAAAATTCGAATTCATACTAGAACCTGTACCCTTCTTGAAAAAACCTGTTGCTTTTGCCAACCAGGAGTTTTCTCTGGCCTTAAAATTCATAATCCAACGGCAAACGGCAAGCTGTTAGAACAACAGCAAATCAAAAATCAATCAACTGATGTATTATATATACTGTACATCTCCTAACTCACAGTGCCCAACGTAATTCTGGGACACTGAAACAGATCTACTGCCATACGACGACCATTTCACTCAACAGCAGTAGAATGGGTATCAGAATACCACAATGCTTCTAGATACATGATTCTGTGCAAAATTGTGCATGTACTTTATGACCTGGGATAGAAGGGAATCTGCCAACATTACTTGGTATTAACCCCTTTCTGACATGTGGTGTAATAGTACACACATGTCGGACACCCCCTATTTGGTGCGGGCTTTGTCGCTGAGCCCCCAACTTTCCGGGCACATGACAGCTGATCTATACCGCTGACATGTGCCCACCACAGCCGCGGGTGCAATCATGATCCACCCACGGCTGTTAACTAGTTAAATGCAGCTGTCAATCTCTGACAGCAGCATTTGACTTGCGCTTACAGGAAGTGTGTCACTAATCTCGCCTATCGGTGACCCCGTCACATGATCGCTGGTCACCGATGAGTTGGCATGACAACCAGAAGTCTGCAGCAGACCTATATTGTTGTCATTGACAGATTGCAATGAGCGCTGTCCCGTGGTTGGTGCTCATAACAAGTGAGCATTTCTGCTACAAACAGGCAATCTGATCATCACCTGTGTGTAGCAGAGGCGATCAAAGTACTGCAGCTTCTAGTCTCTCATAGAGACTTTTGAACATGCAAAAAGTTAAAAAAAAGTTTTTAAAAATATTAAAAAAATAAAAACGTATAAAAGTTCAAATCACTCCCTTTCACCCCGTTCAAAATAATGCAATAATAAAGCAAATATACACATATTTGATATCACCGTGTTCAGAATCGCCCGATATATCAATATATGCCTGTTTGTTAGGAAATCCCCACATGTGTTGTGTATGTCTAAGGCCGGGGTCACACTTGTGTTGAATACGGACGAGTGCAATGCGATAAAACATCACATAGCACTCGGACCACTTTTAATGTATGGGGCAGCTCCCATCACCGTTTTTTTCTCACCTGTATTCTACATGCGAGAGAAATTGCAGTATACTGCGATTGGCACCAAGACTCGGCCGAGTCTCGGCTCTCTTGCACCCATATAAGTCTATGGGTGCAAGTGACACAGTGCACAGCACTTGGATATCATCCGAATGCTGTGCGATATTCACTGACCCCGACAATGAGGGAGATGGATAAATTAGTTTCTCTGCCTCCTCTGCAGCTGTGCTCCGATTCTCTGTGCGAGAGGCTTGGAGCACAGTAGCATGACACTCGGCTCCCGGTCACAGCAGAGCAGGGGCCGAGGGTCATTTGCATATTGCATCCGATGCTCTAGCATCGGATGCCATACGCTAGTGTGACCTCGGCCTAACAGCCGCAAATTATGCAGCTGCAGAGACTTAATGTACCAGCGTGCCCAAGATACTTGTATAACACCCGAGCGTGCTCGGATAACACATTAACCGAGCACGCTCATGCATCACTACTCTGCAGATAATACGTGTGTTAGCTCGCTCAGCATTAGAGCGGCTGTCAGTAAGTGCTGGGGTGCGGTTACAACCGCTGCTCTCTATACACAGTGCGGTAATTGAACCTGTGCTGGTGCCTTCCCCATGGCTCTAAGTGCAGGCACCGGGCAGGCTCAGAACGGTATTAGCCTGCATATTAACTCCACATCTGCAGTTTTATAGTGTTTTTTTCATGTGACAGGTTACCTTTAAATATGTTTTACCAGTAACAAATCTTATAATCGCGAAGTTGTGTTGAAATGCTTATTCCACATACTTAAGAAAGAAATAGTGATAAATATATTTTACAGAAACCACAAGTATACGCCACCTTAGGTTGAAGAGGTGAGGTACGACGATAGATTGCAAAGAATATAAGATTAAAATAAACTTTTATTACATTTATAAATCTGTATTACAATTAAAATTATAATAAATTATAATAAAGTGATGAATAGATCAAGCTTCTGGAACCAAAAAAGGAGCACGAGAGCATGGAAACAGCAATGTTAAGTACCAACAATTTAGTGCACGAGAAGTACTCAAAAAGATTTATAGATCAAAATTTGTGGTATTTATCATTGCACCTCACCTCTTCAACCTGAGGTTGTGTATATAGATCTAATGAACTGACGTTTTTGCTCTATTTTTTCTATTAGACTGTGTAAAATTAGAAACCATAAGTAGTATAACCATAAGCAAAACATATACTGATTCACCAGTTAAACATATAATTGAAAGTCACCTATGCAAAAAATATTTTACATTTTAAGAAAATGTTGTCCCATGTTGATGCCTGTTCATTTGTCTTTTATAATATACAGTATTATCAATAGGTGGCAGCACATTACTTTCAATCTTTATACTGTTGAACTAGAAACCTATGCACCTAATGACACATGCAATATAAGGAAGCAGACTTACAGCAATTAGAGACGAGCAAATACATTGGATTCAAATCGAATTGAATCGAATTTTAGGAAATTCGCTGGACTTGGCAAATTCAAACAATTGACATCTTGATTTGTGTGAAATGCCAAAATTGTGCACTGTTATTTGAAACAATACAGAACATCGCATCATCCAGAGAAGGCTCAAATGACTGGGGGCGCCGGTGGGACGGGCTTCCAATAATGCTTTTCAGCTATAACATCCTCTAATACAGCACAGCCATCATATACCGTAATATAGTACATCACATAGTATAGTAAATCACATAGCACAACACGTCACTTAGCACAGCACAGCCACCACATTGTATGGTACATCCCATAGGACAGCACATCACAAAGTACAGCACAGCCATCATATTGTATGGTACATCCCACAGTACAGTACTTCACAACAACAAGCCATCATATAATATAGTACATCACATAGTGTAGTAAATCACATAGCACAACATGTCACATAGTACAGCACAGCCATGATATAATATAGTACATCCCATAGTACAGCACATCACATAGTACAACACAGCCACCACATAATATAGTACATCACCTATTATAGCATATTACATACAACCGATCACATAGTACATCACAGTGGCAGACCTAGACATAAGTGGTCCCCGGTACAAGAACAATATATGGACCCTTTGCAGTGTAACAGCTCATCATAAGGTCGGGGGTCAAACATGCGAGAAACTCAAACGAGTCTCGCATCTCAATACCCGGCATTGCTGCCATCACTCGGGACCAGAGCGCTCAGCTTCATCGAAATACATGCACCTGAGCGCTCTGGTCCTGAGTGCCGTCGGCAGTGCCGGGTATTGAGATGTGAGACTTGAACGATTTTCTCGCATGGGTGACCTCGGCCTAATACACAATTCCACCTGATTCGGAGGTGGAAATGTATCCCTTTACCTCTTAGGCCTCTGTGCGACTGCACAGGTTTGCACCAATGGTATGTCCGCTCCTTGCACGTATTATAGCACAACCCATACCATAGCACATCACATACTATAGCGCATCACATACTATACCACATCACATAGTATACCACATACAGGTCCGGTTTTAGGCAAAGTGGGGCCCTAGGGCAAAAGTTTAATGTGGGGCCCCAAATGCTCACATATTGCACCATCACACAGTAACATTTCTGTTGCATTTACAAGTGCTAATTTCAGGCCGGTAAACGAATGTGATCGACAATATTTAAGTCATTCAATGCTTGTTTCCCTGTCCTCTTTAAGGTACAGTATGTGCCTGTAATTGGCAGCGCTTTCGACGCAGCACTGGTCCGCTGTGTCCAAAGCACTGACAGCTATTGAACACAGATGAATCCAAATGTGTTCATTGAACTGTGCGGATTCATTGCGTCCAATACATTGTATGGGTGAAATTTATCTTGCGGAGATTCGCGCCTCTGCAAGATTAATAGACATGCTGCAGTCTGTAGAGACACGCCACATGCCCTTCTTTGTGAGTGAGCCACAGGCATCTGTGCACGCATAGTGGGCATGGGATTATTTGAAATCCCATTCACTATGCTGTAACATCTGGACAATGCACAAGTACGCAGAGTCCAACCCCCTTGGTTTACTGACCGTGTGCACCTACCCTTACTCCAGCTGAGGAAAAATGATTGGTACAGATAGAGTATAATGTAGTCCCCTCATAGAGCATAATGCAGCCCCTCTCAGAGTATAATGCAGCCACCTCAGAATATAATGCATCCCCCTCAGATTATAATGCAGCCCCCTAGGACTATAATGCAGCAACCTCAGAGTATAATGCAGCTTCCCACACACACAGTATAATGCAGCCCCCCACAGAATATAATGCAGCCCCCCAGAGTATAAAGTAACCCCCTCACAGTATAAGGCAAACCTCTCAGAGTATAATGCAGCCCCCCACAAACACACATACACACAGTATAGTGCAGCCCCCCACACAGCATAATGCAGCCCTCTAAGAGTATAATGCAGCATCTTCAGAGTATAATGAAGCTCCACACACACAGTATAATTCAGCCCCCCAGAGTATAAAGCAGCCCCACACACAGTATAATGCAGCCCCCCTACCACAGTGTAATTCAACCCCCTCACACACACAGTATAGTGCAGCCACCCACACACAATATCGTGCAGCAGACACACGCACTATAATGCATACACACACACACTATAATGCATACACACACACTATAATGCATACACATACCCACACAGAAAATACTTACCCCTCCTTCTCATTCCTCTGCTGCTCTAGCTTATGCGGAGCGTCTCATCTCCACTGCTGGCACTCACTGAGTTAGAAGGGGAGTGATGAAGGAGAAAAAAATTGTAGCGGTCTGTGGAGCGCTGAGATAAAGGATAATTATAGGGACAGCAATCTGGTCAACTAACCTTTATTAACCCTTCGACCTCCACAACGCATTTCAATAGCATAACATTATCTTCATCAGGTGGTACTCCAACGATCCTCAGGGATCATCCCTTCCAGTGCAAACTGGGGTTGTGCAGGGGTGCACAACCCCCTTAGGTGAGTGGCCACTTGGCCCGTTTGATAATCCACTTAATCACTGTTAGGGACGGCGCAACGCACTAAATATTAAATAGAAAATGCGTTCGCCGCCCGGGGTCCACCGTGCAGTAGGTGTTAAAACCGCTGCTAGACAATGGCAGACGCGCTATATGGCGGTATAGCACACGCGGGTTATAACGTCACCCGATGTGCGCTGGGCGTACTCTGTTGATTCACAGAGTCGCTAAAGGCATGAACATAAATGCTGATCCTGTTGACCTCACAGGACTCAGTGGAGTGCACGCACGGTATGTGGTCACAGGACTAACCCAAGACTCTGGACGATGTCCGTCTAGACTTACCGTGCATGCGGTGTCACTACCGCAGACGCCAACTAGTGCTGCTACAGCAGTGCGGTGACTGATCCAGCCGCATTGCGACAGTGCCCAAGAGGGGCGCACTGTCGGATGCTAGTACTGTGGAGGATGTGCCGTGTGGCCAGTAACTTGCCACTGACTGGCGCTGACTCTATAACTAGATCCCTATGCGCACTCGTAATATCAGAGGGAGGGAAATCTTAATGAGTCATTTGCAGTCCATACATCCATCACCATATACACAGTAGCAATTAGAGTCTATACTAGCGCATGGCCGAGAGGCCATGCGGACCTTTTATAGCCGTGCGCTTCCGGGACCTTCCAGATCTTTGAGATGGACCAATCAGATCAGGAGAAGGACCTGAGCACGTGACTCCCAATCTCCAATGGGAGATCGTCTCGTGAGCATGCCCAGTAGTGCGACGAGAGGACTTAGCCTCTGGAGTGGCTTGCTGCAGGACAGCCTGCGCTGCTATTGCTGACCCAGAGGTGACAGCAACAACTAGTCCTACAGAGCTGGTCTGAGCAGAGCGTCTGGGATGCCGAGATTGCTGTGCAGGCTCCTGAGCGGTTGGTGGAGAATGGGAGACTGCTGGATGCAAGGCCCTGGATTCCCGCTGTGCAGCTGCAGGAACCCGATGCCTAACAATCACCAGGTTTCACACATTTTGCGCTCCTTGTTTATTGTTCTCATTACAGAGGGGGAGTGATGGGACAGGGAGTGTCACATTATGCTCTCTCTTCTGTCACTGTTTTCAACTGTATTGGCATCTATGATGCCCATAACTTGAATACTCGATGCAGACCCCTTTTACTAAGGGGTCCCATAGTGGCTGTGTGGTGTGCCGCTATTAACGGCATGCCACTGGCTGGGGGCCCCTGGAGTAGCGGGGGCCTTAGGCAGCTGCCTAGTCTGCCTGCCCCTAATGCCGGCCCTGACCACATAACATAGTATGGCACATCACATACTATATCACACCATATGCTATACTACATCACATAGTATGGCACACCATATACTAGCATCTGGAGGCACGTTTGCCCCTCTCTTATATACTGACAAGCTCATTACCTTAGAGAGATCATTCTCCTCAATGCCTAAAGCACCATCGTCCTTTCTGATAGATGCCTATAAGCTCTACACAATCTATATACCACACTAACTGATGAAGGTCACATTGACGGAAACGTCTTTTTTCGTGTACTACAATAAACCACCTTACAAATACCTTTAAGTTGAGTGCTAGGTTCATATTTGTTGCTTTAATGGTTTGGGAACCTAACCTTAGCACCATCTTGAGTTGTGCTCACGGTGTTCTTTCTATACTATACCACATCACTTAGTATACCACATCACATAGTATGGCACACCATATCCTATAGCGCATCATCTACTATACCACATCACATAGTATAGCACATCCAGGGCTGTTGCGTCCATGAGGCTGAATGAGCTCTTCGGCACAGGCAGCCCTTTGAGGTGTCAGATATGGGACATCAAAATGCTTGATCTTTTAATTGATTGAGGCGATTTTACAATAGTCACTGTCACGCCAGGGCAGGGAGATGCCCGATGTGCAACGCAACAGGAGGAGGTGAGGAAGCTGGCAAAGGAAAGCCCTAGCTATAGAGAGAGGGGGAAGATGGTGATCCCTCAACACTAACCTTATGCTGAAACCTGCGCTTCCTATCACCCCAGACAGGTCTTTTTCCCCCTGTGCTCCATTGCGTAATCCCCATACCAGGCTTAACTTTCAGCCTCCTGCTGCCGCCTTCCCCAGAGAAAAATCCCGGTATTTGCTGCACTACTTGTAATAATCTGATATTAGTGAGGGCTTGTTATAAGGTTATTAGTGCAGAGCAGTTCATGACATGGTTATTGTCTGTTGATGGTGGTCTTATGAGATTATTTTATGCTTTGCAGCTAATGCCAGGACTACTCTCTTCAGAGGGGGTCTTTGGAGGACGTATTATAACAGACTTTTTCCTTATTATTATTTATGAGATTATTGAGTGCAGTGCAGTTTATACCAGAATTACTATAGAGTTGGAGCCTGGAGGTGGGGGGGCTGAGAGCATGTAATGATGGATGATCAGTTATTGCTTATGTTGGTTACCATCTCTTAGCTTCCCAGAGATTAATCGCAGTGTGCAATAAATAATCATACATCATACTCTCAAAAAGTGCATTTACACTGAAAGATTACAGTGAACAAGCTTTTATATGAACACTCATTTCCCAATAATTGTCCAGTGGTAAATGGGCTGCGATCAGTTAATGAAAAAGCAAAACTTGGGTGAAGTAATCTTTTGGTTTTCACAAAAGATCATCGTTCCCGGTAGCACGTCATCCTGTGTAAGCAGGACCTCTACTGGTGAGAACAATGGCAGCCTATGTACACAGAACAATCTATTACTGTTTGTTTAGTACTTGTCTGAAGCGTGGTCAGCTTGTGTAGACAGGCTATTAAACGACCGCCGATCAGCAAATATCTATTGATTGGCGGTCAATTAACACTGCAAAATCGGAAAATGTAGACTCCTTCTTCGCTTGTCTAAGGCTGTGTTTACAGCCGCTGATGGGGGTTTTTATACAACTGCTGATCAGCAAATCGGTGGTGGTTTAGTATCCTGTTTACAGTCTGCCCGCACTTCATATGTCTATAAAATGATCACTAAAGTATTGTTCTGTGCACATCGGCTTCCAGTCCTGTTTACAAAAGATGATGGGCTGCCGAGAATAAATATTGGTGAGAAAACGTAAAAATTATTTTATCCAATTGTCGGGTGATTGGCATCCTGTTTACACCTTTTCAGGAATAAATGTGAAGTGTTAATCCACTGTAAAATTATGTGATGGATGATTACTGATATAAAAGCTGTGGGGGGAAGAAAAAAAGCACACAAGACCATCGGGTAGTACCCTTTTAGCTGCAAAGGAAAGTAAAAGAAAGGTGCTCACCTGAGCTTCTATGAACACCTGAAGATATCAGCTGCTGCTGCCTCATTCCTGGAGGATGATCGCCTCCAAGATAGCTGACCAATTTGGATGATAGCATGATATTGGGCTGCGCTACTACAATCAAGAATCCTTAGGACCAAGATGAATTAGAGTTGGAACACATCAATTGCATCAGTTCCCACTTGTTGTTTAATTAATTTTTTATTTCGTGTAAGTATGTGTGTATGTCTGTATGTTTATATATGTGCATATGAAAACCCTTCCTATTATTTCCCTCCAATATCAACTGACTGATCTTTAACTTTCTTTTTATATTTGCTTCACTGCTCAATATTTATTCCCTTAATTTATCACCCCACTTCGACACTTCACAAACCCTTTGTTGCAAATCCCAACTTGTGGGAAAAAAACTCTATTTGGTATTACACCACTTCTCATGAATTTCATCTTCAATGTTTCATCCTACATCACTTTTTATTGAGATATTACACACACAAAATCTCTCTTTGAAATATAAATCCACCCCAAATGCTTGCGAATTTCATTTTCAGGATTTTTTATTTTCATTTTAGATGTCATTAAAAATTAATTTTCATGTTTCAATCTTCATTATTATTTTCAATATTCTCAATTCTTTCTTCTACATTATGGTGTCAAAATATTTCCTGTGGTCATCAGTTATCAATCTGAATAGCTCCAGATGTCCCCCATTACCTCTTCCACCATTTTCCTTATCTCTTGCACTAACTACTTGCACACCACACTATCTTTCTCTACAGCAATTATCGCTGATTCCCTCTTACTTTTATCCTTGCTTTTGCTGCATGTTTGTTCACTTCTCATCCCGAATCTCCGGTTGTCTTTTCTTTCTCAATCCATTCACTTACCCTTTTCCCCAAAACTGCATGAGTTTGATTCCTGTCCAACACTCCTCCAATCTCTTTTTTTTCCTGTGGGCGTTTTCTTCAATTTCAGTCACACCTTCAGCATACCTCCCAACTTTTGAAGAAGGGAAAGAGGGACAAATGCTGCGGCGTGCACAGCGTGCTGCTGCAAATTTTAGGTCACGCTCCGACCACACCCATTTTGCGACTAGTCACACCCATGTCCACGCCCAACAGCACCCATTTAGCACTGCTGATCACACTGGCTGGTACTGAGGGGACAGTGGCTGGCATTATGGGCACAGTGGCTGGTACTGTGGGCACACTGACTGGTACTAAGGAAAAGAAAGAGAGAAAACAGAGAGAGAAAAAAGAAAACAGAGAGAGAGAGAAAGAAAGAACAGAGAGAAAAAGAAGAAAGAACAGAGAGAGAAAGAAAGAGGGTAAATAAAGATCAGAGCGCGAAAGAAAGAACAGAAAGAGAGAAAGAAAGGGGAAAGAAAGAACAGAGAAAAATAAAGAGTGGAAATAAAGAAAGAACAGAGAAAAAGAAAGAAAGAGAAAGAAAGAACACAGAGAAAGAAAGAGGGGACAGAAAAAAGAACAGAGAGAGAAAGAAAGAGGGGAAAGAAAGAGGGGAAAGAAAGAACAGAGAGAGAACAGATAGAAAAAAGACAGAGAGAGAAAGAAAGAACAGAGAGAGAACGAGAAAGGAAGAACAGAGAAAGAAATAGGGGAAAGAAAGAACAGAGAATGAAAGAAAGAATAGAGAGAGAAAGAAAAAAGGGAAAGAAAGAACAGAGAGAGAGAAAGAGAGGGAAAGCAAGAGCGAACAGAGAGAAAGAAAAAGGGGAAAGAAAGAACAGAGAAAAAGAGACAGAAAGAACAGAGAGAGAGAAAGAAAGAGGGGACAGAAAAAAAGAACAGAGAGAGAGAAAGAAAGAACAGAGAGAGAAAGAAAGAGGGGAAAGAAAGAGGGGAAAGAAAGAACAGAGAGAGAGCAGATAGAAAGAAAGAACAGAGAAAGAAAGAGAAAGGAAGAACAGAGAGAGAAAATGAAAGAGGGGAAAGAAAGAAAGAGAGGAAAGAAAGAACAGAGAGAGAACAGATAGAAAGAACAGAGAGAGAAAGAGAAAGGAAAAACAGAGAGAGAGAAAGAAAGAACAGAGAGAGAGAAAGAGGGGAAAGAAAGAATAGAGAGAAAGAAAGAAAGAAAGAGGGGAAAGAAAAAAAGAAAGAACAGAGAGAGAGAAAGAAAGAACAGAGAGAGAGAAAGAGGGGAAAGAAAGAACAGAGAGAGAAAGAAAGAGGGGACAGAAAAAAATAACAGAGAGAGCGAAAGAAAGAAAGAAAGAAAGAAAGAGGGGAAAGAAAGTGCCAGAGACACTGCACTACACTCGCTCACAGAGAAAGAAAAAAAGGGAAAGAAAGAACAGAGAGAGAGAAAGAGAGGGAAAGCAAGAGCGAACAGAGAGAAAGAAAAAGGGGAAAGAAAGAACAGAGAAAAAGAGACAGAAAGAACAAAGAGAGAGAAAGAAAGAGGGGACAGAAAAAAAGAACAGAGAGAGAGAAAGAAAGAACAGAGAGAGAAAGAAAGAGGGGAAAGAAAGAGGGGAAAGAAAGAACAGAGAGAGCAGATAGAAAGAAAGAACAGAGAAAGAAAGAGAAAGGAAGAACAGAGAGAGAAAATGAAAGCGGGGAAAGAAAGAAAGATAGGAAAGAAAGAACAGAGAGAACAGATAGAAAGAACAGAGAGAGAAAGAGAAAGGAAGAACAGAGAGAGAGAAAGAAAGAACAGAGAGAGAAAGAGGGGAAAGAAAGAACAGAGAAAAATAAAGAGTGGAAATAAAGAAAGAACAGAGAAAAAGAAAGAAAGAGAAAGAAAGAACACAGAGAAAGAAAGAGGGGACAGAAAAAAGAACAGAGAGAGAAAGAAAGAGGGGAAAGAAAGAGGGGAAAGAAAGAACAGAGAGAGAACAGATAGAAAAAAGACAGAGAGAGAAAGAAAGAACAGAGAGAGAACGAGAAAGGAAGAACAGAGAAAGAAATAGGGGAAAGAAAGAACAGAGAATGAAAGAAAGAATAGAGAGAGAAAGAAAAAAGGGAAAGAAAGAACAGAGAGAGAGAAAGAGAGGGAAAGCAAGAGCGAACAGAGAGAAAGAAAAAGGGGAAAGAAAGAACAGAGAAAAAGAGACAGAAAGAACAGAGAGAGAGAAAGAAAGAGGGGACAGAAAAAAAGAACAGAGAGAGAGAAAGAAAGAACAGAGAGAGAAAGAAAGAGGGGAAAGAAAGAGGGGAAAGAAAGAACAGAGAGAGAGCAGATAGAAAGAAAGAACAGAGAAAGAAAGAGAAAGGAAGAACAGAGAGAGAAAATGAAAGAGGGGAAAGAAAGAAAGAGAGGAAAGAAAGAACAGAGAGAGAACAGATAGAAAGAACAGAGAGAGAAAGAGAAAGGAAAAACAGAGAGAGAGAAAGAAAGAACAGAGAGAGAGAAAGAGGGGAAAGAAAGAATAGAGAGAAAGAAAGAAAGAAAGAGGGGAAAGAAAAAAAGAAAGAACAGAGAGAGAGAAAGAAAGAACAGAGAGAGAGAAAGAGGGGAAAGAAAGAACAGAGAGAGAAAGAAAGAGGGGACAGAAAAAAATAACAGAGAGAGCGAAAGAAAGAAAGAAAGAAAGAAAGAAAGAGGGGAAAGAAAGTGCCAGAGACACTGCACTACACTCGCTCACAGAGAAAGAAAAAAAGGGAAAGAAAGAACAGAGAGAGAGAAAGAGAGGGAAAGCAAGAGCGAACAGAGAGAAAGAAAAAGGGGAAAGAAAGAACAGAGAAAAAGAGACAGAAAGAACAAAGAGAGAGAAAGAAAGAGGGGACAGAAAAAAAGAACAGAGAGAGAGAAAGAAAGAACAGAGAGAGAAAGAAAGAGGGGAAAGAAAGAGGGGAAAGAAAGAACAGAGAGAGCAGATAGAAAGAAAGAACAGAGAAAGAAAGAGAAAGGAAGAACAGAGAGAGAAAATGAAAGCGGGGAAAGAAAGAAAGATAGGAAAGAAAGAACAGAGAGAACAGATAGAAAGAACAGAGAGAGAAAGAGAAAGGAAGAACAGAGAGAGAGAAAGAAAGAACAGAGAGAGAGAAAGAGGGGAAAGAAAGAATAGAGAGAAAGAAAGAGAAAGAAAGAAAGAGGGGAAAGAAAAAAAGAAAGAACAGAGAGAGCGAAAGAAAGAACAGAGAGAGAGAGAAAGAGGGGAAAGAAAGAACAGAGAGAGAAAGAAAGAGGGGACAGAAAAAAATAACAGAGAGAGCGAAAGAAAGAAAGAAAGAAAGAAAGAAAGAGGGGAAAGAAAGTGCCAGAGACACTGCACTACACTCGCTCACAGAGCCAGTGCGTGTGTCCTGAGTACAGAAACAGTGCTAAAAGATACCTGTGGAGCAGGGCAGCAGAGGTGACAATGCGTGCTACAAACTATTAGTGTCAGGGTCCAGTCAGCGCCGGAAAGTAAAGAGGCACAGAACCTGCGGACACTGAAATCAGCAAGCTGGCACAGGACCTATGGTCAGGTGACTGCAAGGGGGCAGGGCTTAGCGTCCTGCTTTCAGATATGACAGGACACCATACAACAACTCAGAGTCAGGCAAAATGGAGGTCACAACAGTACGGGCAAACGAGGCATAGGAGGGACAAACAGATGGGTAGTCAGACAAAGCCAAAGGTCATACACAAGAGGGCGACGTGGTACCAAGGGGGCGAGCAGAGAGAAGTCGGGTGACAAGCAGAGAGTCATACACGAGAGGTAGCGCAGTACAAGAGGGGCAGGCAGAACTCGTAACAGGGACAGAACCGGATCAAAACCAAACAAGCAAGCAAGATATCAGGCACAAGGCACATGCACACACAAGGTCAACTAACTCAGCCGAGGGCAGGAGTATAACTGACACCGGACCTAGGTCCAGTGAGCATTAAATAGGTGCCCTCTGCCAGAGAGAGGCGGAACAATTAACCCTCATCTGATCAGGATGGGCCAAAGCGAAACCCCGTCTTGGATCATGACAGTACCCTCCTCTCAATGGGGGGCCACTGGACCCCCAGGTCTCTCAGGGTACTTGGCGTGAAAGGCCCTGACCAACCGATCCGCATGGACCGATCGAGCAGGAACCCACGACCGTTCTTCAGGACCGTAGCCTTTCCAATATATCAGATATTGAAGGGCACGACGGACCAACCTAGAGTCAACGATTCGTTCCACCTCGTACTCCGACTGCCCGCCTACCAAAACCGGTGGTGGGGAAGCTGATGATCCCTCCCCACCGGACCTCACAGGTTTCAAAAGGGCCTTATGGAAAACATTTGGGATCCGCAGAGATGGCGGGAGCAGCAACCGAAAAGCCACCGGGTTAACTGCTTCGGTAATTACATAGGGACCTATAAACTTGGGTCCAAGCTTCGCAGAGGGGACCTTGAGCCTTATATTCTTGGTGGACAACCATACCTTATCCCCAATCTGAAACACCGGTCCCACGGATCGTTTTTTTGTCCGCAAAAAACTTAAATTTGTCCTGGGCCTTTGTAATGTTACTCTGGATCTCTCGCCATACCTACCCCAACTGCTGGATCGTCTCATCCGCCCCAGGACACCCAGAATTCAAATGGGAAAATTCTCCAAAATGAGGATGAAACCCATAATTACAGAAAAAGGGAGATGTACCCGTAGACTGGTTAATGCGGTTGTTAAATGCAAACTCGGCCAGCGGTAACAGAGAACACCAATTATCCTGTCGGGCTGAGGTCAAGCAATGCAAAATTTGCTCCAGAGATTGATTGGTCCGCTCGGTCTGCCCATTAGTCTCAGGATGATAAGCGGATGAAAAGGACAGACCAATACCCAACCTCTTGCAAAAAGCCCTCCAAAATCTGGAAACAAATTGCACTCCTCTATCAGACACCACATTCAAGGGTACCCCATGCAACCGCACCACATGCTCAACGAACAATCTGGACAACGTTTCCGCATTAGGTAGAGCTGCCAAAGGTACAAAATGTGCCTGCTTACTAAATCTGTCCACCACAACGCAAACGACGGTATTACCCTTGGAGGGGGGAAGGTTGGTGATGAAATCCATGGACAAATGAGTCCATGGTCTCTCAGGAATTGGCAGTGGTACCAATTCCCCGGCCGGCCGGTTATGGGGGGTTTTTGCACGGGCACAAACATCACAAGCAGACACATATTCCCCAACATCAGAGGCTAAAGCAGACCACCAGAATACTCTAGCAATGGCCTTCCGGGTAGCTGAGATCCCTGGATGTCCACCCAGAACTGAGTCATGCAACTCCCGGAGGACCTTGAAGCGAAACTGAGCTGGCACGAAAAGCTTATCCACCGGCTTAGTCGGAGGTGCCAGAGACTGAGCCTCCCGAATCTCCCGTTCCAACATATTAGAAATATCTGCCACCACCACCCCAGGCTGAAGAATGGAGGACGGAGGTTCCGGGGGGGACACCGGATCTAGACTGCGTGACAAGGCATCCGCTCTGACATTTTTAGATCCTGGCCGAAAAGTGATCGAGAAATTGAACCGGGAAAAAAAAGTGACCATCTAGCCTGTCTCGGAGTCAACCTTTTAGCTGACTCAATGTAAGCTAGGTTTTTGTGGTCGGTAATTACTATTATAGGATGGACAGCCCCCTCCAAAAAATGCCTCCATTCTTCAAAGGCCAACTTTACGGCCAGAAGTTCTCGATTCCCCACATCATAGTTTCTCTCCGCAGGGGAGAACTTCTTTGAGAAAAAGTCGCAAGGTCTCAAATTGGTCAAAGTGGCGGGTCCCTGGGACAATACCGCCCCCACCCCCACCTCTGAGGCGTCTACCTCAACAATAAATGGTTCCGACGGGTCCGGTTGAATAAGAACCAGGGCAGACATGAAACATTTTTTTAAAAACTGAAACGCCGCTACCGCTGCGGTTGACCATTTCGTGATATCGGCCCCCTTTTGAGTCATGTCTGTGAGGGGTTTAACCACCTGTGAGAACCCCCTTTTAAATTTACGGTAATAATTGGCGAATCCTAGGAAATGCTGCAGAGCCTTCAAATCACAAGGCTGAACCCACTCGACAATGGCCTGCACCTTATTAGGATCCATGCGATACCCCTCAGCAGACACAATGAACCCTAGAAAAGACAGTTCCTAGACAAAGAATAAGCATTTTTCTAATTTAGCAAAGAGACAGTTCTCCCGGAGCCTTTGGAGAACTGCCTGAACATGACCAATGTGAGCCTGTTTATCAGGAGAGTAGATCAATATGTCATCCAAATATACCACCTTAAAACGTCCAATGAAATCAGAGAACACATGATTAATGAAATTTTGGAAAACTGCTGGAGCATTGGTCAGACCGAAAGGCATGACCAAGTTTTCAAACAACCCTTCAGTAGTGAGAAAAGCGGTTTTCCACTCATCTCCGTCCCGGACTCGGATAAGGTTATACGCTCCCCGTAGATCTAACTTTGAAAACCACTTAGCTCCGGACAACTGACTGTATAAATCAGGAATAAGTGGAAGGGGATACGTATTCCTCACAATTATCTTATTTAACTCACGAAAATCGAGGCATGGGCGTAAACCACCGTCTTTTTTCTTTACAAAAAAGAACCCTGCCGCTATGGGAGAAACAGAAGGACGAATGTGTCCCTTACGGAGACTGTCAGAAATATATTCTTTCATCGCGGCCCCTTCTGGACCTGAAAGGTTATACAAGCGGGTTTTGGGCAATTTAGCACCTGGAACCAGGTCAATGGCACAATCAAATGGGCGGTGTGGTGGTAAAACCTCAGCCTCTGTTTCGGAGAAAACGTCCGTATAGTCTTTCAGGCACTCCGGAATACCTTCCAAACCCACGGACGACACAGACACTGTAACAAGACATTTTTCAGAACAATAGGGGCCCCATTTAACAATGTCCCGATATTCCCAATTAATTACAGGATTATGCAATTGTAACCAGGGGAACCCTAACACCAGTCCCGCAGGCAGGTTGTCCATAACAAAACATGAAATATGTTCCTGGTGTAAGGAACTCACTTTAAGGAGAAACTCTTCAGTGCGAAACATAACGTTATTCTTAACCAGTGATGTTTTGTCAATGGCAACAACGTCAATAGGAGTCTCCAACCTAACTGTCCCTAACTTACACCTGGCCACCAAGTCCGAGTCAATAAAGTTCAATGATGAACCGCAATCCACGAAGGCAGAAGTGGATGTAGAGACACTCCCACAACAAAGTTCCACTTGTAACAACATTTTAGAGAAGGCAGAAAAGGGTACCTGAGAGCCTGGGTGACCTCCATGACAATCACCCGGGCTCAGTCGCTTGTTGGTCAGTGGACCGGAGGGGCAATCCTTTTTCCAATGTCCAGAATCGCCACAGTGAAAACAGCATTTTCCCATGCGCCGTTGTCTCCTTTCATTTTCTTTGAGGTCGATGGTTCCCATCTCCGTGACTTCCAATGTATGACTGGCTCCCCTTCCTTGGGAGAATAACGGTCTCTCAATTTGCACCACTCCCCTCGCCCGTAGCCTGCGATCCATTCGGACGGCCTGTGTCATAGCCTCCTCCAGGGAATCAGGCGGAGGGTGGAGAGCCAAGGCATCTTTCAGATGTTCAGACAGGCCTCTACGGAACAAACTTCGGAGGGTGGTGTCATTCCAGCAGACCTCAGCAGCCCAGCGTCTGAACTCTGAGCAAAACCACTCGGCTGAGTGCTTTCCCTGGCACACACTCATCACCATGTCCACAGCCATACGCATTCGATAAGGCTCATCATAGATATGCCCCAGGGCTTCAAAAAATGCATCCACATTCATACGCTCAGGGGCAGTGGTCGGAAGGGAGAAAGCCCAAGCTTGGGGGGCTCCCCTTAACAGAGACATAATGACCCCCACTCTCTGGCCTTCATCCCCAGAAGAGTGTGGTCTCAATGAAAAAAAAAGCTTACAGCCCTCCTTGAAAACTCTGAATTTCCTTTTATCTCCAGAAAAGGTATCTGGTAACTTAACCGGAGACTCAGGGGAAACTAATGTAACATCCTGAGCCCCCAATGAGAATACCCCCTGCACAGTGTCAGCGATCAGCTGCTGAGACTGAGCCAGGACTCGTTGTTCTCCATGGAGTTTCTGAGACATCTGAGTCAGGTGTCTCACCTGCTCAGAAAGAGCGTGCATAGGATCCATCACATACACAGGAGAATGGGAGCAGAGAAACAAAAATGGTATGGGTCAGTTATAATGTCAGAGACACCGCACTACACTCGCTCACAGAACCAGTGCGCATGTCCTGAGTACAGAAACAGTGCTAAAAGATAACTGTGGAGCAGGGCAGCAGAGGTGACAATGCGTGCTACAAACTATTAGTGTCAGGGTCCAGTCAGCGCCGGAAAGTAAAGAGGCACAGGACCTGCGGACACTGAAATCAGCAAGCTGGCACAGGACCTATGGTCAGGTGACTGCGAGGGGGCGGGGCTTAGCGTCCTGCTTTTACATATGACAGGACACCATACAACAACTCAGAGTCAGGCAAAACGGAGGTCAAAACAGTACGGGCAAACGAGGCACAGGAGGGACAAACAGACAGGTAGTCAGAGAAAGCCAAAGGTCATACACAAGAGGGCGACGTGGTACCAAGGGGACGAGCAGAGAGAAGTCGGGTGACAAGCAGAGAGTCATACACGAGAGGTAGCGCAGTACAAGAGGGGCAGGCAGAACTCGTAACAGGGACAGAACCGGATCAAAACCAAACAAGCAAGCAAGATATCAGGCACAAGGCACATGTACGCACAAGGTCAACTAACTCAGCCGAGGGCAGGAGTATAACTGACACCGGACCTAGGTCCAGTGAGCATTAAATAGCTGCCCTCTGCCAGAGAGAGGTGGAACAATTAACCCCCAGTCTAATCAGGATGGGCCAAAGCGAAACCCCATCCTGGATCATGACAGAAAGAAAGAACAGAGAGAGAAAGAAAGAGGGGAAAGAAAGAAAGAATAGAGAAAGAAAGAGAAAGAAAAAGAGAAAAAAAAGAAAGAAAGAAAGAAAGAGGGGAAAGAAAGAAAGAACAGACCGATAGAGAGAAAAAAAGAGGGGAAAGAAAGAACAGAAAGAGAGAGAAAGAAAGAGAAAAAAAGAAAGAAAGAAAGAACAGAGAGAGAAAGAAAGAGAGGAAAGAAAGAAAGAACAGAGAGATAGAGAGAAAGAAAGAACAGAGAGAGACAGACAAGGAACAGAGATAGAGAAAGAAAGAAGTAAAGAAAGAAAGAACAGAGAGAAAGAAAGAAAGCGGAAAGAAAAACAAAGAAAGAAAGAAAGAGGGGAGAGAAAGAACAGAGAGAAAGAACAGAGAGAGAGAAAAAAAGGAAGATTAGAGAGAGAAAGAAAGAACAGAGAGAGGGAAAGAAAAAGAAAGGGAAAGACAGAACAGAGAATGAGAAAGAAACAGAGATAAAGAAAGAACAGAGAAAGAAACAGAGAGTGAGAAAGAAAGATTCTATAAAGATACTATAGCAGCCCGGCTCCCATTGTAATGCCCACCTGAGCCTCCCGGTGCAGGACATATCATGATTCGCTCACATGACCGGCATCCCCAATTCCAAGGCGATCCTGCTGTCCGTGCTGTCGGAGGAGGACATGGTGATGGATTTTAAGAATTCCTGGTTCCGTCACAATCTCCTCATGAAATTACCTCATTTCCCGTCAGCTTACAGCACATCACTTCCGGTGGACTGTCATGTGCGAGTTTTAAAGTGCTCCTCAGGGCTCCGCCGTGTACTCCTGTGTCCGAGGGAAAAGCCCGCTTTGTATGCCTCGTACACACTTGGCTCCGTTCCGTACATCCCGTACACATATGGCTCCACTCCGTACACACACGGCTCTGCTCTGCATACCCCATACACATGTGGCTCCGCTCTGTACACCTCATACACACGTGGTTCCATACATCTCGTACACACGCGGCTCCGCAAAATTCGTACACGCGCAGCTCTGCTTCGTACACCTCGTACACACGCGGCTCCGCAAAATTCGTACACGCGCAGCTCTGCTTCGTACACCTCGTACACACGCGGCTCTGCTCCGTACACCTTGTACACATGTGGCTCTGCTCTGTACACCTTATACACTCAAGGCT
The DNA here is from genome assembly GCF_039654945.1 of Dendrobates tinctorius. NCBI lineage: Eukaryota > Metazoa > Chordata > Amphibia > Anura > Dendrobatidae > Dendrobates > Dendrobates tinctorius. Next base: position 7,032,917 of record NW_027361673.1, read on the forward strand.
CTACTCCATACACTTCATACACGCGCAGTTCCGCTCCGTACACCTCGTACACATGTGGCTCTGCTCCGTACACCTCCTACACACACAGCTCCGCTCCATACACCTTGTACACATGTGGCTCTGCTCCATACACCTCATACACACGGGGCTCCCCTCCATACACCTCGTACATGCACGGCTCTGCTCCGTACACCTCGTACATGCATCTCTGCTCTGTACACCTCAGACACACGTGGCTCTGCTCAGAACACCTCGTACACACGTGGCTCCGCTCCGTACACCTCGTACATGCACGGCTCTGCTCCGTACATCTCGTACACATGTGGCTCTGCGCCATACACCTCGTACATCGGCTCTGCTCTGTACACCTCAGACACACGTGGCTCTGCTCAGAACACCTAGTACACACATGGCTCCGCTCCGTACATCTTGTACACACACGGCTCTGCTCAGTACACCTCGTACACACACGGCTACACTCCATAAACCTCGTACACACGCGACTCTGCTCCATACACCTCGTACACACGCGGCTCTGCTCCATACACTTCATACACACGTGGCTCTGCTCCATACACCTCGTACACATGCGGTTCTGCTCCATACACCTTGTACACACATGGCTCCGCTCTGTACACCTTGTACACACACAGCTCTGCTGCATCCACACTGTAAACCCCTCCAGACCCCACACAGAAACTTCACCTCATCCAGCACCATGACAACCAGCACAACAGAGTCCTGCAGACACGGAGGCCCCTGATCATGTGACCCCTGACTCCTCCCCTCCTGTGACCTCATCACAGATCCTGTGAAGCAGCCACAGAACATCCCAGCCACATCATTGCAGGCTGCGTTGGGTCTCTGGGAGGGTGAGGATGAGGTTGGTGCATGGGGGGGTGGCGGCTCAGTGCATTGCGGGAAAAATAGCATCCCGGGTGGGACGTGGGTGGGGGGGGCTAAAAAACGGGACTGTCCTGTGACAATCGGAACGGTTGGGAGCTATGCCTTCAGCCTTTTATAACCTCCCCAGTCTTTGAATAATTACCATGCAATTGTTTTTTTTTAACTTGAAAAAGACGCTAGTCCAGCTTTGAAATGCGTTGTGGAAATATACACCATTTAATTCATCTTGGTCCCAAGACTCATCTTGGATGATTACTGCACATCATCATGGTTACTCTGTGGCAATAAATGGTGCATTGCCATGGGGGTTGACATTACTTGAATGATTACTGAAATTTATTGTCACCATCTTAAAGGGGTTGTTTGGTCTCAGAAGAAAAGTTTGCAGTTACTTTATGTGATTGCAAACTGGTATATCGCTACAGTGTGCGATGCACATTCCATCACATTTACCTATGTGGGTGATCAATTGACTACATGAATGCGATGTGCACCCTTGCAGTCACATACCAACTAGTCTCATTCGGCTTCCCATAATTCTAATGAGAGAAGCTGGGTGAAAGGATGCAAATCGCATTCACGTGGTCATGTGACCGTCCACTCACGTAGGGAATTATGACGTCATGCACATTGCATACTGTAGTTATTTTGTAGTCACTCTATACTTTTCTTATGAGACTGGACAATCCCTTTAATAAACTGAAATTGGGGTTTGGTGGTGTTTTTATTGAGCCATATTTTTTTAGACTTCTTTTTGGACTCATTTTGTGGCATCTTTGACACTGATGTTTCTTTAATATTCTATGCATTAATTGGGAGATGTTTGGAAGATGCCACTAGAATCTACAGGTGACTCCTTTTAACAACTTCACAACTTTGAACAACTGAAGTGGTTAAGCGAAGCTCATAAAGACAGGATATATGCATTGCAAGTCATTTTAACACTGCAGTGCATATGTTAACTTTTTTTGCAGTTTGTAATGCATTTTTAAATCCGTGTTCCAGGCAGAATATACCTTAATAGACGCAATGTACGCAAAACCCAATGAACACGCAGTTTGAGCCAACAGTATAAACGTGCCACTGGTTTGAACTGTCAAACCACCAGGAGCTGAGAGACAGAGGACTTTATTTTTGTGTTGATCTTATAATAATAATCTTTTTTTTAATCTTGATTGCCTCTGAAAGCAAAAAAGCCCTGAATACAAAACATATTATAGCATATAACATATTACATCACAGCTAAAACATAGTATAGCACAATCACCAGATAGTATAGCACAGACATCACATAGTGTAGCACATCCATCATGTATAGTAGCACTTTAAATAGTACAGAATATCATATTTTAGCCTGTATAAAAGCTGAAGCAGGGAATGCAGTTCATCAGCCATTTTGGAGTGAATTTGTTTAGAGAGAGGATGTTACAGCTTAACAACAATAATGAAGGGAAAAAGCAAAAAAAATCCCTCTAATTACAGAGTACAGATTGTGTGACAACACAGAAGTGAAGAATTGTTACCAACTGTTTACCAATAGCCATGTCTGTGAAAGTCGCTTTGACATTAATAAGGCTGTGTCTGTATTAAAGGGTTGGAAAGAGGTTCGATAGCAATCCTAGTAGACTTGAGAGCCTTTTAATCTCCTTTTCAGGACACGTTGAGAACCTGCCATTCGAGTAAATGGAATTTTTTGGGAAAGATTCACTGAAGGTGGACCAATTTGAATTTCCAAAGATTTGATCATCTCTAATAGCAATGAAATTTAATAGTAAAGGTAAGATTATTATGAATATATTTTTATAATTATCATGTTTGAGCAATTTTATACTGGTGAGTGTTCCCATAAAAGGAATATATCAGACGGGCATACAATGATTAAAAGGTCTCAGGGAAATGAGGATTTTGTCTGCAACGTTGTTTAAATGAGTTACGCAAAATGGGTGGTTTTAAAAACAAAATATTGCCCCATGAAAGAGTGTAAATTTCTTTAGAAGGGACGTGAGGGTTTTGAGCCCATGAGCAGAGAGTAGATGATGAACCCTAGTGAGAACAAGCATGAAAAGTATGCAGGTCCTCCTTTCCTGGGAGGAACAATACATTACTGTAGAAAGGAGCTAGTGGCAAGAATGGCGAAACTATTGCAGCTGAATATTTAATGGAGTCAAAATCTGGGACAGGATAGGATTATTAATATGCTTATGCTTACGCTGTGCAGGAGGGAGTGATAGTAAAGTGTCTGCGGAGAGGAAGTGACATTTAATATACAGTATCATAGTGAATGTGAGATATATAATGTACCCATTGTTGCAGTATGACTTATCATATATATTATTATATGTAAAATACATGTAGGGCAGAAAATGTTTATTGCATTAATTAAAACAGTGATATATGATAAATCGATGCATATAAAACTAATTCTCAAAATGAGGAAATGGTTGCACTCAACTGCATTAAGGCATATCAATGTGAAATACATGAAGTGTGAGTAGCATAATGGCTTTTGAAATTTAGGGAAAACACATGAGATGCTTAGCACAAACTTTGGCCAAAAAATGTGAGCCCATTCACCAATATCAAGGTAATCTCATGGTCGAATGGGTCCCTAACCTAACTGCCTAGTGTGAACACTTTCCGACCTTCCTATAAATAAAGGCTTGACCAAGTTATTAGCCAGAGGTAAGTGTTCACACTTGGCAGTTAGGTTAGGGACCCATTCGATCATGAGATTACCTTGACGTTGGTGAACGGGCTCACATTATTTGACCAAAGTTTGTGCTAAGCATCTCATGTGTTTTTCCTAAATTTCAAAAGCCATTACACTATTCACACTTAATGTATCTCACACTGATAAGCATTAATGCAATTGAGTGCAACCTTTTCCTCATTTTGATATGTAAGCTGGTTTTTGGTATGCACCTGTTCAGACTAGTTCTTGATGTGCCGTCAGTTTTCTGTTATTTGTATGCTAGCTTTCTGACTGAGCACTCCACCCTTCACCAAGTTGTAGTTTTAATTACATCCAATCACATTTGTTTCCAACTTTCCTATAAATATAGGCTTGACCAAGTTATTAGCCAGAGGTAAGTCTTCACACTAGGTAGTTAGGTTAGGGACCCATTAGATCATGAGATTACCTTGACGTTGGTGAATGGGCTCACATTTTTTGGCCAAAGTTTGTTTTTTTCTACAGTGTATATATATACACATACATATATATATACAGTATACATGTATATACTGTATATTAGAGCTGAGATGATAAGTCAAAATTTAAAATTCACCTGTTCATGCAAATTTCCCGGGAAATTCAATATGCTGAGAACTTGTTCTCCACAAATTTAATGTTCATAATTATGTCCTCATTATTAGGTCTCTCATAATAAACACAATATTTAATATAGAAATAAAACCCCTTATTATCACCATACAACTCTCCTCTCTGGCCCCTCTGCTCCACATTGTCACCTGTCACGTCCTTATTGCATCTTCAGATCCCCACTCTGAGCACTGGGCCTCTCACATTGAGTCACAACATCATGTGATCATGATTGTGTCATGACCTTACGGAACCATCTTGGACCTCATCAGAGCTGGAACTCCTGGATCAGTGTGAGAGGAAATTCAGTACTAGTGAGTATCATAAAAAAATGGGATAGCACTCGTACAATTTATACGGTGGTAACAGGGCTCTGACAGACACTAGGGGGGCCTTGGGGAACCTGACAGACTCCCATTAATGGTACACACTTTATAGGCTTTGTTGACAGTGGAAATGAGGTCTATTAGTTACATGCAATATTCAATCTTGGATAATTTCTAACTGCTATTGGAACTCATTCATAAATGGCCATATTAAGGCTTCTTGTTGAAAAGAGATGTAATAGGAGGCAGAAAATAAAATGAAATATTATCCACATATTGTCTCTGGCATATGGCACCACACCAGATTGGTTGCACACAGAGTCCAGCTATCAAAATCCATAAACTGACATGAAGTCTATACGAGGCCTCGGTCTAAAACAGTGGTCATCAACCTGTGTCTCCACAGCTACTGTGAAACTACAACTCCCAGCATGACCTGACAGTATATCCATGGTGTTATTGTACTATTTTCTTCTTTGCTTACAGAAAGTTAAAAAAAAACTTGTTATAAACAAATTTTCTATTGTTTTTGCCTACAATTAAATTCATATTCTTTAATCATCTTAATCATTGAAGTCCCCAGGTGCTTCCTCATCTCATTCCACCAACTCTCTGTCATTAGCTAATTATATTAACCTGTCATTAACCTGCTGAAGGTATTCTGCACAACAACTGCAGGCAATGAAGGCATTCAGATCATCAGTACATAATGTATGCAATCATATTCTGTTTTTAGGGGCAGAACATAATCATAACATTTTGAAGCTTTAAAGGGGATGTTTCTTTCCATTAAGTTTCTACCCTGGCTGCAGCTCATAGAATAATAAACCGTACCCGCCTTTCCCGGGTTCACTGTCGAGTCTGTGCCCCCACTCTAAGTGCCCAGATTTGGCTGCTGCACTGACATCAGGTCAACAGCGCTATTACGGCTCAACTGGTGAAATGGACACTCCAAGCCCCGTGTACAGGTGGTCACATTGGCCCCGAGCGTCAGTACAGCTGGCAGGATGACAGTGAGGATGAGACACCCTCAGGATCTTGGAAACAGCAGATTGGATGCAAGATAGTCACCAGGGCTGCAGGTATAGAAGCAAGTAACATGGTGTGTATAGAAAGAGGAGAGTAACAAGTCTTGTATGACAATTGAAGACCCAGATGTGTGTCCTAATGAACCTTAAACGGCCTAGGGAGATAATATCACATGGTAGGCTTCCTGCAAAGCCTAATTTGGAGCACAACAGAGGGCTGTGGACCAAGGTGAAGGGAGCAGAGCCGAACCTGGGACAGATGTGTAACAATCATGGCAGCCGTTTAGTCAGCTTGTAAGGCAGAGTTTCATCTACATTGGCAGATGCTGAGCTCACAGATTGGCTACCATGCAATCAAGGATGACGTCAGCCCTGTAGCCATTGCCAGGCACCAACAGACTTGCCAATGGACCAGGGGAAGGTGAGTACAATGCAGTTCATTGGTTTACAACAAATTGCAGCCAGAGGAGAAACCTAATTGAAAAGTAACAATTATTTTATTGTACTGTTGACAAGTACAATAATTTAAACTATTGTTCCATGTGAGCCGCCATTCCTGTCTGAAGGGAGGGTGACTACTAGTCGTGTGAAGTCCAGAAAAAATATCTGCCCCCATATAATTACAATTTTACCTCAAATATTTCAATTTCCAAGAAACTTCATTATCTCTTTCTGAATCTGCCATAAAGATATGATTGGTGAAGATTAAACCTCTGTGTTTCCCATCTATCTTGAGGATCTGTGTGCTAACTCCATTATGGTGTAGGTTGGGGAAATATAGAAACAGCTGAATGTAAAGCTCATCTTTTATCCATATCTCTAATAGACATTAAAATGGTTGTCCAACACTATGATTTTTTTTTGTAAACAGCTTACAAAGGTCTAAAATAACACAAGGAATAATATTTCCCTCAACTAATCCACTACCGACAACTCCCTGGTCCCATAAACAGATAAAGCCGCAAAACGTCTTAAAACTTAAAGCAAGAGCTCCATTTAAGAACCTGTAATGGATTAAATGTTTTCATAGGGGTCAGGATATTTTGCTTTGGGAAAAGAACAGGAAGGAAAATGCTGAATTTTATAATGTAAGTTGACATTATTCGGTCTGAGGTTTGGCTCAAGCATAAAGGATATAATTATGTAAATGTGATCTTCATCATGACTTTTTCTATGAGGAACAGCCATAAGTAAATCAATAAAGCATGTATGATTATATTCACATTAAATGTGTGAGACAGTCGTGGCATTGTCTTTATAACCAGTGGCCATCTAAAAGCTGTAGATATGTGCATAATTATAGTAGTTTATGTAAATGTATAAGAGCTGTCATGTATGAAAGATACAACATTATAGTCGATATTTATAGATTCGTCTGATACGGCCGGGTGCATTCAATCATATTGTGTATCAATATCGTGACTGTTTCCACGTATCATGATGGATCAGATCTAAAAGGCAAAAAGTAGTTTTTTCTTCTAAATCCATTGAAACTTTTTTAACTTGGCAAAACATGGAATATTCAGGAGTTGTTAAACCTAATAATTATTATTGGGAAGCCAACTTGACAAAATTAATGTATTATCCACTGGCGTTGACAAATTTATGCATCTATGCCTCTTTCAATACATTCCATGACTTTTCTTAACAGCAGCTGCCTGGCACTGGTCACTAAAGTTCAGCTTATTATCTGTCAATACACCAAAGTCTCAATCCCTATTCACAATTTCATGCAACCCGACCAATTGTTGTAATGCTCTCATGAAGAACAATTTGGTAACAGCATCATGTACAGTACCTATGACAAGTATTCATGCTTTAGATTGTTTAGGTTTTTTTTTCTTCACTATATATGTCTGCAAGAAATTCACAAATCTGAACTATGGTTTTATGCCATTTTGTTTACCTTCATTTTTTTTATTTAAAAGTATTGACTTGGAAAATGAATCTTCTGACAAAATTACAGTCTAAGCCAAAAATAGAAGCAAATTCTGAAAACTTGAATATACATTCAGCTTGTATTATAAACTTGCATCAAAAATCTGCAAGAAATTTTCCAACCTAACTTTGGTTTTATACCATCTTGTTTAGCAGCTGTTTTATATTTAGAGGTGTAGTCTTGGAAAATTAGCCTTCTCTCCCAACTCCAGTTCTCTTGCAGACTCCAGTAGGTTTTCTCCTAGTTTTCTTATAGGACTAGGATTTGTAGTGGAAATGTCACATAAGATAGTAGTTGAACTGTATATCTATACAGAATGGGAGGAATAGAACTAAGCAACAACACATGTGAAAAAGACTTGGATATATTAATACAGTGGGTACAGAAAGTATTCAGACCCCTTTATTTTTTCCACTCATTGTTGCATTGCATCCATTTGGTAAATTCAAAAAAATTCATTTTTTTCTCATTAACATACACTCTGCGCCCCATCTTGACTGAAAAAAACAGAAATGTAGAAATTTTTGCAAATTTTTAAAAAAGAAAAACTGAAATATCACATGGTCATAAGTATTCAGACCCTTTACTAACTAATTTCTAGGATGTATTAAAAGAAGCATAGGGTCTAGATCATGTGATATAATTATCCCCCTCCACTCCTCCTTGATCAGGGCTCATCTGGAATACTGTGTCCAGTTCTGAGCACCACATTTTAAAAAAGAGATAGAAAAACTGGAGCAAGTCAGAGAAAAGCTTCCAGAATGCAAAGTATGTCGTACGAGGAACGGTTAAAGGATCTAGGAATGTTAAGCTTGTAAAAAAGAAGGCTAAGAGGAGACTTAATCGCTGTCTAAAAATATCTGAAGGGATGTCACAATATAGAGGGATCATCATTATTCTGATTTGCACATGGAAACACAAGAAGCAATGAAATGAAACTGAAAGGGAGAAGATACAGATTAGATATTAGAAAAAAATTTTTTGACAGTGAGGGTGATCAATGAGTGGAACAGGCTGCCACGTGAAGTGGTGAGTTCTCCTTCAATGGAAGTCTTCAAACAGAGGCTGGACAGACATTTGTCTGAGATAGTTTAGTGAATCTTGCATTGAGCAGGGGGTTGGACACAGTGACCCTGGAGGTCCCTTCCAGCTCTAAGATTCTATATTCCATGATTTTAATATCAGAATATTCAGACTCATTATAAATAATGTGTAGAGGTGAACTCCTCACCTCTTAACTACACATAACTCCATATCCAATTAAATAAAAAACCAGAGAAACATAGGAGTTTTTATAAAAAATATAAAAAAAAACACTTTTATTTGCACCATACACTAAATAGACATAAAATGATAAAAAGATGTGTTTAAAAACAGACACCAGAAAAGTTTAAGACACCACAGCACAACATTCATATACAGTGTGATTCAGTGACATCATAGGGTGAGAGAGTTTGCAGAGACAAAGTCTGTATAGCCACCTATTAGAGTACCTTGACTATTAAGTGTTAATCACTGGCAAAACGTCCTGCATGAGTCACTCCCATGGCTTGAATAGCTTTAACATCCCCCATATCTCATTTACATAATAGCTGGTAAATATGGGGCAAAGGGGGATTGGAAGGTCGGACTGTCCCGGTCGGACAGTTTTTGAGGATGCGGCGGATCTCCTCGACGGGCCAAAAATTCGAGGCACAGGCTGGTGACCTTAGGGAAGGATTTAAGCAACGGGGTTATAGTGGGAGAAGCATAAAAAGAGGTTACAATAGGGCTAAAGCTACGCCACGAAACCAATTGTTGTATCACAAGGTCAATAAAAAGAGAGAAGATGAATTTTGTGGTGTGGTGTGTTAAACTTTTCTGGTGTCTGCTTTTAAACACATCTTTTTATCAGTGTATGTCTATTTAGTGTATGGTGCAAATAAAAATGTTTTTTTGATATTTTTTCTAAAAACTCCTATGTTTCTCTGGTTTTTGATTCCATGATTTTGTAGTACTCTTGACTTTTTTAAATTAGATATAAATCAATTAAAATTCCCGCAGTTCCTATTTGACTACCCATTAACTATGAAGAGAACTGGACTGGGAGGAAAGTAGCCAAATCAATAACAAAATACCCACATAGCCGCAAAATTGTCTTTTTTATAATGTGCGATAGATTGTAAGCAACTCACAGCATAACAACAAGACTGTAGCACAAGCAATTACATTTTACTTTTCCCCCATATTTGTAAAGTATTTGTTGTGAACCTAAAATATCTGCACTGATTTACATAATCTGGAAACAGAATGTCTTTGGAAATATTAAAGACACAAATAATCAAACTTGACTTAAATCCTCTAAGTAAAATTGGAGAATATGCCCAACATGTGCGTTGGCTTGTAGCAATACTGCACTGGATGAATAAATGCATTTAAAGCATTATTAACTTTTCCTGACACTGAAACCAAAGTGAGACAACAGTGATAAAAGAGAAAGAATTGCATTATCACTTCCCTTGATATTTATGCTTTCAGCTCCTGTTAGTTTATTTATGTAGCCATTCATCGTCTTCATAATGATGTTGGATTTTGTTATGTTTGCATGAAATTTTATTATGTTTTGTATTTATGTCTTGTGATAGCTTGTCATCCCTCATATTTCAAGATGTCTATGCCCAATGAATTTTTAATAAGATCATTAAAAAAATTATCAAAAACTATTTTCTTCTTCTACGCTGTTAATATTATGATTAAACAGTCATACCATGATGTAATGTGACAGTAATGATTTTACTCAGCTACTGTAGAAATAGGTAGATGCAGTCACCCATCCCAAATGTGTTTATTGCCTTAACACAAAATAGAAATCTAGTAGCTAGAACAAATCTAAGGCCTTATGACTCCTTACGTAATTCTTTTTATAGTTAATTATTGGAATGCAATAATAAAACGACAATTATTTAGTCATGTAGGACATATGTAAAGACTACACATCATAAACCAATATGAGCGGATAATTGGGGGCTAACCACAGCTCCGTATAACATCTCTAAGTTTACAATGAAATAAGCTAAATAGATATGAATTAAATGTGTAGTGTTTTCTATATATAGAATAATGGGAAAACCAATAAAAACAATATTTAAAGAGAACTGTGTACTGATTAATTTTTTAATATGATGAATTTTTATAGTGGTAAGGCCTCTTTCACACTTCTTTTTTTTACAATCAGTCACAATCCGCCAGGTTTTGAAAAAAACGGATCCTCAATTTTCTTTTGAGGATCCGTTTTTTTCTCCATTGACTTTCATTAATGGCGGATTGTGACGGATTGCTGTCCGTTGCATCCGTTTTTTTGAGGATCCGCCAAAAGTTGCTGTCCGTCACCATCCTCAAAGATTTCAAAACGGAGCTTGTAACGTTTTTTTTTCTGGCGGATCCTCCAGACACTCATTTAACCCGAAATTCTTTCTGGGTGCGGGACAAAAAAAAAAATCTCTCTCTCTCTCTCTCTCTCCCTCCTTTTCCAGGCTGCGATTCCTTTAAACTTCTTCATTTTGCGGATCCGTCAAAAAAACGGATAGCTGGTATCCGTTGTCATCAATTCTAAAACGGATCCAGCATCCGTCCTTTTGGCGGATTTTGACTGATGCAAAAAACTGAAGTGTGAAAGAGGCCTTAGTGAATTTTTCAGATACATATCTTTTAATCCCCTGTTTAGTCTTAAAGTAAAAGTACGCATTTTTCGGATTATAAGACGCACTTCCCTCCACCAAATTTGAATTGAAAAGGGGGAGCCCTTTATATTCCAAATGAAGGTTACTGGCTGCGGTGGAGTGAGGTCCCACGGACGCTGCTGCAGGAAGCTGGTGGCGGCGGAGGCAGGTGTGGGGCGATGCTGTGGGTCCCAGGCTGGTAGGAGAGGGGGTTCTTTTCCTATTTCCCTCCACAAAATTTGGGGTGCGTTTTTTTAATCCAGTGCATCTATTAATAAGCAAAATACGGTATATAATCAGAGAATTACAAATTATTTAAGTCAGGTTTTCATTATAAACATATTTTTATGTGAAAAACTTGTAATTTTCACACTGACCTCTAGAGTAGACATAGTACGCTGATGCCAGTAATACGTTTTACAGCTAGCTTTGGTGTATGGACTGGTGCAGATGACCAGAGTTATAACATATCATTAGTGGATGGACATAATCGTTGTGCCTGTATTGTACTGCTGGAAGTATAGTGCTATATTATATAGTACTATTAGTAGTCTAAATACCAGTTATCTCTCTACCACAATCTTCTGTAATATCATTCATAGTTATATTTCTTAGAAATACATTTAGGGAGAACTGGGTTATAGGATACGTATTCCTTATTGCAAGGATACTCTCAAAATGCTATATAATACATGAAAGGACTATCAGAGAGCCTTTTTTAAGTCCAAATATCAGTAACACTTTGGTCAGAATGACTAAAGACAGATATAAGTAAAAAAATCAATGTCTTTATTGAAAATTACATAAATACCAATAACAATCCACAATAGTAAAATATAAGACGTACTCAACAACAGGCGGGCAGCTATATAACCATACAAGCAATGGTTGGTACCATCAAAAAGGACAAGTCAATTGTCTATTTACAACAAGGTAAGAAAGGTAGTAATTAAAGTGCATAGTGCAAACCTTTTTAAATAGCAATGACATTTTTACTTAAATTATGTCCATGTAAGCAATGCGCTTTGGTTACGCATCCATCATGGGTAAGCTCTGCATGAGGTAGTTTCAGCGATCATTCATATTCTAATTTTGCACCTTTGGATCATTATCTACTGGGCACACTATGTGGGTTATTGTATTTCCTAGTCTAACAATGGAGTCATTTATAACTCCATGTTATAATGCCCTCCCCGCATTGCTTACATGGACATAATTTATGTAAAAATGTCATTGCTATTTAAAAAGGGTTGCACTATGCACTTTAATTACTACCTTTCTTAAGGCCCCGTCACACATAGCGACTCACCAGCGATCCCGACAACGATATCTACGTGTCAGGTTCGCTGTTGAGTTGCTACATGATCGCCTGTGAGCTGTCAAACAGACAGCTTCACCAGCGATCAGCACCAGCGATGCCGAGTGCACGGCGTCGCTGTGTACTTTAGTTACCAGCACGCTGATGCAGGGAGCTGGTAACTAAGGTACACATCGGGTATCTAAGGGTCGTGTGTCCCTTAGATACCCGATGTGTAGGTTAGTTACAAGCTGATCGCTGGTCTCCCGTCTGTCACACGCAGCGATGCGTGCTGGCCAGCGGGAGACCAGCGATCAAAGAAATGTCCAGGGCTTTCCCAGAGCGATCAGCGATACCGGCGGGGGGGCCAGTCGCTGATCGCTGTCACACACAGCGATCTCGCTGGTGAGATCGCTGTTGTGTCACAAAACTTGTGACTCAGCAGCGATCTCACTAGCAAGATTGCTATGTGTGACGGGGCCCTTAGGGTACCGTTACACTTAGCGATGCACCAGCGATCCCGACAACGATATGACCCAGTGAGGATTGCTGGTGCATTGCTAAGTGGTCGCTAGTGAGCTGCCAAACAGGCAGATCTCACCAGCGACATAGCAGCGGTCGGCGGTCGCTACTTACCTGTCAGACGAGGCGATGAAGATGTCCTCCCGCCCGCGTCCACGCGTCGCTCGTCGCCACAGCAGGAAGTGGCCGACGAGAAACGGCCCAGGACGTTCTCGCACGATCAGTGATAACCAGCGGGGGAGCCGGTCGGAGGTACTGTAAGTATCACACATAGCGATATCGCACAAAACCAGTGACATTACAGTGATATTGCTAGCAATATCGCTATGTGTAACGGGCCCTTTACCTTGTTGCAAATAGACAATTGACTTGCCCTTTTTGATGATACCAACCAGGGTCCAGAATTTTTATCTCCACCCATCTTTCCCATACAAGCTTTTAATTGTGATCTACGCCTGGTTTCTTTCACTTTCTATTCATGTAAAGACTGTCATGATCCAGCGTGGATCTGACAGCTTAAATGGATAAGTGAACTTTTTTCCTTTGGCTAGGTGCCAAAGTGATGTGATTGCTCCCGTGGGCCATTAGAATTATTACACATGGTGTCGTTCATTCTAAGTTGCCACAGTGGTGGTGAGTGGTAGTGCACTTTAGTTTCTTTGGTAATGTGCAATTAATTACAAATCAGGTGTTAGGCTCTATAAAAGAGAGCCAGGTGTGTTCAATCACGGTTGGTGATTGTGTGTTAGTCATTCACAAGGAAGTCTGGGTGAATGAAGGAGCTGAACATGAGTCCTGCGCAGCCCAGCCAGAGGGGACGAGTGGCAGCTATGTGGTCTGCAAGAAGGGCTGTCATGGCGTGGTGGAGTCACAGTTTATGGTGTCGGCAGGAAGTGCTTGCATGGCTTGGTGGAGTGGCGACTATGGAGAGAGTTGCACTCAGCATGCGGGACTTGGTTGCTGACAGCTGGACTCAAGCATGCTTGACTTTTTGGGCAGGAGCTGAACTCATCTTTGGGACTTTGTTACTGGACTTCTGCAATTGGTGGTGGACTCTGCTCCAAGGCTGCACTATGGTGAAGGATCCAGTTATGGTGATGGATCCGGGTGGAGGAGAAGATGCGCACAGGTGGTGGGCTCTGTTGCTAGGAGCATACGCAACAGAGCAAAGCTAAGTGGTGTTTCCCCTGTTTTGTCATCTTTCCTCATGTGTGTTTTAGTGCAGTGGTGGGATTAGTTTCCGCACCGACCAATTCCCTAGTGAGGGTTTAGGTCAGGACGAGCTAGGGTTTTTAGGTTCCTGTTGCGCGCCCGGTGCGGAACCGGCATAGGGAACGTTAGGAGTGCAGGGACACTGGCTCAGGGGAGCTCAGGAGGTCTCCACTTCCTTATTCCCTATCGCAGGGCCCACCATTGTTAATGTTTCCCAGGTTTCCCTTATTGTTTAAATTCGCCTTACTGGAGGCGGGGTTTCCAGACTTGTATATACGTGTAATGTCTAAATTCGCCAGTTGGAGGCGGTGTATCCAGCTGCACGTCCTATTATTTAAATTCGCCCAACTGGAGGCGGTGTATCCAGGGTCATGTGTGTCATATGGGTTCGCCTTGCGGTACTCGATGCGTCCAGACACACGTGACCGTGACAAGGACTAGTTTGGCCCATGGAGAGGTAGGAAATTTAGTGGATAGGGTCCTGGACCATCCATATTTAGGTACACTGTGATAGTTGGATAGATTTTGGGCTCTTTCATAACAAATGCTATGTACTTTCATGTATTCATTATTCGCAGTGTGCTGATGCATCGTGGATGAAAATATTTTTTCAGACACATTGGAAAGCCACAATAAATCATTATGATTGAAAGTGATACATATCAGCTACATTGACTGTAAACTGTAAATTGATGGTTATTACAGTCAAAATATTCTGTAGAAGTTTCTTCAGCTTCAAATAATCACAAACACCTTAAATATTTTTTACAGACAGGGAAAAAAATGCTCTATTTTTAAGGGCTGTCCTGGAATTTCTGGATGGTTGGCAGCCCAGCTTTTAATGGTGGTTGTTATATTTTGTTGTCATCTGCAGCTATAATTACTGTAATGTCTTTCTTCCTGTTACTGCTCCTGTTTTGTGAGCTTATTTCCTGTTTCCTAAAGTACCATTTTGTTTTATGATTTGCATCTCAGAGCTAGAGAGAGGATTTTTAATTGATCTTTATCCTGTCATTTTTAGTGATGAGCAAACCAGAGGATGTTTGGGTACGGCGAGTTTGGCTCAACATTTAAAAAAGATTCAGATGAATAGTAGGCTTGAACATCCATTGTTTCATCTGCTGTCATGTGCGTGACAGCATGGGAAACACGGGCGCCAATCAGCAGTAAGATCATTACCTCCAGTCAGAGTACTGATGTTCCCACGCTGTCAGATGACAGAATGTGAGCCAGTAGCTGTGACCAGTGGTAAAAAAGGTTCTGCCGGTCGCAGGTATGAGCTGATGAGAGTACTACTCTTATCATCCTACACCTACAGGTGTGCAATGATGGAAGTATTCAGCAGCCGACGCCTGTGCAATAAGTAAATAAATGAAATAATGACGTGGGTTACACTCTATTTTTGACAACCAGTACAGGTAAAGCTGACAGCTGCGGGCGGCAGCTTTGTATTGGCAGGTTATCAAAAATAGAGGGGATCCAATGCGGTATTTTTTTAATTATTTGGATAAAAAATTTAAAAAAGGCTCCACTCCATTTTTGACAGCCAGCCAACCGCAGTGCTTTTTTATTTATATTTTTTGTGAATAAATGGGTAAAAGAGGCTGGAAAGTTTTCATTTCAAATAAAGGACTTTACACTGACAAGCAGAAGGGTAACAATGGTTTGAACTTTTTATGTATGAGATAGGCAAGATGATAGTCTCACATTTGAAGCAGTACTGGATGATGAGATATGGATCCTGAAAATGAAAAGTTCAAAACATTGTTACCATTTTCTTGTCAGTGCACCTGGATATGTTTTTTAACAAATCTTCCCAGAGATTTTTAGTGAGATAATCACCTATAGAGGACAAAATAAATGAGATCAATCTGATCCAGAACCTACAAACTTTGGGACAGAATCATGAAATGTAGTGCCTTCTGTAAAAGGAATGTGTCCCCCAGAAGATGCTCACATGAAACGCGCTTTGGGGAACCCAGTCCCACTCCCACCAAGGTTGTACAGATGACTACTTGTATTATATATGTACTTTTTCCCTTAGAAGCTATTGTCTCACATGCTTAACAAATGTTTATTTACAGATAGCCTGCTCTTTCTACAATAAGGTCTAATGGGTGCTGATGGAAATTAAACATTTGTATATGATATATCTGTCTAGACCCTATAATATAATACATACTATAACCCCAATACTTAATGAACTTTGTTCCTTGGTCAATTCCTTTGCGGTGTAGACAAATAGTAGATATCCTTATTTGTTACATGCACCTTTTTGCTTCAGATAGAATCTGACTGCTTTATTGGTGTATTTATTTAGAATGGATTTTTATTCCGTAAAGAGTTCACCTTTACTATCACAAGGATAAATATACGCTTCCTATTACTAATACATACCAGTATTTTGTGCCTATTATGATGTACTAGATGGTGGCCCGATTCTATCGCATCGGGTATTCTAGAGTCTCTGTTAAAATAAAAAATAGTTATGTACTCACCTCCCGACTGCCCCTGGACTCTTTCTCTCTTCTCCACGCTCCCGGCATCTTTCAGTTCCAGTAATGCTTCGCGCGAAACACCGCTGATGAAGCCACGTTCTCGCGAGAGTGACGTCATCTTCAGCCCTTCTCGCTAAGCATTACTGGAACCAGAAGATGCCGGGCGTGTGGTGAGAGGAGGGACAGAGACCGGGGGCCGTCAGAAGGTGAGTATATTACTATTTTTTATTTTAACAGAGACTCTAAAATACCTGATGCAATAGAATCGGGCCACCATCTAGTGTATTATACTCCTGTTACACCCGGAGCTGCTGTCACTGTTCTGCTGTTACCTAATGTATTGTACTCCAGTTACAGCCAGAGCTGCAGTCACTGTTCTGCTGCTACCTAATGTATTGTACTCCAGTTACACCCAGATCTGCAGTCACTGTTCTCCTGTTACCTAAAGTACTCCTGTTACACCCAGAGCTGCAGTCACTGTTCTGCTGTTACCTAATGTAGTGTACTTTAGTTACACCCAGATCTGCAGTCACTGTTCTGCTGTTACCTAATGTATTGTACTCCAGTTACACCCAGATCTGCAGTCACTGTTCTGCTGTTACCTAATGTACTACTGTTACACCCAGAGCTGCAGTCTCTGTTCTGCTGTTACCTAATGTAGTGTACTCCCGTTACACCCAGAGCTGCAGTCACTGTTCTGCTGTTACCTAATGTATTGTACTCCAGTTACTCCCAGAGCTGCAGTCACCATTCTGCTCTTACCTAATGTATTATACTCCTGTTACAGCCAGAGCTGCAGTCACTGTTCAGATCTTACCAAATGTATTGTACTCAAGTTACACCCAGAGCTGCAGTCACTGTTCTGCTGTTACCTAATGTACTCCTGTTACACCCAGAGCTGCAGTCACTGTTATGCTGCTACCTAATGTAGTGTACTTCAGTTACACCCAGATATGCAGTCACTGTTCTGCTGTTACCTAATGTATTGTACTCCAGTTACTCCCAGAGCTGCAGTCACCATTCTGCTCTTACCTAATGTATTATACTCCTGTTACAGCCAGAGCTGCAGTCACTGTTCAGATCTTACCAAATGTATTGTACTCAAGTTACACCCAGATCTGCAGTCACTGTTCTCCTGTTACCTAATGTACTCCTGTTACACCCAGAGCTGCAGTCACTGTTATGCTGCTACCTAATGTAGTGTACTTCAGTTACACCCAGATATGCAGTCACTGTTCTGCTGTTACCTAATGTATTGTACTCCAGTTACATCCAGATCTGCAGTCACTGTTCTGCTGTTACCTAATGTACTTCTGTTACACCCAGAGCTGCAGTCTCTGTTCTGCTGTTACCTAATTTATGTACTCCAGCTACATCCAGAGCTGCAGTCACTGTTCTGCTGTTACCTAATGTATTGTACTCCAGTTACACCCAGATCTGCAGTCACTATTCTGCTTTTACCTAATGTATTGAACTCCAGTTACTCCCAAAGCTGCAGTCACTGTTCTGCTCTTACCTAATGTATTGTACTCCAGTTACACCCAGAGCTGCAGTCAGCATTCTGCTCTTACCTAATGTATTATACTCCTGTTACAGCCAAAGCTGCAGTCACTGTTCTGCTGTTACCTAATGTACTCCTGTTACATCCAGATCTGCAGTCACTGTTCTGCTGTTACCTAATGTACTTCTGTTACACCCAGAGCTGCAGTCTCTGTTCTGCTGTTACCTAATTTATGTATTCCAGCTACATCCAGAGCTGCAGTCACTGTTCTGCTGTTACCTAATGTATTGTACTCCAGTTACACCCAGATCTGCAGTCACTGTTCTGCTTTTACCTAATGTATTGAACTCCAGTTACTCCCAGAGCTGCAGTCACTGTTCTGCTCTTACCTAATGTTTTGTACTCCAGTTACACCCAGAGCTGCAGTCACCATTCTGCTCTTACCTAATGTATTATACTCCTGTTACAGCCAAAGCTGCAGTCACTGTTCTGCTGTTACCTAATGTACTCCTGTTACACCCAGAGCTGCAGTCACTGTTCTGCTGTTACCTAATGTATTGTATATGTACAGGACTGTGCCTGTGTAAGGAGCGACGCAGCAGTGATGCCTTTAACGGCTGTAATGTGCCTGTACAATAAGCGATGCGGCCGTGTTGCCACGACGACTAAGCAACTGTCACTGATTGGTCACGGCCTAACTTCCGCGACCAATCAGCGACGCAGGATTTTGGTTACAGACAGACATGATAAGACGATTATATATATAGATGTTTGTTTGAAATCTGTTAATAATATTTTATGATGATTTGAATATCCCAAATGGGAATGGAACTTTTTATTATTATTCATTAACAAGCTACAAATTATGCATTGATGACCAATTGTGCATAAAAGCGTTGTTTTGCATACACACTGGACTTTAACTTTCCCTGACAACCTGGGGGTGAGGGATCTCCTTGCCACTTTCCCTTTGTGTCCTTTGTGTTTATATATATATTTATAAATATTGATGTATTTAATAAAGTCATACTATTTTCCCCTGATAGCTGTTTTTGCTTCATTTTTCTTTTTGGATTCCTATATTGTTGGAAGTGCTATTGATATAGGTTGGTTTCTTTATTTGGATAACCATCTCAAAGTAACTTCCAGGTCAACTATGGAAGTTAGAGCGGGGGTGCCAAATCTCATTATGTAGGGTGCCAACCTCCGCTGCTAGGCAGGACCAGCATAGCGGACATCCTAGGAACAAGTGATCCCTATTTTTTTTTGTGATATAGAACCTGGGATGGCATCACTGACCTGACACAATATTTATCCCTATCTATGATAATTTTTCATTGTATCTATGGTGAATCTGTTATAGATATAGATATTTATATTGATCATCTGTATTTTTTTTTATAAAAGAATTGTCAGGATAATAATCTTTATGACTTTGTCTATAGCTGACTATCAATAGATAACTGTAGATAAAAGGTTCACTATACACAGGCCTTAATTGGGTGTTTTGTTTTTTTAAAGCTTTTTAAAATAAAAATCTTTTTTTTTTTAAAGGGAATTATGTACACGCATCTGTATCAGCGCTGTACAGGAAGACTCAGTGTGCCACTAGGGGTGTTGTATTAGCAGTCTCCAACTTGAACCTCATATAACTTAAACCTCGAGAAGATGATGAGGTGGTTGCAGCGCTCACAGTCTGATACAGGTAAGTATTAGTTTAAACTTTTGTTGTACGTTCAAAAGTCCAATGGATGTCCTAGTGGTTTTGATGGATGCTTGCTTTGTTGTATTCTGAGCAGTACGGTGTTCCTAGATGGTAATTTGAAAATCAGGTGGCGCCCTGACTGGTGGCGCACATCCAAAATGGTCAATGCAGGCTAGAATCCACATCTGGTTGTTTTTGACCTTTGAATGTACAACAAGCGGTTAGACTAATACTTACCTGTATCACACTCTGACCCCCACAACCACCTCATCAGCTTCGCGAGGTTTAAGTTATATGTGGTTCAGATTGGAGGTGGCTTATAGCATATGCCAAAGAATAGTCAGAGCACACTAGCTTCTTTACAATGTTTAAGAATGCATTTTTAAAAAAATCTAATAATATGATGTAAACTTTTATTTAATAAGTATAATGCTGCCAAGGCCAAGATTTCAGCATAATAATTTCCAGATTCATGTTTCTGCAATTACAATGAGCACATTTTATGAGCTTTTATAGATTTCCTGAAAAGTAAACTGTGCAAAAAAAAAAAACTGACCTGTTGAGTCATGAACTAGACAAGACGTTTGAATGAGTCCTATAGTGTCAGGCACCAAAAATATGCAGTAGTTGTTGATTCTTTAAGTCTTTTAAGTTGCAAGATGGGGTCTCTTCAAACCATTGCAGAACAATTTTTGCACACTGTTAGGAAAATGTATCCTTCTGTAAGAGGCCACTAGGTGGAAACTGTTGTCATGGCCATAATTGGTGCTTTCAGGGCAGGGATCTGAGTAGGCACACTAACTGGTCTGGGGGTAAAGCAGCCTTATTTGCAGCTATCTACAATGTATTGTATGTTCCGACAAATTTCTACCATATTAACACCAACTGTCTCAACAATTTTTATCATAGTAGCACTTCTGTGGGTTATACACAATTTATATATATATATATATATATATATATATATATATATATATATATATAAAATTGAATGTATGTGTCTTTGTACGTGTGTATCACAAGCCAATCACTAAGCATCTTTCATTTCACCAGAGCTGTTTAAAAGAAGCTGAGCTGTGATTGTTTTCCCACTCCACCACAACACCTCAGCAGACAGTGTCCTGGTGGGGAAATCTAGCATCCCCGGGAACATAAGCTCCCAGCCGTTGCCTGCCCCCAGAAAGGAGCAGAGAGCACATGACAGAAATGAATCACCCCCTCCCATGCCCATATCCCCATCACACATCCTCCATCCCATAGGCACATCTTCCCTCTTAAAGGGATCTCCGGTATGGAAGTTAGGGCAAATCCCTCAGCGCTCTGATTCTGGCCCCAGGCTTCTACTAAAGGGATCATTGGTATAGAAGTCAGGGCAAATCTATCCAGCACTTTGGTTCTGACCCCAGGCTTCTCTTAAAGGGATCCCCGATATGGAAGTTAGGGCAAATCCCTCAGGGCTCTGATTCTGACCCCAGGCTTCTATTAAAGGGATCATTGGTATGGAAGTCAGGGCAAATCCATTCAGAACTCTGGTTCTGACACAAGGTCTCTCTTAAAGGGATCCCTGGTATGGAAGTTAGGACTGTTCCACTCAGCGCTGTAGTTCTGACCCCAGGGTCTCTTAAAGGGATCATTGGTATGGAAGTTAGAGCAATTCCACTAAGTTCTCTGGTTTTGACCCTAGGCCTCTCTTAAAGGGATCCCCGTATGGAAGTTAGGACCGTTCCACTCAGCTCTGTAGTTCTGATCCCAGGGTCTCTTAAAGGGATCATTGGTATGGAAGTTAGAGCAATTCCACTAAGCACTCTGGTTTTGACCCTAGGCCTCTCTTAAAGGGATTCCCGTATGGAAGTTAGGACCGATCCACTCAGCTCTGTGGTTCTGACCCCAGGGTCTCTTAAAGGGATCATTAGTATGGAAGTTAGGGCAATTCCACTCAGCACTTTGGTTCTTACCCCAGGCCTCTCTTAAAGGGATCCCCTGTATGGAAGTTAGGGCAAATCCCTCAGCACTCTGATTCTGACCCCAGGATTCTATTAAAGGGATCATTGGTATGGAAGTTAGGGCAATTCCACTCAGCGCTTTGGTTCTGACCCCAGGCCCCTCTTAAAGGGATCCCTGGTATGGAAGTGTGGGCAAATCCACTATGCACTCTGATTTTGACCCCAGGCCCCTCTTAAAGGGATCCCCAGTATGGAAGTGAGGACAAATCCAAACTGCACTTTGGTACTGATCCCAGGCCTCTCTTAAAGGGATCTCCGGTATGGAAGTTAGGGTAAATCCCTCAGTGCTCTGATTCTCACCCTAGGCTTCTATTAAAGGGATCATTGGCATGGAAGTCAGTACAAATCCACTCAGAGCTCTGGTTCTGATGCCAGGCCTCTCCTAAAGGGATCCCCGGTATGGAAGTTAGGACCGTTCCACTCAGCGCTCTGATTCTGACCCTAGGCTTACAGGTTGACGTGGGATATTAGGGGTAGTAGTCCGGTGGCTCTGGCTGATGGGATGATGTGGGATATTAGGGGTAGTAATCCCGTGGCTCTGATGGAATGATGTGGGCTATTAGGAGTAGTAGTCCGGTGGCTCTGACAGGATGATGTGGGATGTTAGTGGTAGTTGTCCGGTGGCTCTGACTGATGGGATGATGTGGGATATTAGGGGTAGTAGTCCGGTGGCTTTGACGGGATGATGCGGCATATTAGGGGTAGTAGTCCAGTAGCTCTGATGGGATGATGTGGGATATTAGTGGTAGTAGTCCGGTGGCTCTGGCTGACGGGATGATGTGGGATATTAGTGGTAGTAGTCTGGTGGCTCTGGCTGACAGGATGATGTGGGATATTAGTGGTGTTAGTCCCGTGGCTCTGGCTGACGGGATGATGTGGGATATTAGGGGTAGTGGTCCGGTGGCTCTGGCTGATGGGACGATGTAGGATATTAGGGTTAGAAGTCCGGTGGCTCTAGCTGAAGGGATGATGTGGGATATTAGTGGTAGTAGTCCGGAAGCTCTGGCTGACGGGATGATGTGGCATATTATAGTGAATGTGGCTATGTGGAGTGGGCGGGGCTCTACACTCAGCTTTATATACTGTATATAGATATAATTATTATAATTTGTTGTAACTAACTGTAGGTAGTTACTATGCCCGGGCAATGCTGGGCTCTTCAGCTAGTATCATATAAGCCGACCTGAGTATAAGCCGAGGCACCTAATTTTGCCACGGAAAGCTGGGTAAGCATATTGACTCGAGTATAAGCCAGGTATGCATTGTCCCCTCATCCCTGTCATGGTACATGTGTGGCTCCCTTTGCTGTATCCATGGCTTCTCCATCCTCCCCGTGCTGTATACATGGCTTCTCCATCCTCCCCCTGCTGTATGCATGGCTCCTCCATCCTCCCCCTGCTGTATGCATGGCTCCTCCATCCTCCCCCTGCTGTATGCATGGCTCCTCCTTCCTCCCCCCTGCTGTATGCATGGCGCCTCTGTCCTCCCCCTGTTATATGCATGGCTCCTCTATCCTCCCCCTGCTGTGTGCATGGCTCCCCTGTCCTCCCCCTGCTGTATGCATGGCTTCCACATCCTCCCACTGTTGTATGCATTGCTCCCCCCGTCCTCCTCAACATACTCACCTCCTCCTGGCGCTGTCTCTGCACTTCCCTGCGTCTCCAATGGTCTCCAGCGAGGCAGCTTCTTCCTGTGTTCAGCGGTCATGTGAGTGTGGGAGGAATGGCCCCCGTCGAGTGTCCGGGCCGGAACCAAGGGAGCTGTCATCTAGGTTCCGGGGGAAACTATTCCCGGGGGACAGAGTTTGGGTATGACTAGCCAGGTCTTTCCCCGGGAAGGAACAACCACGGGAAGGGCAGTCTCCAATGAAGGAAACCACCTATGCCAAAACATGGTATCCATCCACAGACAGCTGTTTCGGGGTATTGCCCCTCATCAGTGTGGAGTAGGAAACTGGCTAGTAGGAGCAATGCCTAGTGAAAGGCTATGAACATAAGGATGAGTGACCTCATGGAGATCAACATCCAACACTGCGGAGACACCATCACATGTTTCTCAACGCAGTGATCTAGAGCAATGCCCCCATCCCTTATGGGAAATATGCAAAAGCATGTAAATCAACAGCCGCGGAGACACCATCACATGTTTCTCAACGCAAGCAATGACTAGCCAGGTCTTTCCCCGGGAAGGAACAACCACGGGAAGGGCAGTCTCCAATGAAGGAAACCACCTATGCCAAAACATGGTATCCATCCACAGACAGCTGTTTCGGGGTATTGCCCCTCATCAGTGTGGAGTAGGAAACTGGCTAGTAGGAGCAATGCCTAGTGAAAGGCTATGAACATAAGGATGAGTGACCTCATGGAGATCAACATCCAACACTGCGGAGACACCATCACATGTTTCTCAACGCAGTGATCTAGAGCAATGCCCCCATCCCTTATGGGAAATATGCAAAAGCATGTAAATCAACAGCCGCGGAGACACCATCACATGTTTCTCAACGCAAGCAATGACTAGCCAGGTCTTTCCCCGGGAAGGAACAACCACGGGAAGGGCAGTCTCCAATGAAGGAAACCACCTATGCCAAAACATGGTATCCATCCACAGACAGCTGTTTCGGGGTATTGCCCCTCATCAGTGTGGAGTAGGAAACTGGCTAGTAGGAGCAATGCCTAGTGAAAGGCTATGAACATAAGGATGAGTGACCTCATGGAGATCAACATCCAACACTGCGGAGACACCATCACATGTTTCTCAACGCAGTGATCTAGAGCAATGCCCCCATCCCTTATGGGAAATATGCAAAAGCATGTAAATCAACAGCCGCGGAGACACCATCACATGTTTCTCAACGCAAGCAATGACTAGCCAGGTCTTTCCCCGGGAAGGAACAACCACGGGAAGGGCAGCTTTTGCATATTTCCCATAAGGGATGGGGGCATTGCTCTAGATCACTGCGTTGAGAAACATGTGATGGTGTCTCCGCAGTGTTGGATGTTGATCTCCATGAGGTCACTCATCCTTATGTTCATAGCCTTTCACTAGGCATTGCTCCTACTAGCCAGTTTCCTACTCCACACTGATGAGGGGCAATACCCCGAAACAGCTGTCTGTGGATGGATACCATGTTTTGGCATAGGTGGTTTCCTTCATTGGAGACTGCCCTTCCCGTGGTTGTTCCTTCCCGGGGAAAGACCTGGCTAGTCATTGCTTGCGTTGAGAAACATGTGATGGTGTCTCCGCGGCTGTTGATTTACATGCTTTTGCATATTTCCCATAAGGGATGGGGGCATTGCTCTAGATCACTGCGTTGAGAAACATGTGATGGTGTCTCCGCAGTGTTGGATGTTGATCTCCATGAGGTCACTCATCCTTATGTTCATAGCCTTTCACTAGGCATTGCTCCTACTAGCCAGTTTCCTACTCCACACTGATGAGGGGCAATACCCCGAAACAGCTGTCTGTGGATGGATACCATGTTTTGGCATAGGTGGTTTCCTTCATTGGAGACTGCCCTTCCCGTGGTTGTTCCTTCCCGGGGAAAGACCTGGCTAGTCATTGCTTGCGTTGAGAAACATGTGATGGTGTCTCCGCGGCTGTTGATTTACATGCTTTTGCATATTTCCCATAAGGGATGGGGGCATTGCTCTAGATCACTGCGTTGAGAAACATGTGATGGTGTCTCCGCAGTGTTGGATGTTGATCTCCATGAGGTCACTCATCCTTATGTTCATAGCCTTTCACTAGGCATTGCTCCTACTAGCCAGTTTCCTACTCCACACTGATGAGGGGCAATACCCCGAAACAGCTGTCTGTGGATGGATACCATGTTTTGGCATAGGTGGTTTCCTTCATTGGAGACTGCCCTTCCCGTGGTTGTTCCTTCCCGGGGAAAGACCTGGCTAGTCATTGCTTGCGTTGAGAAACATGTGATGGTGTCTCCGCGGCTGTTGATTTACATGCTTTTGCATATTTCCCATAAGGGATGGGGGCATTGCTCTAGATCACTGCGTTGAGAAACATGTGATGGTGTCTCCGCAGTGTTGGATGTTGATCTCCATGAGGTCACTCATCCTTATGTTCATAGCCTTTCACTAGGCATTGCTCCTACTAGCCAGTTTCCTACTCCACACTGATGAGGGGCAATACCCCGAAACAGCTGTCTGTGGATGGATACCATGATTTGGCATAGGTGGTTTCCTTCATTGGAGACTGCCCTTCCCGTGGTTGTTCCTTCCCGGGGAAAGACCTGGCTAGTCATTGCTTGCGTTGAGAAACATGTGATGGTGTCTCCGCGGCTGTTGATTTACATGCTTTTGCATATTTCCCATAAGGGATGGGGGCATTGCTCTAGATCACTGCGTTGAGAAACATGTGATGGTGTCTCCGCAGTGTTGGATGTTGATCTCCATGAGGTCACTCATCCTTATGTTCATAGAGTTTGGGTATGGACCGTTGTGACAGACAGATGGGCTGGGGGAGGGACCAATATAAAGGGGGCGGGGAATTCCCGGGACGATGAGTCAGCAGACTGGGACAGAGGCAGCAGGAGACCGTGGGAGCGACTGAAAGATAGAGCGACTTACCATTGCCAGGGAAGACGCCCACTGAGGACTCCAGAGGGACGGCGCCAAGATGATCATCTGAGACTTGCTGCCCCGCTCCAGCCCGCGGCCACTGCGACCCCAGTTCAACCCGTGGCCGCTGCCGCCTCACCTCAGCCCGCGGCTGCGGCCTGTCTGCGTTCCCCCGTAGCCGCTGCCGCCTCGCTCCAGCCCATGGCTGCGGCCTGTTCCCCGCCACCCGCAGCCGCCCTGCTCTCACCAGTGGCCGCGGCAAGTACAGTGCCGTCGGCGGCCACCACTGTCCCTCTCCGGTCCGCGGCAAGGGCCGAGCTTCTGCTTGCCGTGGATTCCACGTCGCAGCCGTTAGCTGCGTAGGTGGCTTGCCCTTCGCCATCTCACATCGCTGCCGCTTGCCCCAGTCTGGGGGCTGTGGCCCATCTGTCCAAGGACTCCGTCGGGGCCTGTGGGGCTCCAGTGTCATCAGAGCGCCGGAGCGCGCGAAGACTTCGTCAACGTTTCAGTAACTGGGCCCAGCGACTGCTACGCCGAAAGACCACCATCCCGAATGGCGAGGGACGTCTGGACGGCTAAGTTGACTATATAATTAAGGACAAGTTGTCGGCCATACCGCGGCTCTATAGTGACCGGCTACTGCCGGACGTAGTCGTGTTCTACCCCGTTTTGGGTTTGCTTGTATAGAGCCCCTGCGAGGGCAACCCTTGTTACCCCTTTTGTTGATTAGGCCGTGACTGAGGAAAGTTCCCTCTAGTCCTATAAGCGTTATTAGAGAAAGCACCAAATCGTCTCGCGACTCGTCACTGCATCCTGCGTACCTGCAAGTACCACATTTGGCATAGTCGGCAGGATGCAGTCTCCGAGTGCAGACGGCGGTGCGCCTGATCAGAGTGGGGCCGCGAGCGCTGATGATGATGGGGGCCCCCACTCTAGCATCTCCCTGGGGGCTATGCTAAGTAACTTGCTCCGGTTTTCTGGCTCCGATACGCTGTTGTGCAGCTGGACAGAACGTATTCGGGGCCTTTTCCGCATGCACCCCATGACCCTCGATTTAGAGGCTGAGGTGGCCCTTATGGTGCTAGATGGGGAAGCCTGGAAGTCGGTAATGTTGAGACCCCGGGACGTCGCAACACCTTTGCCAGGGTCTTGCAGATTCTGGAAGAGACCCACAGGGATCCAACAGACGTGGGGGAGTTGAGAACCCGTTTGTTCAGTTGGATGCAGGGGGAAGGGGAGACCATCACCCAGTATATGAACGCCCTCCAGGAGCTATACACCGCCATAGAAATTAAGGACAGAATAGGGGTAGGGCCCATCGACATTACCCTGCGTGACCTGCTAATGACTGGACTCCGGGACCCACTAATCAAGCAGGCATTGCGGGAACAGGTCCGAGTGAACCCACGTATAGCCTTCTCCAAAGTGGGGAGTCAGGCCCGGGTATGAGAACAAGAGCAGGGGATGACGGCTATTGTGGGGAAGGCCCGGAGCATGGAGTCTTCCATAAGCATTGTCGAAGAACCTCAATGGATTGAGGAAATGAGACAAGAACTGAAGAGTATCCCGGGCGAGCTGGCTGAAGTGAAGAAGAGAACAGAGCCCAAGCCCGGCCGACCTGGCTACAATCCCAGGCCCTGGGGGCCTCGCAATACCCGGGGTGGCCGAGCCTCACCGCCCCGGTGTTATGAGTGTGGAGAATTGGGCCACTTTGCACGGGAGTGTCCGCGGCATGGCAAATACCCACCCCGGCGGACATTAAACTAGAGGGCTCCGGGCATGGGGGACGCTGCTCGGAGCCGGAAGCCACAACAAGGGGTGGTGGAAGTCCCGAAGAACTGGCCGCTAGGTGCCCAATAGTATGGGCCGAAGTCGAGGGTCGTGCTGTGCGGTGTCTAGTGGATACGGGGTCGCAGGTATCGGCCATGCCAGCAGCTTATTTCCGGCAGCATTTCCCAGAAGCGGCAAGGCCCCAGTGGGGGCCCATGATACGACTAGTGGTCGCAAATCATCTGCCGGTACCTGTCGCCGGAGTGGTGTGGCTTCAGATGACATTGTGTGGTAAATCCCTCGGCCGCCGGGGAGTGGTCCTTACCCAGGGAGAGACTAACGACCATCATCCGATCATCTTGGGCATGAACATATTGCTGGAGTTCGGCAATCTACTCCTCAATGATTCCACGCAGGAGACACTAAGTCAGTGGGATTCTCGCACGGCCCAGGTGCAGGTCTTCCGGCGGTTGGTGCGGGAGTGCTCCCGGAGTGTCAGGAGGGTGAAGCGCTGGGCAAGGTCATTGCGCCGGCGGCCCCCTGCTCGTGCTTCCTACAGGGCAGACGGTGGTGGCTCTGCCGATCCTCACCCCGATGCCACTGGAGGGCGTGAAGATGCAGGAGGAACCATGTTACTCAGAGCGCCTGCACCCTGGCATCCTGGTGGCCCCCTCCCTGGCCACAGTGCGGGAAGGGACCGTCCTGGTGCGTTGTGTCAACCTGGAAGATAAAGATATCGCCCTGAAGCCCTGGGCCGAAATGGCCAAACTAGTAAGGCTATTGGAGGAGATGCTGCCGGACCCCCCAGTCCAGTTGAGGGTGCAACCAGGAGATCCCTGGGGAGTAACGGTATGAACCCAACAGACTGTCGCATCCTCGGCCCAAGAGAAAAGCCGAGCCATTCTGGAGAGAATGCGGGCCGAACTATCCGGCCTAGCGCCATCCCAGCTTTTCCAGGTAGAGACATTTCTTGGACAATTTTACAGTGCCTTCGCCAGCCACAAGGATGACTTTGGATGTACCATGGCCATCACGCATGGGATCCCCATGGCAGGAGCGGCCCCCATCCGGGAGCGATATCGGCAAATACGACCACAGCTATACCAGGAAGTGAAAACTCTATCAGCCCAAATGCTCCGGAAGGGGGTCATACGAGAAAGCCAGAGCCTTTGGGCAGCCCCTATTGTCCTTGTTTGTAAAAAAGATGGCACTCTGCATTTTTGCGTGGACTATTGGAAGTTGAACGCCTGCACCATCAAGGATTCGTATACACTGCCCCGCATAGAAGAGTCTCTATCCGCCTTGGGGAACGTGGCATACTTTTCAACTCTAGACCTGGCCAGTGGGTACTGGCAGGTGCCGATGTCGGGGGAAGACAGAGCCAAGACGGCATTTATCCTTCCCATGGGACTGTTCGAGTTCAATCGGATGCCGTTTGGGCTGGACAACGCCCCAGGAACCTTTCAGCGGTTGATGGAGCGGTGTCTGGGAGACCTCAACTTTGAAGCCACGTTGATATACCTGGACGATATTATCGTCTATTCCGCCACATTCGAGGACCACCTGAGGCGGTTGGGGCAGGTGCTCGGCCGGCTGCAGAAGTACAGGTTAAAGGTAAAGCCCCAGAAATGCCACCTGTTTCGCACCCAGATCGAATACCTGGGGCATACCGTCTCGGCGGAGTGTGTCCGACCATCCCTGGAAAAGGTCGCTGCCGTCCAGGGGTGGACTACCCCTGAGACGGTGAAAGACTTGCAGGCCTTCTTGGGGTTGGCCGGCTACTACCGTCGGTTCGTGAAGAATTTTGCACTCCGAGCCCTGCAAGACCTGCTGAAGGGGGCTCCCGCCAGGGCGAATGGATGGAAGATCCAGTGGCAGCAACCGCAAGAAGATGCGTTTCGAGATCTTAAAGCTGCCCTCTCGGACGCCCCGGTATTGGCATATGCGGATTTCTCGCAACCGTTCATCCTGTATACCGACGGGAGCCTCCATGGACTAGGAGCTGTGTTGTCACAGGTGCAGGACGGCCAGGAGAAAGTGATCGCCTATGGTAGCCGGTCGCTGCACGACTCAGAACGCAACCCAGACAATTACAGCTCCTTTAAGCTCGAGCTCCTTGCGGTAGTGTGGGCAATGACGGAGCGATTCACAGAGTACCTGGTGGGCTCTGAAGTAGTAGTGCGGACTGATAACAACCCGTTAGCCCATTTGGAGAATGCCAAACTGGGGGCCCTAGAGCAGCGGTGGGTGGCTCGGATGGCCAAATTCAATTATAAGATCATCTATAAACGGGGAGCTGAAAACGTGCATGCCGACGCTCTCCAGAATCCGACACACCACCCCAGGGAGAAATCGAGATGACGAATTAGAAGCAGAAGAGACGCCGTTTGTCCTCACCACTGCCACGCTTACAGTCAACACGCAAGAAGCGCCTCATCCGGGACTCCTAGGAGGGATACTGGAACAACCCCTCAACAAATGGATTCAGCAGCAACAGGAAGATACAGAAGTTGGACTCCTGTGTCGATGGGTGGCCACTGGTAAATTGCCCACGGGCTCACAGAGACAGACTTTGACCCAAGATATGTTGCTGATGTTGCGCTAGTGGGAAAAGCTCATCAAAAGGGACTTTTATATCAAAAAGCCAGGTCACAAACCACGTCAGCTATGATATGGCAGGTGATCGTGCCCGGAGCCCATCTCAACCAACTGACCCAGGAAGCTCATGAGAAGGGGGCCCATTTTCGTGCTCAAAAGACTTTACAATGGTTGCAGCAGAGAGTGTACCACCCACGCTTGCACGCTGCTGTAGAAGAAGCTTGCCAAACCGGCCGCCCGTGCGAGCTCGCTAAACCCCCCACGCAACGAGCCCTGGTGCAGACTATTGTAACATCAGCCCCTATGGAGCTTCTTACGGTGGATTATCTGACCATAGGTCCTGCCTATCAGGGGTTTGAACATTGTTTCGCTATGGTGGACCATTTCACCAAGATCGCTGTGGTCACCCACACCCAAACAGCGGAGTCGGCCGCCTATGCGATTTGTAAAAGCTTTATCCAAGTGTACGGCTGTCCGCAATGAATACATTCGTACCAAGGAGCGTGCTTCCAAAGAAAAGTCATGGAAGAGCTACATCATCTTTACGGTATCGATAAATCTCGGACTACGCCGTACCACCCGCAGGGAAACGGAGCCTGCGAGTGATTCAATCATACATTAATCCAAATGCTGTGCACCCTGGAGAGTGACCACAAGACCCGCTGGCCTGAATATGTCCTTGAGCTGGTGTGGGTATATAACAATCGGGTGCATCGAGTGACTGGTTACACCCCCTACTCATTGCTGTTCGGACGGTAAGGCAAGGGGATTACGGCAGTGGAATTGAACCCGGAGGAACCCCAAATCTGGACCGGGGTATCCTCGTGAGTCCGAAACCACCGGCACCGACTGCAGACCCTCCACCGAATCGTCCATACAAAGCTCCAGTGTTATGAATGAGTCACCGTAGGAGGCAAAAGCAGAAATACAAGCTAAGTCCAGAAAGCCAGAGAAGTTGGCAACTATCAGATTGCAGATCCCTGAACCTATCAACACAACTAGCAGTAGCCGTGGGGGGTTCCTACGATGCCCTTGACCCCTCGACCGCAGCCGGAGAAATACATAGGCCTAAAGAAAGAATGGGGAAATCTAAACTGCCCCAGAGCAGACCCCAAAACAATAGGCAGCCCCCAACATATAATGACGGTGAAGCAAGATGAAAATACTAACACAGACAGAAAGATAGACTGAGCAAAGACGGGGCCCCAAAACTACCTAGATAGGAAAGGACAGGAAGGCTGCTGTCTGCAATCTGCCAAAACCCTATCAAAGACATAAGCCAACCAGCTGATATGAAAAAGGCCCTGAAGCAGCTAGGCTTCAAAAACTGAATCAGCACTCAGGTATTTTCAGAAGACAGAGCTAAATGAATTCAGCACACCCCAGCAGGGAATGGCAGAAATCCAGAAAAACAAAGCAAAAAGAAAGTCAAAGCACAAAAGCAAAAGGCCGAGCAGCAAACTTAGCTTTGGAGGAGCAGGAATTCAGACTGGTCTCCAAGGATCCCACAAAGAAATCACCCGCAGGGCAGAAGGGCGTCGGCAGCCTTATATCCAGTCCGTAACTCCACTCAGCCAGTCATCATCATCAGCCTCAGGTGTTTGACAATCAGGCTCACTACCTTTCTTTACCAGAAGAGGGAGTTCCTCGGGCCTCAGTAATGAAGGGGAAAATGAACTCACAACAGTACCTCCCCCTTGAGGGTCACCGAACCCTCAACTACGCCACCAGGGTGATCAGGGTGAGCCCGATGAAAGGCACACACCAATCGTTTGGCATGAATATCAGAGGCAGTGACCCAGGAATTATCCTCCTGACCATAACCCTTCCACTTAACCAAATACTGGAGTCTCTGTCTAGCCAGACGGGAATCCAGTACTTTCTCTACCTCATACTCCATGTTACCTTCAACCAATACAGGGTCTGGAGGTGCCATCCCCGGAACAACTGGTTCAACAAACCTCTTCAACAAAGATTTATGGAACACATTATGGATTTTAAATGTGACAGGAAGAGCCAAACGAAAAGAGACCGGATTAATAATCTCCACAATCTTGTAAGGTCCAATAAATCTAGGCTTAAACTTAGGAGAAGCCACCTTCATAGCAATATTTTTTGATGATAACCACACCATATCACCAACCTTAAACTGGGGACCAATGGTCCTATGTCGGTTGGAAAACCGCTGGGCCTTCTCCTGGGAGAGAGATAACTTATCCACCACTTGGTCCTAGATCTGGTGCATTCTCTCCACCACAGTGTCAACACCTGGGCAGGCAGAGGGCTCCACCTGCCCTGAAGAAAATCGAGGATGAAACCCAAAGTTACAAAAAAAGGGTGACATCAAAGTGGCAGAACTAGCTCTATTATTCAAAGCAAATTCGGCCAAGGGCAAAAATGAAACCCAATCATCCTGATCAGCAGAAATAAAACATCTCAAATATGACTCCAAGGTCTGGTTTGTTCTCTCTGTCTGCCCATTGGTCTGAGGGTGAAAAGCAGAGGAGAAGGACAACTGAATTCCCAGCCTGGAACAGAAAGTTCTCCAAAATCTAGACACAAACTGGACTCCTCTGTCAGATACAATGTTCTCAGGAATCCCGTGCAAACGAACCACCTGTTGTAAAAACAGGGGCACCAACTCAGAGGAAGACGGCAACTTAGGGAGTGGTACAAGATGAACCATCTTAGAGAACCTATCACAAATCACCCAAATAACAGTCATCCTCTGAGAGACAGGCATATCAGAGATGAAATCCATTGAAATATGGGTCCATGGCCTCTTGGGGACAGGCAAAGGCATCAACAACCCACTAGAGCGAGAACACGATTTAGACCGGGAGCACGTCCCACAGGACTGCACAAAATTCCTGACATCACGAGACAAGGAGGGCCACCAAAAAAACCGACTCACCAGATCTCTAGTACCAAAAATACCTGGATGACCAACCAAAGCAGAGCAATGAACTTCAGTCATCACTCTCTTCTTCCACTGGTCAGGAACATACAACTTTCCACTGGGACAACGCTCAGGTTTGTCCTCCTGGAACTCTTCCAGAGCACGTCTCAAATTGGGCGAGATGGCAGAAAGAACTACCCCTTCGCCTAAGATGGTAGCAGGCTTGGTCACCACAGGAGAATCAGCAAGGAAGCTCCTAGAGAGGGCGTCTGCCTTGACATTCTTTGTTCCAGGAAGAAAAGAAACCACAAAATCAAAACGTGTAAAAAACAAGGCCCACCTAGCCTGTCTAGGGTTCAAGCGCTTAGCCGACTCTAGGTAAATCAAATTCTTGTGGCCAGTGAGGACCACGACTTGATGCTTAGCTCCCTCCAACCAATGTCTCCACTCCTCAAATGCCCATTTCATGGCCAACAGTTCCCTATTCCCCACATCATAGTTACGTTCAGATGGAGAGAACTTTCGGGAAAAGAAAGCACAGGGATTCATTTTAGGTGTTACAGGATCCTTTTGGGACAAAACAGCTCCTGCACCAATCTCAGAAGCATCCACCTCTACCTGGAATGGAAGTGAGACATCAGGTTGCCGCAAAACCGGGGCGGAGGTGAATCTTCGCTTCAGCTCCTGAAAGGAAGAAACAGCCTCCGGAGACCAATTTAACACATCAGCACCCTTTTTAGTTAAATCAGTCAATGGCTTGGCAATACTAGAAAATTTTGCTATAAATTTCCGATAAAAATTAGCAAAACCCAAAAACTTCTGGAGGGCCTTCAAAGAAGTGGGCTGAACCCAATCGTGAATGGCCTGTACCTTGGCCGGGTCCATTTCAATAGTTGACGGGGACAAAATAAATCCCAAAAAAGAAATCCTCTGTACTCCAAAAAGGCATTTAGATCCCTTGACATACAGGGAATTCTCCCTCAAGATCCGGAACACAGTCCGAATATGTTCCACATGAGAAGCCCAATCCTTGGAGAAGATCAAAATATCATCCAGATAGATAATCAAAAATTTATCGACAAAATCTCGGAAAATATCGTTCATGAAGCACTGGAAGACAGAAGGGGCATTAGTGAGCCCAAAAGGCATCACCAGGTACTCAAAATGTCCCTCCGGAGTATTAAACGCCATCTTCCATTCATCCCCATGCTTAATGCGAATAAGATTATACGCCCCCCTGAGGTCAAGCTTGGTAAACCAGCAAGCACCTTTAACTCTGGAGAATAGATCAGAAATCAGGGGTAACAGATACTGATATTTAACAGTAATTTTGTTGAGGGCTCGATAATCAATACAAAGTCTTAATGATCCATCCTTTTTGGCTACAAAAAAAAAACCGGCACCTAAGGATGACGAGGATGGTCTAATATGACCCTTCTCCAACGCCTCCTTAATATAGGATCGCATAGCCTCGTGCTCGGGTACAGATAAATTGAAGAGCCGACCCTTGGGAAATTTACACCCCGGGCTCAGTTCAATTGCACAGTCATAACTCCTATGAGGAGGCAGAGACGCAGACTCATTCTCACTAAATACATCATAAAAGTCCGCCAAATAATCAGGAACATGATGCGACTGAGGAGAGGTGGAAAACACCGGAGCCTCACTAAAGGCACACCGACAACCCCAACTCACAACAGACACAGATTTCCAATCCAAAACTGTATTATGAATCTGTAACCAGGGAAACCCCAGAACAATAGTATCATGCAGATTATGCAACAACAGAAATCTGCAATTTTCTTGATGGTCTGGGGCGACCCGCATTACCACCTGGGTCCAAAACTGGGGTTTATTTTTAGCCAAAGGAGTAGCATCAATTCCCCTCAAAGGGATAGGCGTCTGCAGAGGTGTCATCGGAAATCCACAACGTTTAGCAAAATCCAAGTCCATTAGGTTTAGGGCTGCTCCCGAATCCACAAAAGCCTTGGCGGAAAATGTGGACAGGGAGCAGATCAGAGTAATAGCCAGAAGAAACTTAGGTTGAACACCCCCAACAGAAAACGGGTGTGCAAAGCGTTTCTCTCGTTTGGGACAGACAGAAATAATATGCAAGGCATCTCCACAGAAAAAACACAACTTATTACGCCTTCTGAACTCCTGACACTGCTCTCTGGAAAAAACTCTATCACATTGCATAGGTTCAGACATTTGTTCAACAGGTGGCAACACCTCTCGTGCAGCTTTGCGTTCGCCCAAATGCCGATCAACCTGAATGGCTAATGACATAGAATCGTCAAGACCAGAGGGAACAGGAAATCCCACCATAGTATCTTTTACGGCTTCTGACAACCCCTTCCGAAAGAGAGCAGCCAAGGCATTATCATTCCAGGTAGTAAGTACTGCCCACTTTCGGAATTTTTGATAGTACAATTCTGCAGAATCACGACCCTGGCTCAATGCCAGCAGGGTCTTTTCAGCCTGATCAATGGCATTAGGTTCATCATACAACAACCCCAAAGCTTGAAAGAATGCGTTCACATTAGTCAGCATAGAATCATCTGGTTTCAAAGAAAACGCCCAATCCTGGGGATCGCCACGCAGCAAAGAGATGACAATTTTAACCTGCTGCGCGGAGCTCCCTGACGAGTTAGGCTTCAAGGCAAAAAATAATTTACAATTATTTTTGAAATTCAAAAATTTAGACCGATCCCCAAAAAATACATCAGGTGTAGGAATCTTTGGTTCAGCAGCATGTGAATGAGCAAGGTAGGCGGAAATTCCCCGCACTTCTGCAGCGAGCTGCTCCACACGATCAGACAATTGCTTTATCTCCATTGAGAGAAAAAAAAAATTCCCCCTACGGCCTCAGAGATATAGAGGAAAAAATATACACACTTTTTTTTTTTTTTTTTTTTACAATTCTTTCCTGCTATTGAGTACCCTAGAATCTGCGGTAAGGCGGGTGATTCTGTTATGAATGAGTCACCGTAGGAGGCAAAAGCAGAAATACAAGCTAAGTCCAGAAAACCAGAGAAGTTGGCAACTATCAGATTGCAGATCCCTGAACCTATCAACACAACTAGCAGTAGCCGTGGAGGGTTCCTACGATGCCCTAGACCCCTCGATCACAGCCGGAGAAATACATAGGCCTAAAGAAAGAAAGGGGAAATCTAAACTGCCCCAGAGCAGACCCCAAAGCAATAGGCAGCCCCCAACATATAATGACGGTGAAGCAAGATGAAAATATTAACACAGACAGAAAGATAGACTGAGCAAAGACGGGGCCCCAAAACTACCTAGATAGTAGGTAGCAATCTGCCAAAACCCTATCAAAGACATAAGCTAACCAGCTGATATGAAAAAGGCCCTGAAGCAGCTAGGCTTCAAAAACTGAATCAGCACTCAGGTATTTTCAGAAGACAGAGCTAAATGAATTCAGCACACCCCAGCAGGGAATGGCAGAAATCCAGAAAAACAAAGCAAAAAGAAAGTCAAAGCACAAAAGCAAAAGGCCGAGCAGCAAACTTAGCTTTGGAGGAGCAGAAATTCAGACTGGTCTCCAAGGATCCCACAGAGAAGTCACCCGCAGGGCAGAAGGGCGTCGGCAGCCTTATATCCAGTCCGTAACTCCACTCAGCCAGTCATCATCATCAGCCTCAGGTGTTTGACAATCAGGCTCACTACCTTTCTTTACCAGAAGAGGGAGTTCCTCTGGCCTCAGTAATGAAGGGGAAAATGAACTCACAACACTCCAGGATCTACAACACCCGGGGGGAGCACTGCCCCCACCCATTGACTTTCAGACTGGGAATCGGGTACTCGTAGTTGATCAACGTCCCAAAAACAAGTTAGAACCACGGTGGGAGTGTGAGGCTGGAAGGACTCCAAGGGTGAACCCACAGGACCGTGACGATGAACCTACCCCCGGGTGAGTGGGCCAGGTGTACCACCCCTATACAGGGAGCGTTTGGGGCAGGCCCGGAGGAGACTATCGCCGCGGAAGCTGATACCTTGGGGACAACTGGAGGAGTAGACTGTCAGTCACCGGGATGGAATGCAGACAGGACCGTCCGAAGGACACAGGAAGGACAGCTGCAGGACTAAATGGAGAGGAGGACCGGGGCACAGGAGCAGGCAGGGTCAGACAGGAGAGGCACACACGGGAGGAGGCAGGAATGGACTGGACCGGCGGGCTCTGGAAGAAAATGCAAAGGCGGTGAGAGTTCAGCTAGTGTGCTAAAGCAAGGCTGGGTGCTAGGCAGGATTAAGTGGACCCGAGAGTCTGTCATGGAATACCATAGATGATCAGGCAGCGATCCAGAGGAGAGGCTGCCTTTTATAGGGACATGAGTTCCGGGTCGGATCAGCAGGGTCATGGAGGCGGAGAGAAGTACCGGCTAGCCAGTGCTAAGACCTGGGGTGTGAGTTGCGCATGCGCCCCGGGCAGAGCTGTGGGGCAGGAGGCTGGAGTGCCGGCGGGTGCGCGCCTGCTGCAGGGGCACGCTGGAACGGCTGGTGCTCCCGGAGGTCACGGGCAGCGTGGAGCCAGAGAAGGAGGACGCGGCAGGAGCTGAGAGCACGGTGGAGACGGCGAGCATGGGACCAGCGGGAGCGGGAGCGGTAAGTGTGACAGTACCCCCCCTCTTACGCCCCCTCCTCTTAAGGTCGGAAAGGAACTTAGCTAAAATTTGAGGGGCTTGAATGTTCTCCCGGGGCTCCCAAGATCTTTCCTCTGGGCCAAAACCCTTCCAGTCAATTAAGAAAAGGGTTTTACCTCTGGACCTTTTCATGGCAAGAATTTCCTTAACCTCAAAAATATCCTGTGCGGAAACGGGCGCGGGGGCACGGCCAGCAGAAGCGTGGAACTGATTGAGTACGACCGGTTTCAAGAGGGACACATGGAACGAGTTAGGAATCCGTAGCGAAGCGGGGAGTTTTAACATGTAGGCAACATCATTGATACTAGCTAAAATCTCAAAAGGACCGATGTACCGGGGACCCAGTTTATAAGAGGGAATTTTGAGACGGACAAATTTTGAGGATAGCCAAACTTTATCCCCAGGATGGTACAACGGAGAATCTAGGCGTCTTTTGTCGGCATGTCTCTTGAATCTGTCACGTGCTTGTTCAAGTGCGGTTTTGGTCTCCTGCCAGACCCTGGAGAACTCCTCGGGCAGAAGATCGGCCGCCGGCACACCCGAGGCCGGGAGTACTGGCAGAGGTACAGCAGGATGTTGCCCGTAGACAATAAAGAAGGATGATTTGGTGGAGGATTCGCTGGGATGATTGTTGTAAGCGAACTCAGCCCAAGGGAGCAAGCTGGACCAATTGTTCTGGTGGGCGTTGGAAAAATGTCGGAGATACGTCACGAGAGTTTGGTTCGTACACTCCGTTTGACCATTAGATTGAGGATGGTAAGCGGAGGAAAAGTCCAGCGTTATTTCCATCATCTTGCATAGGGCCCTCCAGAATCGCGAGGTAAACTGAACCCCTCTGTCCAAGACAATGTGCTTGGGGAAGCCATGGATCCGGAAGATATGAGATATGAAAATTCTCGCCAGTTCGAGAGCGGAAGGTAATCCGGGTAGAGGGGTGAAGTGGGCCATCTTGGAGAAGCGGTCCACGACCACAAAAATGACGGTGTGGCCCGAGGACTGAGGCAGATCCGTAATAAAATCCATCGCAATATGTTGCCACGGAGCCGAGGGAACCGGAAGTGGATGCAAGAGACCGGAGGGTCGCTGCCGAGGAACCTTGTTCTTGGCACAAGATGGGCAAGAGGTGATGAAACTTCGGACATCTTGAGGCAGGGAGGGCCACCAATAAAAGCGAGAGACGAGGGAGAGCGTTTTCTTGAGACTGACATGGCCTGCTAACTTGGTGGCATGACCCCAATGTAGAACTCGCCTCCTGTCGTTGTCTTGGACAAAAGTCTTACCGGGAGGTAGGGAAGTCAGGTTAATAGGAGCGACTAGAATCATAGAATCATAGAATCGTAGAGTTGGAAGGGACCTCCCGGGCCATCTGGTCCAACCCCCTGCTCAAAGCAGGATTCGCTAAATTATCCCAGTGAGATGTCTGTCCAGCCTCTGTTTGAAGACTTCCATTGGAGGAGAACTCACCACTTCTCATGGCAGCCTGTTCCACTCATTGATCACTCTAACTGTCAAAAAGTTTTTTCTAATATCTAATCTGTGTCTCCTCCCATTCAGTTTCATCCCATTGCTTCTAGTCTTTCCTTGTGCAAATGAGAATAAAGTTGATCCTTCTACAATGTGACAGCCCTTTAGATATTTGTAGACAGCTATTAAGTCTCCTCTCAGTCTTCTCTTTTGCAAAATAAACATTCCCAAATCCTGCAACCTTTCCTCATAAGACAGGGTACAGACTACGATAAGCTTGCTAGGCTCCACTATGTGTGAAGGCTCCTCCTCTTTATCAGAGACCAGAAAGGATCGGGATAAGGCATCCGCTTTGAGGTTCTTATCACCAGGACGAAAATGGAGCTCAAAATCGAACCGGGTAAAGAATAGCACCCATCTGGCCTGCCGAGGGTTAAGCCTTTGTGCAGACTGAATATATGCTAGATTCTTGTGGTCAGTGAAGATCTGGAGTGGGTGTACTGCTCCTTCCAGAAGATATCACCACTCCTCCAAGGCTAGCTTAATGGCGAGCAGTTCTCTGTCTCCGATGGTATAGTTTCTCTCTGAAGGGGAGAACGTCTTGGAGAAGAAGCCGCAGGTGACCAACCGTCCGGAAGGAGATCTCTGAGAGAGAACCGCACCGGCTCCAGTGGCAGAGGCATCCACCTCGAGGGTGAATGGCTTGTTAGCTTCTGGACGGTGTAGCATGGGAGCTGTGGCAAAGGCTTGCCTCAAGGTTCGGAAGGCGTTCTCGGCCTCGTTAGACCAGTGGTGGGGATCGGCTCCCTTACGGATCAAAGCGGAGATTGGAGCGGTCAGAGCGGAAAAGTGTGGAATAAACTGCAGGTAATAGTTGGCAAATCCCAGGAACCGCTGGATTGCCTTGATTCCCTGGGGACGCGGCCAATTGAGTACGGCGGTCACTTTTCCCGGGTCCATGCACAAGCCAGAGTCGGAAATGATGTAACCCAAGAACGGCAGTAACGACTGTTCGAAGGCGCATTTTTCAAGCTTGGCATAGAGACGATGTTTTCTCAGACGAAGTAGGACTTGGCGTACATCTCTTCTGTGCGTAGACAGATCCGGGGAAAACACCAGGATGTCGTCCAAGTAAACCACCACGCAGACATAGAGGAGGTCTCGGAATATGTCATTAACAAATTCTTGGAACACTGCGGGGGCATTGCACAAGCTGAAGGGCATAACCAGGTACTCATAGTGGCGTCTCGGGTGTTGAAGGCGGTCTTCCATTCATCACCAGAGCAGATCCGGACCAGATTGTAGGCCCCCCAGAGATCTAATTTTGTGAAGATCCGTGCACCCCGTAGACGGTCAAATAGCTCTGGAATGAGAGGAAGGGGGTATTTGTTCTTAATGGTGATATCGTTGAGACCTCTATAGTCTATACAGGGACGAAGGGACCCATCCTTCTTCTTGACAAAAAAGAACCCGGCTCCCGCGGGTGAGGACGACTTGCGAATAAAGCCTTTGGCCAGATTTTCCTGGACGTATTCAGACATAGCCTGAGTCTCGGAAGGGGACAGCGGATAGATTCGACCACGAGGTGGCGTGGAACCGGAGACAAGGTCGATGGGGCAGTCATATGGACGATGTGGAGGCAGGGTCTCTGCTTCCTTCTTGTCAAAGACGTCCAAAAAGGCCCAGTAGGCGGAAGGTAGCTCGGTAGACATCAACCTAGAACGTGTGGAATTTTGCGGCTGTACGGTGAGCAGACACTTATTTTGGCAGGGTTGGCCCCACCGCAGGACGTCTCCAGAACGCCAGTTCAAGATAGGTTCGTGTGTTCTTAGCCAGGGAAGGCCCAAAAGAATGGTATGGGATAAAGAAGGCAGCACGTAAAATACTATCTTCCCCGGTGCAAGGCTCCGACCTGAAGTTCCACTTCTTCTGTGACCTGAGTAACGGACTCCCAGAGGGGTTGGCCGTCGACCGACGCAATCTGCCGAGGGGTCTCCAGGGATCTGATAGGAATCCGAAGTTTCCTAACCTCCTCAAGTTGGATAAAGTTACCAGCTGCCCCAGAGTCAATATAGGCCCATTCAGAAAAATGCTTAGTACCTAGATGCAAAAGGACAGAAAGAGTCAAGGGTAGAGAGGAGTCACAATTACCTAGGGAGGCCTCTCTTACCTGTCCTAGTCGGAGGCGTTTCCCGGACGTATGGGGCAGGAACGAAGAAAGTGAGACGCACTCCCACAATAGAAACAGAGCCTCTGTTCGACCCTTTCTCTCCGGCGCTCCTCTACCGGTTTGAGGCGATCCACTTGCATGGGTTCCGGTACCGAGACCATGGAAGCTGACATTGGGCGGGAATGGGGTGGACTACGGGCAGCCAGTGGAGTGCGAGGAGGCCTTCTCTCTCTGGCGAGCTCTTGAGATCGTTCCTGAAAGCGTAGGTCGATGCGGGTGGCCAAAGAGATCAGATCCTCCAGAGAGGTGGGAGTATCACGACCCGCCAACTCATCCTTGATTCGACCTGAGAGACCCGACCAAAAGGCTCCTACCAAGGCCTCATTTCTCCAGCCCAACTCTGAGGACAGGGTGCGAAACCGAATGACATACTGACCTACCGAGAGCGTGCCCTGGTGAAGATTGAACAGAGATTCTGTGGACGAGGCCAGGCGGCCCGGCTCATCAAACACCTTACGAAAGGTGTCCAGGAAAGAGGAGAGTTGAGCAACTAAGGGGTCATCTCGTTCCCAGAGGGGGTTAACCCAAGCTAGGGCCTCTCCTTCTAAATGGGACACAATAAACGCCACCTTGGCTCGATCGGTGGGATAATGTTGTGGCAGCAACTCAAAGTGTAGCTGGCACTGATTTAAAAACCCTCTACATGTTTTGAGGTCGCCACTGTATCACGGGCGTTTAGCCAAACGAGTAGATGGAAGCGGAAGCGCAGGCTGTGCCGGGGCCGCCGCCGCGGTCTGGAGGGCAAGCAGGCGGTTATCCACCGAGGCCATGTAATTCAGGATGTGAGCCTGAGTGTCGCGCTGCTGGGCAAGCTCCTGTTGGAGACCAGCGATCTGGGTGGCACTCCCTGGATCCGAGGCCTTCAACGACGAGAGGCGGGACTCCATGGTCTTGAGGAAAGACATGATCCTCGCCTGATTTTCCCGTAGGAACAAAAGTTCCTTCTGGGTCGGGGTCGGGGTACCAGCGGGGTCCATGGCCTGATCGTTCTGCGAGGCTGGAAGGACTCCAAGGGTGAACCCACAGGACCGCGACGATGAACCTACGCCCGGGCGAGCGGGCCAGGTGTACCACCCCTATACAGAGAGCGTTTGGGGCAGGCCCGGAGGAGACTATCGCCGCGGAAGCTGATACCTTGGGGACAACTGGAGGAGTAGACCGTCAGTCACCGGGATGGAATGCAGACAGGACCGTCTGAAGGACACAGGAAGGACAGCTGCAGGACTA
Organism: Dendrobates tinctorius; assembly: GCF_039654945.1. Classification (NCBI taxonomy): domain Eukaryota; kingdom Metazoa; phylum Chordata; class Amphibia; order Anura; family Dendrobatidae; genus Dendrobates; species Dendrobates tinctorius. The sequence goes on from NW_027361673.1 coordinate 7,076,303, forward strand.
AATGGAGAGGAGGACCGGGGCACAGGAGCAGGCAGGGTCAGACAGGAGAGGCACACATGGGAGGAGGCAGGAACGGACTGGACCGACGGGCTCTGGAAGAAAATGCAAAGGCGGTGAGAGTTCAGCTAGTGTGCTAAAGCAAGGCTGGGTGCTAGGCAGGATTAAGTGGACCCGAGAGTCTGTCATGGAATACCATAGACGATCAGGCAGCGATCCAGAGGAGAGGCTGCCTTTTATAGGGACATGAGTTCCGGGTCGGATCAGCAGGGTCATGGAGGCGGAGAGAAGTACCGGCTAGCCAGTGCTAAGACCTGGGGTGTGAGTTGCGCATGCGCCACGGGCAGAGCTGTGGGGCAGGAGGCTGGAGTGCCGGCGGGCGCACGCCTGCTGCAGGGGCGCTGGAACGGCGGGCGAGCCCGGAGGTCACGGGCAGCGTGGAGCCAGAGAAGGAGGACGCGGCAGGAGCTGAGAGCGCGGTGGAGGCGGCGAGCATGGGACCAGCGGGAGCGGTAAGTGTGACACGGAGGAGAACCAGTACCGAGTGTTGTGCCGGATGAGCCCTGACGGGCCTGTGTACGAAATACAGTCTGAAGGAAACAGCGCGCCTCTCACTCGGGTTGTGCACCGTAACACGTTACGGCCTTGTACGTCTACTGATTCCCTGTGGCTCGAATCGACTCCTCAGGTCCCCGACCCCCTGCCCACGGTCTGGGACCTGGATGACGAAGAGGACTTCCCTGTCGCATCTGCGGGTCACCCCAGTAGTGGCACTACAGTAGACCCGGGGATCCCACCAGAATCAACTATTCGACCACCCTCCACCACCCCAGAAGACTCCACTACACCCGAGCTTCGATGCTCCTAGCGGTCAACAGTTGGCAAAACCCCTGAACATTACGAACAGGACCAGTTCGTATGGCGACAAGGACTGTCGTCCCAAAAAACTAACTCGAGTCTATGAAAACCCTCGCCCGAGGACTGGCGAGCATACAGGGCGGGGGAGTGTGGGAGGAACGGCCCCCGTCGAGTGTCCGGGCCGGAACCAAGGGAGCCGTCAGTCTCCTTGCCACATGGGTTTTTTTTGCCTTCCTCTGGATCAACATGTTAGGGCAAGTTAGGATAGGATATGGGTTGAACTAGATGGACTTAAAGTCTCCCTTCAACCTTAATTACTATGTTACTATGTCATCTAGGTTCCGGGGGAAACTATTCCCGGCGGACCATTGTGACACACAGATGGGCTGGGGGAGGGACCAATATAAAGGGGGTGGGGAATTCCCAGGATGATGAGTCAGCAGACCGGGACAGAGGCAGCAGGAGACCATGGGAGCGACTGAAAGCTAGAACGACTTACCAGTGCCAGGGAAGATGCTCACTGAGGACTCCAGAGGGACGGCACCAAGATGATCATCCGAGATTTGCTGCCCTGCTCCAGCCCGCAGCCACTGCGACCCCAGTTCAACCCGTGGCCGCTGCCGCCTCACCCCAGCCCGCGGCTGCGGCTTGCCCACGGTCGCCCGCAGCCGCTGCCGCCTCGCTCCAGCCCGTGGCTATGGCCTGTTCCCCGTCACCCACAGTTGCCCTGCTCTCACCAGTGGCCACGGCAAGTACAGTGCCGTCGGTGGCCACCACTGTCCAGCTCCGGTCCGCGGCAAGGGCCGAGCTTCTGCTTGCTGCTAGCTGCGCAGATGGCCTGCCCTTTGCCACCCCACATCGCTACCGCTTGCGCCAGTCCGGGGGCTGCGGCCCATCCGTCCAAGGACTCCGCCGGGGCCTGTGGTGCTTCAGTGTCATCAGAACGCCGGAGCGTGCAAAGACTTCGTCAACGCTTCAGCAACTGGGCCCAGCGACTGCTACGCTGAAAGACCACCATCCTGAACAGCGAGGGACGTCTGGATGGCTATGTTGACTATATAATTAAGGACCCGTAGTCAGCCATACCGCGGCTCTATAGTGACCGGCTACTGCCGGACGTAGTCGTGTTCTACCCCGTTTTGGGTTTGCTTGTATAGAGCCCCTGCGAGGGCAACCCTTGTTACCCCTTTTGTTGATCAGGCCGTGACTGAGGAAAGTTCCCTCTAGTCCTATAAACGTTATTATAGAAAGCACCAAATCATCTCGCGACTCGTCACTGCATCCTGCGTACCAGCAAGTACCACATGGTATCACTCATTAAAGTAATGAATATGCACTCCACGCCTATGGGAGTGGAGTCGCGTGCATATTGATTACTTTAATAAGCGGTACCACGTGACCGCTGAACACAGGAACAAGCTGCTGCCGGAGACCATTGGAGAAGCAGGGAAGTGCAGAGACCGTGCCAGGAGGGGGTGAGTATGATGTGACAGCTGCCGGCTCCTGACGCTCCCCCTCCCCTGGGACAATGACTCGAGTATAAGCCGAGAGGGGGCACTTTCAGCCTAAAAAATGGGGGGAAAATCTGGGCTTATACTCCAGTATATACGGCATATATATGCATATATATATTTAGAAATCGCAAGACCTCTTTATTTCAGGGGCTCAAAAGTAATTGGGCAAATTAACTTTACCATAGATAGAATGTTAACTTTTAAAAGTCTGTAGAGAATTCTTTGGGGTCAACGACTGCATGAGGTCTGGAAGCCATGGTACCTTTGCCCTTCTTCTTTCCAGCCTAATGATGGTCTGTTTCTTTTCCACTTTGACCACATTTTGTGGGTTCACAGCAACAGCTTCCAAATGCAAATACCACACCTAGAATCAACTCCAGACATTTTACCTGCGTAATTAATGATGAATTAAAGAGAAAATAGCACATGTGGCCCCTTAAAGCATCCAAACTTTAGTCCCTTTAAAAAGAGGCAGCTTCATGTAAAAAAGCTGTAATTCCTAAACCCTTACTCAAATTAGAGTGTAAGTACCTTCAAATTAAAGCTGAGAGTCTCCACTTTAAACCCCATTTTGACTATATCACTGTATCTTGAATATGTTTTGGTAAAAAGTTATAATGTCAAGACTTACGTCACTCTCCAAATCTTTCTGGACCTAGCAGTTTATTATAAACACATAACCAGCTTTTACTGTTAAAGGTGTTGTCTAGTTAAAGAAAATAATTTGATATGTACCTTTGGTGTCACTGCATGGTAATAGGATTTATTCCTGTGTTAGTTTAACAGCTTTGATATATATATATATATGCCTACTCTGTATTGTCATAATGCTTTGCTATGTTCAGGTGTGCTGACCTTCTCACCATTCTAATAGGGTGATTTACTTTGCATTTTGCATTTTCTCTCTCTTGCGAGAAATTATTATTTATATCCTTACTAAATGAGTGTGCACTCCTCTTGTATATTATTGTCAGAACTCTTGGTTATTTATGCTGCACTCATATAGTATTTGAAACTACATTGCATATGCAGTATATATATTATTGTATAATGCTGGCCTGCACACCACTCTGGTTAGGTAATGTACTTCGCACCTTGCACTTTCTACTTCAAGTAAGATAATATAATTTGTAGTCTTATTGAACCGGTATGTGAATTCCATTTACATATTATCCCATCAGCTTTTTACAATTCACATTGCACTGACGTAGCATTTGATTTACCTGGCACATATTTACATTTTGCCATTGCAGCACGCTTTTTTATCTTGTCTTTGTATAATGTAAATAACTCACCCCTTTTTATATGTCTTAATAGTTTTATATATTGTTCATGAGATTAAATAATAAACATTTAGTTATTTAAGCATTTTAGTCTGGGAACACAAATATTAATTTCCTATTATTTTCTTACCTTAACTACAGCAAAATTCCCATATTAAAAATGCCAACTTAAAGATAAAATTTCCAGCTGACTAAATTCCATATTGGGATTGTACTGCATAATTGCTCCTAGGCTTATAGAGTAACTAAGATAGCAGTGATTAGCAGAGATAAATGAAAATACTAAAACATTGATTTTATTTCTCTACTTAACACCTGAATACCAGATCAATTATAATGCAACTGTTCAAAACACATCAGTCACAGAAATGTTACATGTTAACATTGTCACGGAGTTGCAAGTTGAATCGCAGCTTAGAAAAATACATTGTTATCATTCCTAATATTGATTTTTCCCCCTAAAGGTCAGAAGCACAAATGAGTTGATCTATGATCTTACGTTGCAACATGACAAACCATAGATCATTCTGTTCTTGTTGCTCAGGATTCCATATGTGCATAAAATAGTCTTCTTTTTCCTGTAAGAGAAAAAAAATTGCATCTATGCATTATTCAGATTCCTCCCAACGATACGAAGACTATTCATTACTTTATAGAGCCTACACTGAGAGGAAAACAATTGTGTTATCATAGTTTATCAAACCCAACTAATAGTTAGCTAGTATGATGAATAGTGTTGAGCATTCCGATACTGCAAATATCGGGTATCGGCCGATATTCGCGGTATCGGAATTCCGATACGGAGTTCCGATACTTTTTGCATATCGAATACCGGAATCGGAAGTTCCCATAATGCTATGAGCCAGTTTGATTTGATTCAGCCAATGAGGAATCCTAAGAAGTGTGGGAATATCCTGTTAGGCATGTAGGCATTTTAACTAATGGCATGACTGTGATTGGCTGCGAGCAGACCACCCAGCTGCTCCTCCCCCAGACACACGCTGAACAGTGATCTATGGAAAGTGAAACTAGTGAGGGAGGAGGAAACGACCAGTTCTCATTTCAATGCCAGAACACACACCCTCGGACGTTTATCTTAGAAGCAAGAGATGATATCTTGGAAACCGTGCAGACTAGCCACAGAAGGTAAATTACTTATTGTCAGCATTCTGCGGCCCAGATATGCACTGAGATTATGTGAAAAGCCCGGACAACCTGTTCTGTTATGTATTTCCGCTAAGTTGGATCTCTCGCCAGGGCTGGTGGGGTACTCGGTACCGGGCCCGTTGGTTTCAATGGGAGATGTCAGGGTAGCTGTGACCCGGTCCATTGCCCTGGGCATCCATTGTAAAAGGGAAATGTTGAATGTGTGGATGATGATTAAAGTTTCATGAGTGAATGATTCGTGACGCCACCTGTGGTGTTCGGCAATGAAGATGTTAAGCCGACGCTGCAGACAGATCCTCTGGGACAGATGGTGTGGTGCAGCAATGATGTTGTGGCCCTCCACAGGTAGGGCTGTAGACCCAGGGCAGTGTAGATGGAGAGGTAGTGAAGAGACGTAGATGGTGCAGTGCCAGGCACAGAGATGTAGCAGTGCTGAGTGTGCACAGGAATAACTGGAGGTCACCAGGGCATGTAGTTCCAAAGCTTTACTCACAGTCTGTTGTGCATACAGGAACCGTGCCATGTCCTCCGGGTCAGGGGCTCAGTCAACCTCCAAGCTAGATGAAGCACTCCGTTCCAACACTCCACCAACATGTGCCTTTTCTGAACGTCTCTCTCTATTGCTACACAACCCCTTTAACATAGTCAATATCTTTGTAACTCCGAACGTCTTAAAAAAAAATTAATTCCTGCTATTTCATTTGATTGGGCTAAACCTCTATGCCTTTAATGTCTCCTCCACCTCCCCCAATACATTCTACATTATTCTTAGTTGTTTTCCTTCATGTAGAATTAACCTACAAGGAAAGAAAGGGTTTATTTTAATTCCGATATTTCTGTCCCATTGACTTGCATTGGTTTCCGGTATCGGAATCAGCGATATCCGATATTTTTGAGGTATCGGTCCGATCCAATCCGAACCGATATTTCCCGATATCGGAAGGTATCGCTCAACACTAATGATGAATACTGAAGATTAGTATAACATCTTAAGGTTCCAAAATCATTGCTGTAACTTTGCAGCAATACCACTGAGTTAACACACCAAAAAATTGCTAATTAGACATGCACATGTTGACATATAGATATGGACTTACTACAGGTATTTAACATTTCCATTCAACTTTTATTCCACATGTACAAGTACGCTACTTAGAAGTGACAATACTGCCCAGCATGTTATGAATTCTGTTTTCTTATGAAAAAACATGAGCTGAATATAGTTTCAGTTTATTGCATAGTATGATATCCCACAGCTCCCCACACATAATATGATGGCCCTCATAGTTACTTACACAGAGCATAATATCCTCAGAGTTCCCTACACAATATGATGGCCCCAACAGCCAACCTCACACAGTACAAGGTTCCTACAAATATGAGGTATCAGGTATGATGGATTGTCCCCACAGTTATCCACATAAATTATGATGGACTCCACACACAGTATGATGACCGACACAATCTCCCACACAGTTAGATTGCCCCCACAGTACATTCCCATTTTACACAGTATGATGACACCCTCAGTTCCCAGACACAGTGTGATTGCACCCACGGACTCACACACACAATATGATATCCACCACAGACCCCCTTACACAGTATAAGGCGTACAGCTCTTCTCCACCCCCACATGGTATCATAGCCCTATAGCCACAATGCATGCTATTTGATGACCCTCACAGCCCTCCACACAGTATGATGGCTCACACAGCCCCCCTCACATGGTATGATGGTCCCTACAACCTCCATACATAGTTTAATGCTCCCTACAGTAACCATTCACATAATTTGATTGCACCAACAGACCTGAAAACAGTATGATGGCCCATATATCCCCCCAAGTGCATTATGATGGATGGCACAGTGCCCTCACACACAGTTTAATACCTTCTCAGATTCTCCCAACTAGTAACTGACTATTGGAAAATAAAATAAAAAAACAATAAGACTCATATTGCTGGTTTCCTGATGTGCTACTCTTCTATGTGCACTGTGAAGACTGGTGCTCCATGCAGTAGACACAATCTAGTGACATCATCAGATTTGCTGTGCTGAGATTCTGGGCGAAGGCTGAATGGTAAAAGATAGAGTTGACAGCCCTCTGTTTCATCATAGAGTTCACAATTATTTGCATCCTGAGGATGCAGATACCGGCGAATTTGAGACTCCAGTTGGGGGAGAGGGGGAGTGGCGCTGTGAGGTACGTCCAACAGGCTTCTGTTTCCTGCCTTTTGGCTGTCCCGATTTGCAGATGAAACAGGAACAACTAAAGGGTCGAATGTGGCCCAAGTGCCACACTTGCCCAGGTTTAGTCTAGGTGAATGTTTAAGTCCTATTTACAGAGTGTAATTACATAACATCTAATAGATTCTTTTGTTTACAGATATCTGTAAAATAACAGATCTTCTTGAAATGCTAGATAGTAATTGGTAAATGTATAGCTTACAGGCTTTCTGGAGTAACTACTTTTAAAGGGTTGTCTCGCATGATACATTTATAGCATATTCACAGAATGAGCCATAAGTGTCTAAGAGATGCAGGTCCTACCATCGGTACCCACATCTATGACCCACATCTATTTCAAGAATGCAACTTCATTGCACACCACTGAGAATGAAAAGGTGGATGCTCATGCATTGCTCTTTACATTCATTTCTATGGGCATTATTAAAAGAGCCGAGTGTTACATTCCAATATGGACCTGTTCTGCTAATGTCTGCTTCAGTTGCACTACTATATTCACTCTGCAGGCAATGTTGATGATAGAAGGGATGTTATAGCCATACTGTATCTGTCACGGAGTGACTAACCCAGTGTGAAACGACCCAACGGTTGGTCAGTCACCAAATAGCACAACACACCAGGGAACACCAGGGAAACTATAACAATGGTGGGCCCTGTCGATGGGGGATAGACTCCTCCTGCACTCACCTGAGGATGTGCCCTGATCTCACTATCATCCCTATATGGGTTCTTTGACCCCATCGCCGAGCAGGATACCTAAACCCTCACTTGCCCTGCTCTTATCCCTAAGTAGGGCACTGGCAGGTGAGAGCACTGGCCCCACCGCTGCACTAATACAACAAAAGGAATAGGTAGACAGACACCAAAAGGGGCAACGTAACAAAAATACAACACTTAGCTTTCTGCTGCACCGCTGCAAAGCTCCCCACCGCAGATATCAACAGCAACAGGACTCTTAACACCAAACGTGGCAGGCACCAGAGAGCTGCTTCTGCTAGGCTAGTCTCCAGAAAGGGCCTGTATCACCAACAGTCAGCTGATGCATCAGGTCACCTTTTAAAGGATGTGGGAGTGGTCACCAGCAACATCAGCTGACCCAGCAGCACTGCAGTAGCACCAGCTTGCCAGCAGGGGAAAAATTTAAGTTAACCCCCGCTGGCCTGAAAGGAAAAAAGTTTTCATCTAAGAAGCCCGATCTGCCACAGATCCAAAAATGGATCATGACAGTATCACTGTAGAGTGCAGGTGCTTTCTAGCCAGGAATAATGGTGCGCCCAAGATTGGATGTGTCCACCGGGACACCTGAGAATTCTCTGGTGGGCCCCGGGGCCTCAGCAGGCCCTTGACCAGGATGTACAGGGGGCCTGCTGTGTTGCACTGGCGCAATAAGTCGCTGTCCTACCAGAGGCCGGTGGCTGATGTGTGTGGCACTGTGTGCGCCTACCACAGGTGGTGCATGACAATGATATCGCCGGTGTATGACATCACTCTCATGCAGCACCTGCACTCATGTTAGCTGCTGGCCTATGGGGCCAGGCCAAGAGACCACAGCCAGGGCCAAGGAATCTAGGGGGCACAGCCAGTGCCAAATTACCAAGGGGGCACAGCCAGGGCCAAGGGACCTAGGGGACATAACCAAAGCTTAGGAACCTAGGAGGCACAGCCAGGGCCAAGGGATATAGGGCCCCTATGTCCCTTGGCTCTGGCTGTTGTCCCTTGGCCATGGCTGTTGTACCTTGATAGAAGACCTAGGATGCACAGGGTATTTACTAATAAATGTATTATTATTAATATTTATTTATGTAGCGCCATTGATTCCATGGTGCTGTAGATGAGAAGGGGTTACATACAAATTACAGATATCACTTACAGTAAACAAACTAACAATCACAGACTGATATAGAGGGGAGAGAGGACCCTGCCCTTTTGGGCTTACATTCTACAGGATGTTGGGGAAGGAGACAGTTGGATGGAGGGTTGCAGCAGCTCCAGTGATGGTGAGGCAATGGCTCCAGTAGAGGTGAGGGGGCAGCGGGGATCATTGCAGGCTGTAGGCTTTCCTGAAGATATGGATTTTCAGGTTCCTTCTGAAGGATCCGAGTGTGGTTGATAGCCGGACGTGTTGGGCCAAATAATTCCAGAGGATGGGGGCTAATCGGGAGAAGTCTTGGAGGCGGTTGGGTGAGGAGCGAATAAGTGTGGAGGAGAGGAGGTCTTGGGAGGATCGGAGATTACGTGAGGGAAGATATCGGGAGATTAATTCAGAGAAATATGGAGGAGACAGGTTATAGATGGCCTTGTAGGTCAGTATTAGTAATTTGAATTGTATACGCTGAGGGAGTGGGAGCCAGTGAAGAGATTTGCAGAGGGGAGAAGCGGAGGAGTAGCGAGGAGAGAAATGAATTAGTCGGGCAGCAGAGTTAAGGATGGACTGGAGAGGTGCGAGGGTGTTAGCAGGGAGGCCACAGAAAAGGATGTTGCAGTAGTTGAGACGGGAGATGATGAGGGCATGCACAAGCATCTTAGTAGAGTGAGGGTTGATGAAGGGACAGATTCTGGAAATATTTTTGAGCTGGAGGCGGCAGGAAGTGGAGAAAGCTTGGATGTGTGGTTTGAAAGACAGGGCAGAGTCAATTGTTTCTCCGAGGCAACGGACCTCCGGTACGGGGGAAAGCGTGATGTCGTCAATTGTTATAGATAGGTCAGGTAAGGAAGATCTGTGAAATGGGGGAAAGATGATCAGTTCAGATTTGTCCACATTCAGTTTGAGGAAGCGGGAGGAGAAGAAGGAGGATATGGCAGATGGACACTCCGGGATTTTGGAGAGCAGAGAGATGACGTCTGGGCCAGAGAGGTAGATCTGAGTATCATCGGCATAAAGGTGGTACTGGAATCCCTGGGACTTTATGAGTTGCCCCAGGCCAAGTGTATAGATTGAGAAGAGTAGGGGTCCTAGAACAGAGCCTTGGGAGACTCCAACAGAGAGAGGATGGGATGAGGAGGTAGTGTGGGAGTGGGAGACGCTGAATGTGCGGTTGGAGAGGTATGAGGAGATCCAGGATAGGGAAAGGTCTTTGATGCCAAAGGAAGAGAAGATCTGTAGTAGGAGGCAGTGGTCAACTGTGCCGACTGCAGAGGACAGGTCTAGCAGGAGGAGTATAGAGTATTGTCCGTTCGCTTTGGCTGTAAGTAGGTCATCAGTAATTTTGGTCAGGACTGTCTCAGTGGAGTAATGGGGGCAGAAACCAGATTGTAGATTGTCAAAGAGCAAGTTAGATGAGAGATGGGAGGAAAGTTCAGCATGGACATGCTGCTCCAGGATAAATGAGCTCCAGGATAAATAACTGAATGCTGCTGGATTGGAGGGCATGGGGGACCTGACAGGTTCCCTTTAATTACTTTATGTGGGCCAGAATGAGGAACATACATTATTAGTTTATCTGGGGTCCTGGGTTCAAATACCACCAAGGACAACATCTGCAAGGAGAATGTATGTTCTCTCCATGTTTGGCTGGGTTTCCTCCGGGTACTCTTGTTTCCTCCCACATTCCAAAGACATACTGCCAGGGAATTTAGATTGTGAGCCCTGTTGGGGACAGTGCCAATAATATGTGTAAAGCGCTATGGAAATAATGGCGCTATATAAATGAGTAAAATAAATAAATAGTGGAAAGTTGGGGACATTATTACTGCTTAATCCCTTCGTGACCCAGCCTATTTTGACCTTAATGACCTGGCCATTTTTTGCAATTCTGACCAGTGTCCTTTTATGAGGTAATAACTCAGGAATGCTTCAACAGATCCTAGCGATTCTGAGAAAGTTTTTTCGTGACATATTGTGCTTCATGTTAGTGGTAAATTAAGTTTGATAATTTTTGCATTTATTTGTAAAAAAAATGGAAACTTGGCGAAAATTTTGAAAATTTTGCAGTTTTCGAATTTTTATTCTGTTAAACCAGAGAATTATGTGACACAAAATAGTTAAGAAATAACATTTCCCACATGTCTACTTTACATCAGCACAATTTTGGAAACAAAATTTTTTTTGTTAGGAAGTTATAAGGGTTAAAAGTTGACCAGTGATTTCTCCTTTTTACAACAAATTTTACAAAAACTTTTTTTAGGGACCACCTCATATTTGAAGTCACTTTGAGGGGTCTATATGGCAGAAAATACCCAAAAGTGACACCATTCTAAAAACTGCACCCCTCAAGCTACTCAAAACTATATTCAAGAAGATTATTAACCCTTCAGGTGCTTCACAGGAACTAAAGCACCGTGGAAGGAAAAAATGGACATTTTAATTTTTCCAACAAAAATTTTATTTTAGCCTGATTTTTTTCATTTTCACATAGGCAACAGGATAAAATGGATCCTAAAATTTATTGGGCAATTTCTCCTGAGTACACTAATACCTCATATGTGGTCATAAACCACTGTTTGGGCGCACGGCAGGGCCCGGTAGGGAAGGAGCACCATTTGACTTTTTGAATGGAAAATTAGCTCCAATAGTTAGCGGACACCATGTCGCGTTTGGAGAGCCCATGTGTGCCTAAACAGCAAAAAAACCCCACAAGTGACACCATTTTGGAAACTAGACCCCTTAAGGAACTTATCTAGATGTGTGGTCAGCACTTTAAACCCCCAAGTAATTCACAGAAGTTTATAACGCAGAGCAGTGAAAATAAAAAAATCATTTTTTTTCCTCAAAAAATGATCTTTTAGCCTGCATTTTTTTTATTTTCACAAGGCTAACAGGAGAAATTGGACCCCAAAAGTTGTTGTGCAATTTGTCCTGAGTACACTGATATCCCATATGTGAGGGGGAACCACTGTTTGGGTGCATGAAAGAGCTCAGAAGGGAAGGAGCGCCTGTCACGCCATTCTGTCTGTACTTGGTTGTCGGCATGACAGTGCATGTCTTTGCTTTAACCCTTTGCTCCTTTCCCCCTAATTGAGCTGGAGTACTGCTGGCTGTCACCTGTATGGAGCCTTCTCATTTCCCTGCTCTGCTGCGTAGCCGTGCATGTGTTGTTAGGTCTTTGCTCTACTGCATGACCATCTGCATGTGCGGTCCCTGGTTGCCGCTGTGGAAGCTGTCCGCGAGTTGCGAGTTCATTTGCAGGTGGTGCATGACTTTCTACATGTGTCTAGGCTTGCAGATGCTGCCAGGTGCTCTAAGCCTCATTTCCTGCACTGACTGTGCTGTAATGGTTTCTGTGTGTGCTTAGGGTGTGCACGGCCACACCTCCCCTGCTTTTATCAGGGTTGGGGTGTGTACTTGAAATGCTGTCCCCAGCCAATTGCTGAGGGGCAGCTCCTATATAAACTTCCTCTTCCCTGCTGGGTGGGGCCAGACCGACTAGCAAAGCTCCTGAACTGTGACATGGGTGGTTTGTGTCTGTGTCCCTGGACCTCTCCTGTCTATGTTTCGGTACCAAAGTCCCTGCCTTGATTCTTGCTTTGTCCTGTTCCTGCGCCCTGCCCTGGAGGCGGTATATCCAGGCCTCAATCCTGTATCCTGTATCTGTCCTGTACCTGACCCTGTCTGAACTGTGTCTGCTGTTATGTTTCTGGAATCCCTCTGTGTTTGGATCCTCACATCCAGTGACTCTGAGTCTTTTGTAACTGGTGTTCCTGCTGAGCACCTACTACCCCGTGCTCTGACTACCATGCGGTGCTAGCTCCATGCAGGCCCAGCAATCCTGCGGTTTTAGCACCATCACACTTGAGTTCCTTCCTAGGTCCGATGTCTGGAGCCTGACGACCACAGTCTGGAACCTGATGACCACTGCCTGGAACCTGGAGATTGATGACTGCAGTGGTGCCTGTAGGTCGTGTCAGATGTCCGGAACCAAGCGACTCCTGTTTAATGTCTGCCGGTGACTCTGATGTCCTGATGACCCTGCTGTCCTGCCTGTGTCCTGATGTCCAGCCTGTATCCAGATGTCCTGATATCCAGCCTGTGTCCTGATGTCCAACCTGTGTGCTGATGTCCAGCCTGTGTCCTGATGTCCTGATGTCCAGTCTGTGTTTTGATGTCCTGATGTCCAGCCTGTGTCCTGATGTATTCATGTACCCTTATGTCCTGCCTGTGTCCCGATGTCCTGCCTATGTGTGCCTCAGTGATCCGTTTGTGCCTTGGGGTCCACTGGGTGGTACTCTTCTGGGAGGTGTGGAATTGGGACTCTGGCTTAGCCCTGTTTCTATGTACTGTGACTTTACTTTAGTAAACTTTATGTTCTTTATACCTGAAGTTATGCGGTGCTATCAAGTCCTACGTGTCTTCATTGTCCACAGGCTCAGCTGCCACAGAATCCCGGTCACTGCCCCTCCCTAGTTTGGGTAGGCTCGGGTCCTCCTCTGTGGTACAGGGTCCATATTGTGTCCCCCTCACCATCATGGTTGGTCGGCGTGGAGGTGCCTGCTGGGCCGCGTCCGCTGCCGCAGGCATGACAGCGCCATTTTGGAATGCAGACTTTGATGTATTGTTCTGCGGGCATCATGTTGCATTTGCAGAGCCCCTGATCTGCCTAAACACGAGAAACCCCCCACAAGTGACCCTATTTTGGAAACTAGACCCCCCAAGGAGCTTATCTAGATATGTAGTGAGCACTTTGAACCCCCAAGTGCTTCACAGAAGTTTATAAACGCAGAGCTTTGAAAGTAAAAAATCATTTTTTTTCCTAAAAAATGATTTTTAAGCCCGCTACTTCTATTTTCCCAAGGGTAACAGGAGAAATTGGACCCCAAAAGTTGTTGTGCAATTTTTCCTGAGTATGCTGATACCCCATATGTTGGGGTAAACCACTGTTTGGGCAAACGTCGGGGCTTGGAAGGGAGGGAGCACCTTTTGACTTTTTGAACGCAAAATTGGCTGGAATCAATGGTGGCACCATGTCGCGTTTGGAGACCCCCTGATGTGCCTAAACAGTGGAAACCCCTCAATTCTAACTCCAACCCTAACCCAAACACACCCCTAACCACAACCCTAATCCAACACATCCCTAACCCTAATCCCAACCCTAACCATAACCCTAACCCCAACACACCCCTAACCCTAATCTCAACCCTAACCCTAATCCCAACACTAACTATAACCCTAACCCCAACACACCCCTAACCCTAATCTCAACCCTAGCCATAACCCTAACCACAAGCCTAACCCTAATCCCAACCCTAACCACAACACACCCCTAACCCTAATCTTAACCCTAATCCTAACCCTAATTCCAACCATAACCCTAATTCTAATCCTTACCCTAATTCTAACCCTAACCCTAATAGAAATTTTTTTTTATTCTTTTATTTGTCCCTACCTATGGGGGTGATAAGGGGGGTGATTTACTATTTTTTTATTTTGATCACTGTGATAGGATCTATAACAGTGATCAAAATGAATGAATGGAATCTGCCGCTTTGCAGATTTGATGGGCGCACTGCGTATGCGCACATCATTTTGGAAGGTGGTGCCGCCCATCAACGATGGCGGCGGGACATTGGGAGCCACAGCGGGACTCGGAGGGTACCGGGGGGTGATCGGAGGGCGGGGGGAGCAGAGGGAAAGGGAGGGGGAGCAGCTGATGACAGCGGCAGCAGATCGCCACCATCCATCGTTGGTGGGGGCCGATCGCCCCCTTCAGCCAGTGGGGGGTCTGATCACAGTCTCCAGCCATGTCCGATGCTAAACAGTGGAAACCCCTCAATTCTAACTCCAACCCTAACCCCAACACACCCCTAACCACAACCCTAACCCCAACACATCCCTTTCCCTAATCCCAACCCTAACCATAACCCTAACCACAAGCCTAACCCTAATCCCAACCCTAACCTCAACACACCCCTAACCCTAATCTTAACCCTAATCCCAACCCTAACCCTAATTCCAACCCTAACCATAATTCCAACCTAAACCCTAATTCTAACCCTCACTCTAACCCTAACCCTAATAGAAAAATATATATTTTTTAATTTTAGTATTTATTCCTACCTATGGGGGTGATAAGGGGATTGATTTACTATTCTTTCATTTTGATCACTGTGATAGGATCTATCACAGTGTTCAAAATGAATGAATGGAATCTGCCGCTTTGCAGATTCAATGGGCACACTGCGCATGGAAGATGGAGGCGCCCATCACCGATGGTGGGGGACACCAGGAGCCACAGTGGGACTCAGAGGGTATCGGGGGGTGGTCAGAGGGCGGGGGGAGCAGAGGGGGAGCAGATGATGACAGCGGCGGCAGATCGCCGCCGTCCTTCGGTGGCAGGGGCCAGTCGCCCTCGTCAGCCGGTGGGGGGGTCTGCTTGCGGTCTCCAGCCATGTCCGATGCTACTGCAGCATTGGCCATGGCTGGATTGTAATTTTGCATCAAATTTCATCGATGAAATATTACTGTCGCTCTGATTGGCTGTTTCACTTTCAACAGCCAATCAGAGCGATCATAGCCACGGGGGGGCAAAGCCACCCCCCCAGGGTGAAGCACAAAGGGTCCTGTATCTGCAGGTCTGGTGACCTTTCAGTGACCCCGGTCACCCGACCCGCAGGAATGTAATTTATACCATGATGCCTATGTAGGCATCATGGGTCATAATGGCACAGGTTTTCATGATGCCAACGTAGGCGTCATGGGTCGGGAAGGGGTTAATATAATTTACGTTTTAGGAGACTGTTTTCCATGGTGGAACAAAAGGGGGTCCTGTTACTGTGTAGGGCGGCACTACATCACTTTTTTTCTTTATCTGGCATAGTATAGAACTCAGGGAATAAGTAAGGATTGTGCTCTAGAATAGATAAGCTATAAATTACTGTTATTTCCTGCAGAGACAAGTTCTGGCAGGAGGAAGTGATGGCGGACTGTGCCAGTTAAAGAAAAAGGGATTCACCTAGATATGTCACTGGGGAGTCAGTATATTACAAGTACACACACACTTTACACTATATACAGAGCTCCTGTGTACACAGTAATGTCACTGGTGATCCCTGCATTACCTGTACACAGACACTATATACAGAGCTCCTGTGTATAATGTCACTGTTGATTATTGCATTACCTGTACACTGACACTATATACAGATCTACAGTCATATGTAAAAGTTTGGGCACCCCTATTAATGTTAACCTTTTTTCTTTATAACAGTTTTGGTTTTTGCAACAGCTATTTCAGTTTCATATATCTAATAACTGATGGACTCAGTTATATTTCTGGATTCAAATGAGGTTTATTGTACTAACAGAAAATGTGCAATCTGCATTTAAACAAAATTTGACCGGTGCAAAAGTATGGGCACCCTTATCATTTTCTTGATTTGAACACTCCTAACTACTTTTTACTGACTTCCTGAAGCACTAAATTGGTTTTGTAACCTCATTGAGCTTTGAACTTCATAGCCAGGTGTATCAAATCATGAGAAAAGGTATTTAAGGTGGCCACTTGCAAGTAGTTCTCCTATTTGATTCTCCTATGAAGAGTGGCATCATGGGCTCCTCAAAACAACTCTCAAATGATCTGAAAACAAAGATTATTCAGCATAGCTTTTCAGGGGAAGGATACAAAAAGTTGTCTCAGAGATTTAACCTGTCAGTTTCCACTGTGAGGAACATAGTAAGGAAATGGAAGAACACAGGTACAGTTCTTGTTAAGCTCAGAAGTGGCAGGCCAAGAAAACTATCAGAAAGGCAGAGAAGAAGAATGGTGAGAACAGTCAAGGACAATCCACAGACCACCTCCAAAGACCTGCAGCATCATCTTGCTGCAGATGGTGTCACTGTGCATCGGTCAACAATACAGCGCATGCATAACGCCTTTTTGTATGACCAAACAACTCAATCTTTGTTTCATCAGTCCACAGGACCTTCTTCCAAAATGTAACTGGCTTGTCCAAATGTGCTTTTGCATACCTCAGGCGACTCTGTTTGTGGCGCGCTTGCAGAAACGGCTTCTTTCGCATCACTCTCCCACACAGCTTCTCCTTGTGCAAAGTGCGCTGTATTGTTGACCGATGCACAGTGACACCATCTGCAGCAAGATGATGCTGCAGGTCTTTGGAGGTGGTCTGTGGATTGTCCTTGACTGTTCTCACCATTCTTCTTCTCTGCCTTTCTGATAGTTTTCTTGGCCTGCCACTTCTGGGCTTAACAAGAACTGTACCTGTGTTCTTCCATTTCCTTACTATGTTCCTCACAGTGGAAACTGACAGGTTAAATCTCTGAGACAACTTTTTGTATCCTTCCCCTGAAAAGCTATGTTGAATAATCTTTGTTTTCAGATCATTTGAGAGTTGTTTTGAGGAGCCCATGATGCCACTCTTCATAGGAGAATCAAATAGGAGAACTACTTGCAAGTGGCCACCTTAAATACCTTTTCTCATGATTTGATACACCTGGCTATGAAGTTCAAAGCTCAATGAGGTTACAAAACCAATTTAGTGCTTCAGGAAGTCAGTAAAAAGTAGTTAGGAGTGTTCAAATCAAGAAAATGATAAGGGTGCCCATACTTTTGCACCGGTCAAATTTTGTTTAAATGCAGATTGCACATTTTATGTTAGTACAATAAACCTCATTTGAATCCAGAAATATAACTGAGTCCATCAGTTATTAGATATATGAAACTGAAATACCTGTTGCAAAAACCAAAATTGTTATAAAGAAAAAAGGTTAACATTAATAGGGGTGCCCAAACTTTTACATATGACTGTATATAAAAATCACATAATCATAGAATGTAGGAGTTGGAAGGAACCTCAAAGGTCATTGTGTCCAACCCCCTGTTCAATGCAGTGTTCTCTAAACCATCTCAGACAGATGTCTGTCCAGCCTCTATTTGAAGACTTCCATTGAAGGAGAACTTACCACCTCTCATGGCAGCCTGTTCCACTCATTGATAACCCTCACTGTTAAAAAGTTTTTTCTAATATCTTTTCTGTATCTTCTCTCTTTCAGCTTCATTCCATTGTTTCTCGTGTCTCCATGTGCAAATTAGAAAAATGATGTTCCCTCTATGCTGTGACATCAATTATATTTGTAGACAGCTATTAAGTCTCCTCTTAGCCTTCTTTTTTGCAAGCTAAACATTCCCAGATCCTTTAACCATTCTTCATAGGAATACTTTGAAGTTCGCTCACCATCATGGTAGCACTTCGCTAATCTTGCTCAAGTTTTGCAATGGAGGCCTGACTAAGGAGGAGTAGAGGGGGATAATTACTTCATGTTATGTAGACTCTATGGTTCTCGTAATACCTCCTCAAAACTGTGTTTGCCTTTTTTGCTGCTGCATCACACTGTTGATTCATGTGCAACCTGTGATATTTTAATATACCCAAGTCTCTTTTCACACATGCTATTGCTTAGTTCTATTCCTCCCATTTTATAGATACAATTTTCTTTTTTCTTGCCCTGATGTAAAATCTTGCATGTCTCACTGTTAAATATCATTCTATTAGTCGCTGTCCATTTTTCAAGCTTATCTACATCCTTCTGAACCCTTTCTCTGTCTTTTCTGGCTTTTTTTCTGTCTATTTGGTCACGATGTGGTGGTAATGTGTGGTCTGGTCACAATGTGGTGGTTTTTCTCACTTGTATGTAGTATTATTCGGTCACTATGTGGTGGTAATATGTGGTCTGGTCACGGTGTGGCTGTATTTGTCCCCTGTATGTGGTATTATTCAGTCACTATGTGGTGGTAAGATTTGATCCAGTCATGGTGTGGTGATATCTGTCCTCTGTATGTGGCTTTATTCAGTCATTATGTAGTGAAAAATGTAGTTCAATCATGGTGTGGCAGTATTTCTCCTTTGTATGTAGTATTATTTTTTTAACGAAAGGAGCCCTTTAATACAAACTTCTATGATTGTACATCCAAGTTATCTTGTGCATACAGTAGCTGAGCATGAGTTTCCTGTGTTTTACAGTCAATGCTCCACTATAATGGGGATAACGGCTAACAACTATTTGCATATAGCTGTAGGGTCCCCAGGGACAATTCTTCCTGTGGTCCCCTGACACCCCAGTTGGACCCTGGGTGCGCCTGTGACCTGTGATGTTGTCCAGCCAGACGGAACACGTGTGCGTGTAGTCTAACTGCTGACCAGGTATAACAAACACCCTGCTTTGGTCAATAGGGCAGTTCTACGGTCTTGCAAGCAACACCGAAGAATCCTGAGAGTGTAAGGATTTAGAAGTCTGTAGTAACTGCACATTTTCGTCCCAAGCCTGGATAACTCCTTTAACCCCTTCACCCCCAAGGGTGGTTTGCACGTTCATGACCGGGCCAATTTTTACAATTCTGACCACTGTACCTTTATGAGGTCATAACTCTCGAACGCTTCCATGGATCCCGGTGATTCTGACATTGTTTTCTCGTGACATATTGTACTTCATGTTAGTGGTAAAATTTCATTCAAATAACTTGCGTTTATTTGTGAGAAAAACGGAAATTTGGCGAAAATTTTGAAAATTTCGCAATTTTCCAACTTTGAATTTTTATGCCCTTAAATCACAGAGATAAGGCACACAAAAAACTTGATAACTAACATTTCCCACATGTTTACTTTACATCAGCACAATTTTGGAACCAAAATTTTTTTTTGTTAGGAAGTTATAAGGGTTAAAAGTTGACCAGCGATTTCTCATTTTTACAACACCATTTTATTTTTAGGACCACATCACATTTGAAGCCACTTTGAGGGGTCTATATGATAGAAAATACACAAAAGTGACACCATTCTAAAAACTGCACCCCTTAAGGTGCTCAAAACCACATTCAAGAAGTTTATTAACCCTTTAGGTGCGTCACAGGAATTTTTTTGAATATTTAAAAAAAAATGAACATCTAACTTTTTTTCATAAAAAAAATACTTCAGGTTCAATTTTTTTTATTTTACCAAGGGTAACAGGAGAAATTGAACTGCAAAAGTTATTGTGCAATTTGTCCTGAGTATGCAGATACCTGATATGTGGGGGGGAACGACTGTTTCGGCGCATGGCAGAGCTCAGAATGGAAGGAGCGCCGTTTGACTTTTTCAATGCAAAATTGGCTGGAATTCAGATTGGACGCCATGTCACGTTTGGAGAGTCCCTGATGTACCTAAACAGTGGAAACCCCCTACAAGTGACCCCATTTTGGAAACTAGACCCCCCAAGGAACTTATCTAGATGTGTGGTGAGAACTTTGAACCCCCATGGGCTTCACAGAAGTTTATAACGTACAGCGATACAATTAAAAAATCATATTTTTTCAACAAAAATGATCTTGTCACCCTCAATTTTTATTTTTCCAAGGGTAACAGGACCCTAAAAGTTATTGTGCAATTTGTCCTGAGTACGCTGATACCCCACATGTGGGGGTAAACCACTATTTGGGCGCATGGCAGAGCTCGGAAGGGAAGCAGCGCCATTTGACGTTTTTGGCTGGAATTGAGATCGGACACCATGTCGCGTTTGGAAAACCCCTGATGTACCAAAACAGTGGAAACCCCCCACAAATGACACCATTTTGGAAACTAGACCCCCTAAGGAACTTATCTAGATGTGTGGTGAGAACTTTGAACCCCCATGGGCTTCACAGAAGTTTATAACATAAAGCCATACAATTAAAAAATCATATTTTTTCAACAAAAATGATCTTGTCACCCTCAATTTTTATTTTTCCAAGGGTAACAGGACCCTAAAAGTTATTGTGCAATTTGTCCTGAGTACGCTGATACCCCACATGTGGGGGTAAACCACTATTTGGGCGCATGGCAGAGCTCGGAAGGGAAGCAGCGCCATTTGACGTTTTTGGCTGGAATTGAGATCGGACACCATGTCGCGTTTGGAAAACCCCTGATGTACCAAAACAGTGGAAACCCCCCACAAATGACACCATTTTGGAAACTAGACACCCTAAGGAACTTATCTAGATGTGTGGTGAGAACTTTGAACCCCCATGGGCTTCACAGAAGTTTATAACATAAAGCCATACAATTAAAAAATCATAATTTTTCCACAAAAATGATCTTTTCACCCTCAATTCTTATTTTTCCAAGGGTAACAGGACCCTAAAAGTTATTGTGCAATTTGTCCTGAGTACGCTGATACCCCACATGTGGGGGTAAACCACTATTTGGGGGCATGGCAGAGCTCGGAAGGGAAGCAGCGCCATTTGACGTTTTTGGCTGGAATTGAGATCGGACACCATGTCGCGTTTGGAAAACTCCTGATGTACCAAAACAGTGGAACCCCCCACAAATGACACCATTTTGGAAACTAGACCCCCTAAGGAACTTATCTAGATGTGTGGTGAGCACTTTGACCCCCCCAGTGCTTCACAGAAGTTTACAACGCCCGGGCGTGAAAATAAAAAATTCGTATTTTTTCCACAAACATGATCTTTTAGTCACCATTTTTTTATTTTCCCAAGGGTACCAGGAGAAATTGGACCCCAAAAGTTGTTGTCCAATTTGTCCTGAGTATGCTGATACCCCATATATGGGAGAAAACTACTGTATGGGCACACGTCGGGGCTCGGAAGGGAAGTAGTGACGTTTTGGTATGCAGACTTTGATGGAATGGTCTGCGGGTGTGATATTGCCTTTGGAGAGCCCCTAATGTACCTAAACAGTGGAAACCCCCCACAAATGACACCATTTTGTAAACTAGACCCCCCAAGGAACTTATCTAGATGTGTGGTGAGCACTTTGACCCCCCCAGTGCTTCACAGAAGTTTACAACGCCCGGGCGTGAAAATAAAAAATTCGTATTTTTTCCACAAACATGATCTTTTAGTCACCATTTTTTTATTTTCCCAAGGGTACCAGGGGAAATTGGACCCCAAAAGTTGTTTTCCAATTTGTCCTGAGTACGCTGCTACCCCATATGTGGGAGAAAACTACTGTATGGGCACACGTCAGGGCTCGGAAGGGAAGTAGTGACGTTTTGGAATGCAGACTTTGATGGAATGGTCTGCGGGTGTCATGTTGCCTTTGGAGAGCCCCTAATGTACCTAAACAGTGGAAACCCCCCACAAATGACACCATTTTGTAAACTAGACCCCCCAAGGAACTTATCTAGATGTGTGGTGAGCACTTTGACCCCCCCAGTGCTTCACAGAAGTTTACAACGCCCGGGCGTGAAAATAAAAAATTCGTATTTTTTCCACAAACATGATCTTTTAGTCACCATTTTTTTTATTTTCCCAAGGGTACCAGGAGAAATTGGACCCCAAAAGTTGTTTTCCAATTTGTCCTGAGTACGCTGCTACCCCATATGTGGGAGAAAACTACTGTATGGGCACACGTCAGGGCTCGGAAGGGAAGTAGTGACGTTTTGGAATGCAGACTTTGATGGAATGGTCTGCGGGTGTCATGTTGCCTTTGGAGAGCCCCTAATGTACCTAAACAGTGGAAACCCCCCACAAATGACACCATTTTGTAAACTAGACCCCCCAAGGAACTTATCTAGATGTGTGGTGAGCACTTTGACCCCCCCAGTGCTTCACAGAAGTTTACAACGCCCGGGCGTGAAAATAAAAAATTCGTATTTTTTCCACAAACATGATCTTTTAGTCACCATTTTTTTTATTTTCCCAAGGGTACCAGGAGAAATTGGACCCCAAAAGTTGTTGTCCAATTTGTCCTGAGTACGCTGACACCCCATATGTGGGAGAAAACTACTGTATGGACACACGCCGGGGCTCGGAAGGGAAGCAGTGACGTTTTGGAACGCAGACTTTGATGGAATGGTCTGCGGGTGTCATGTGCGTTTGGAGAGCCCCTGATGTACCTAAACTATTGAAACTCCCCACAAGTGACCCCATTTTGGACACTAGACCCCCCACGGAACTTATCTAGATGTGTGGTGAGCACTTTGAACCCCCAAGTGCTTCACAGAAGTTTATAACACTCGGACGTGAAAATAAAAAAATCATTTTTTTTCCACAAAAATGATATTTTTGCCCCCAATTTTTTATTTTCCTAAGGGTAACAGGAGAAATTGGACCCCAAAAATTGTTTTGCAATTTGTCCTGAGTAGGCTGATACCCTACATGAGGGGGTAAAACACTGTTTGGGCGCATAGCAGAGCTTGGAATGGAAGGAGCACCATTTGACTTTTTCAACTCAGAATTGGCTGGAATTGAGATCAGACGCCATGTTGCATTTGGAGAGCCCCTGATGTGCCCAAACAGTGGAAACCCCCAATTCTAACTCCAACCCGAACCCCAACACGCCCCTAACCCTAGCCCTAACCCTAGCCCTAACCCTAGCCCTAACCCTAGCCCTAGCCCTAGCCCTAACCCTAACCCTAGCCCTAACCCTAGCCCTAACCCTAACCCTAACCCTACCCCAACACACCCCTAGCCCTAACCCTAGCCCTAACCCTAATGGAAAAATGGAAATAAATACATTTTTTTTATTTTATTATTTTTCCCTAACTAAAGGGGTGATAACGGGGGGTTTGATTTACTATTTATGGCGGTTTTTATGTTTGGCGGCTGTCGCACGCTAAAAGACGCTTTTTATTGTAAAAATAGTTTTTGCATCACCACATATTGAGAGCTATAATTTTTCCGTATTTTGACCCACCGAGTCATGTGAGGTCTTATTTTTTGCGGGACGAGTTGACGTTTTTATTGGTACCATTTTCGGGCACGTGAAATTTTTTGATCGCTTTTTATTCCGATTTTTGGGACGCAGAATGAACAAAAACCAGCGTTTCATGAATTTCTTTTGGGGGGGTGCGTTTACACCGTTCCGCGTGCGGTAAAATTGATAAAGCGCTTTTATTCTTCGGGTCAGTACGGTTACAGCGATACCTCATTTAGGTCGTTTTTTTATGTTTTTGTCGGTTTTATGCAATGAAAACTATTTTATATAAAAAATAATTATTTTTGCATCGCTTTATTCTGCGAGTTATAACTTTTTTATTTTTTTGCTGATGATGCTGTGTGGTGGCTTGTTTTTTGCGGGACAAGATGACGTTTTCAGCGGTACCATGGATATTTATATGCGTCTTTTTGATCTCGTGTTATTGCACTTTTTGTTTGGCGGTATGATAATAAATCATTATTTTTTGCTTCGTTTTTTATTTTTATTTTTTAAGGGGTTCGCTAAAGGGGTTAACTAATGGGACAGTTTTATAGGGCAGGTCGTTACGGACGCGGCGATACCTAATATGTGTACATTTATTGTTTTTTTTTTTTATTATTTTAAAAAAATGAATTTATTGGGGAATATTTTTTTTTTTTTTACTAATTTATTTGGCGATTTTTTTTAATTTATTTTTACACTTTTTTTTAATTTTTTTTTTACTTTATTACATAGTCCCAGGTGGGACATCACTGTCCTGTGACAGATCGCTGATCTGTCACATCACAGATCACTGTGACAGATCAGCAATCTGTCACAGGCAGTGCACAAGGCTTCCTCATGCCTGCGCTTTGCAGGCACTGAGGAAGCCAGCTTCCCCAGGCCCCCGAAGGCCCCCGTCGCCATCTTGGATTCGGGGGCCTGGAGGATAGGAGCCCCCCGCAGCAGCGCTGCACATTGCGCTGCCGTGGGGGGCTCAGGGAAGCACGGAGGGAGCCCCCTCCCTGCCGATGCTTCCCTTTAACTCCCGGTACACCGCGATCGCGTTTGATCGCGGTGTGCAAGGGGTTAATGTGTCGGGGCGGTCCGTGACCGCCCCTGACACATTGTGCCGGGTGTCAGCTGTGATAATCAGCTGACACCCGGCCGCGATCAGCGGCGCTCACCACGTGGGCGCCGCTGATCGCGGTAGACGTACTCTCCCGTCCCCGGTCATACGGGCCCGGGTACCGTGGACGGGATAGTACGTCTCATGTCAGGAAGGGGTTAAGGTCCCCATACACATTAGACAGCTGTCAGCTAAATGATTGTTCGTCCAACAGCAGACTCTCCCAGGTTCCCCACACACAGAGATTCTCAGCTGAGTTATCCTATTTTTCTGCATGGCAGAGCTGTTGTCATAGATTACTATGATCTTCATCAATATATTTAACTGGCAATTGATATTTTCATTTACGGACAGCAAGAAGACATCATATTAACCTAAAGTGTATCAGAAAATTATACAATTTTTTGTTAAACTTTGAACAAGGTTTATTCACATAAACCAAAACCCTTTTAATATTTAACCCATGAACACATAGTTGTAAAATCAATACAAGAGCCTTAATAGAAAAATCTGTACAACATAGTCCTGAGAAATAACAGGAATTCGCTTGACATACAGACTTTAAAAGTAAACTAAATTATTCTAACCCTGAGGTGAAAGAAATTTTGTATCTAACAAAGTAATTGCACTCAATGGGTCAGAGAGTTTTTGCAAAAAACAACTGTAATTTAATATCACATTAATTCTTTAAAGTTTTGAAAAGGCCAATAAATTCTGTTTTTACTCATCTGTACATTACATGTACACCCAAACTCTCATATGTATTTACCAATATCTACAGTTCTGTTGGGGGGGGGAAAGGAAAAAAAGGAGAGAAAGTAGCACTTTATGAGAGTAGTAAATTAAAACTATTAAAAGCAAAATTAAGAGATTATTCTCACCTGACAACATTGTGCTAGAGCAACAACTTCAAAGAGGTGGCTGTCATGTGGACCCGTCCTGTAATAAATTCCCACCCGTTGCTCTTCACTCCCGGATGAACGAGGGCACAGCATGAAATACAATTTACAGGCTTGCTGGAATACCAAGAATTGATCGCTCCCTCCAGAAAATCTGTCAGGGAGGGATATCTTGGGTTCTGGCTGAGCTTGTTCCTGAACCAAGCCCCCAGAGCCCACCAACAGCCGCAGCTGCGGCACCAACCTTCCGCGCAGCCCCCTAATCTAATTAGTAAGGGTCTGCAGCATTTGGGCAAAGGGCTGAACTGGGTCCATGGCTCAGCAGGAAAAAAAAAATATCGGTTGGTGATAATGTCACGTGGACCCGTCTTGTGTGACGCGACCTGCAGGCCGGTAACTGTAAACAACAAGACGCGGCACGTGATACAGTCCTGTGTGACACGGCCCACAGGCCGGTAACTAAAACAACAAGACAAGGGGAAGGGAAAACAGTTACAATGGTGGGCCCTGCGAAAGGGAAAGGGGATGTGGAGACCTTCTGCACTCCCCTGAGTCAGTGTCCCTAACGCTCCTAACGTTCCCTATGCCGGTACTGCACCAGGCGCCGCTCATGATATCTGTCGCCCTAGCACACCCTACACCTATCCCTTGCTAGGGAGCTGGGTGGCGCAGGCACTGGCCCCACCACTGTACTAATACACACGAAGGAAAAACACAAACAGGGAAACACCACTTAGCTTTTCTCTGTTGCACTTGCTCCTGGCAACAGAGTCCACCACCAGAATGCAGCTCTCCTCCTGAAACGCTGCCACCAAGCTCTATCAGAGCTACAAGGAAATCCCCTATGACTCCTTCCACACCAGGGCTAAGACAGTGCTGCAAGGAACGTTCTCCAGCTCCTTCCTCCACCAAGGATGGTTAAAATGAATACTATCACCAATGCTGATTGCAACACCTGTGACTCATTTATAGCAGAGCCAGCAATCACACCTGCATTATAAACATGTGCACTTAACTAAAGAAACAGAGTGCAATGACACTCACCACCACCGAGGGCAAGCTTAGAACAAACGACACCACAGTGCAATAATCCACATGGCCACCAGGGCAAAAACCACACTTAAGCACAGCTTAAGGGAGAAAAAGGTTACCTGTGCTTTTATCTGTCCTGATCCCGCATGGATCATGACAGTGGCATATCTAAAAAAGAATATAATGCAGTCTGCAGAGAATGCAGGGCAAGCATTAGAAAAGTTAAAGCCAGTAACCAAGTGAGGCTTGCAAGGGAGACCAAAAGCAATAAAAAAAGAATTTGGGAGTATGTCAAAAGCAAAAGAAAAGTCAAAGATGCAATAGGATTTTTACGGAATTAAAAGGGAGAAGTAGTCAAAAATTATGTTGAGTTGCCTGAACTTTTAAATTCCTTAATTAGCAAAATCAACTGATTTTCACCATGCTATCGAAGGAATAAAAGAATCCACACTATCTATAAACAGAGAGAAGGTGAGGGAATAGGGATGCATGAATGTGCTCGGTGATACTCGGTTATGACTCGAGTATCACGGTGTTCAGATGCACTCGTTACTGAACGATTATTGGGCGGTGTGGTGCTCTATGTAAAACTCAAATCCCTGCTCTGCATTTTTGGCACCTGTTACACAGCCAAAAAGCATGCAGGGATTGCCTGCACTCACTGTAATGCTGTAGCCATCTTGGTTATGACCTTACTGTGATTGGCTGGCAGTGTGACATCATCAGGTGTTATAAAAGAACAGGCACTGCCCAGCTCAGCACACTGACACCACTGCACAGCTCTGTGACACTTCATATTGGAGGGGGAGAGTGCTTGTCTAGGCCTGTGTGTGCACAGCATAACAAATCAGAGGCCTGTAGTGTTGATACTGGTGCTGAAGCTGAACCATCATGCTAACAGCCCTTCTAAGGGCTAATCATTTACTTTGCTGTTTGTATCACATACATTCTGCATTTAGTCTAGGGAGGGAGCAAAAGTCCCAGGAGAAGGGAGAGTGGTTGAATAAAACCAGTAGACAGGAATTAGGGCTGTGCACTTTGTTGTCAAATATATAGCTGCATTTTGCTGTGAGGAGGTGAAAAAATTGAATATATTTTGATCTATCATGTATAGTGCAGCACGGTGGCTCAGTGGTTAGCACTGCAGTACTGGGGTACTGGGTTCAAATCCCACCAAGGATAACATCTGCAAGGAGTTTGTATTTTCTCCCTGTTTTTGCGTGGGTTTCCTTTGGGTACTCCGTTTTCCTCCCATATTCCAAAGACATACTGATAGGGATTCTAGATTGTTAGCCCCAAAGGGGAAAGTGCCAATAATATTTGTAAAGTGCCATGGAATTAATGGCACTATATAAAAGATTAAAAAGAAATAAATATTACGTGCTTTGTGTTACTTTCTGTGCTATATAACACTCCAAAAAAATCGTAAAATGAATTCCTGGATTAAATTTCTTACCCATACACTATTGTTTCTTCTGAGGAGTTCACTGGTCAGTCAGCTGAGGAAGCTGAGCAGAGTGTATTGTGCTGTAGCTAGAGAGACAAGTCAGAATCTCTCCAAGAAAAGACTGCTCCAAACTGCAAGTATTACTGGTTGCTATGGACTTTAGTTGTTTTGTGTTACCAAGCTGGGGCTAACTTAGCCATGTCTAAATAGTTAGGGTCTACACACGCCGTCAAAATGGTTGGTACCCCTCGTTTAATGACTGAAAAACCAACAATGGTGACAGAAATAACTTGAATATGACAAAAGTAATAATAAATAAAAAATCTATGAAAATGAACAAATGAATGTCAGACATTGCTTTTCAACCATGCTTCCACAGAATTTTAAAAAAATTAAAACTCATGAAATAGGCCTGGACAGAAATGATGATACCCCTGAAAATAATGTGACAAAAGGGACATGTTAAATCAAGGTGTGTCCATTAATTAGCATCACAGTTGTCTACAATCTTGGAATCAGCGAGTAAGCCTGTATAGAGGGCTACAGATACTCACTGTGCTGTTTGGTGACATGGTGTGTATCACACTCCACATGGACCAGTGGAAGCGAAGGAAAGAGTTGTCTCAGGAGACTAGAAAAAAAATTATAGACAAACATGTTAAAGGTAAAAGTTATAAGACCATCTCCAAGCAGCTTGATGTTCCTGTGACTACAGTTGCACATATTATTCAGAAATTTAAGCTCCATGGGACAGGAGCCAACCTCCCTGGACGTGGCCGCAGGAGGAAAATTGATGACAAATCAAAGAGTAGGATAATACGAATGGTAACAAAGAAGCCCAGAAAAACTTCTAAACAAATTAAAGGTGAACTTCAAGCTCAAGGAAAATCAGTGTCAGATCACACCATCCGTCATTGTATGAGCCAAAGTGGACTTCATGGGAGACGACCAAGGAGGACAGCATTGTTGAAAAAAAAATCATAAAAATGCCAGACTGGAATGACAAACTACAATGCTTCTGTGAGAACGTCCTATGGACAAATGAGACAAAAATGGAACTTTTTGGCAAGGTACATCAGCTCTATGTTCACAGATGGAAAAATGAAGCATATCAAGAAAAGAACACTGTCCCTACGGTGAAAAATGTCACAGGGTGTCTAGAATCTGTGCACGGTACAATGAAATCTCAAGACTATCAAGGGATTCTAAAGAGAAATGTGCTGCCCAGTGTCAGAAAGCTTGGTCTCAGTTACAGGTTATGGGTCTTGCAACATGATAATGACCCAAAACACACAGCTAAAAACACCCAAGAAAGGCTAAGAGGAAAACATTGGACTATTCTGAAGTGGCCTTTTATAAACCCTGACCTAAATCCTATTGAGCATCTTTGGAAAGAGCTGAAACATGCTGTCTGGAAAATGCAACCTTCAAACACAAGACAACTGTAGCAGTTTACTCTTGAGGAGTGGGCCAAAATACCTGTCGAGAGGTGCAGAAGTCTCATTGACAGCTACAGGAATCGTTTGATTTCAGTGATTGCCTCAAAAAGGTTGTGCAACAAAATATTAAGTTAAGGGTACCATTATTTCTGTTCAGGCCTATTTCATGAGTTTTATTTTTTAAAAAAATTCTGTGGAAGCATGGTTGAAAAGCAATGTCTGACTTCCATTTGTTCATTTTCAGAGAATTTTTATTTATTATTACATTTGTCAGATTAAAGTTATTTCTGTGACCATTGTGGGTTTTTCTGTCATTAAATGAGGAGTACCAACAATTTTGATCATGTGTGTATATTGATTAGTCAGTGCTGGGACAAGGCTAGGGATGTTATGTTTATGGTGTTGTTGCCGGTACTGGACAACCAGTGGAAATAAGCACTAATCTGTGCGTGATTGTTCTGTTCGTAATCCAAGTAGCTACCCAAGAGAGTAAACCGCTACATGGGATATACTTAATCTTGTGATAGGTAATGTAAAATTGTTTGAAAATAGGTACAAATTAGTTGTACTCTCACAAATCATAAAGACATGTGACAAACCAACAATATGTATCACTATATGCAATGGAAATATTCCCTTGAAGAGTGCTTTTTTTAATAGTAGAAAACTTTTAATAAGTTTGTGTTCTGTTGAGAAGACAAACATGGGTTAAATAAATATATTCAGATACAGACATCTTAATTATATGGTTTTTATCTGAAACTCTAATGCAAATATAAGCTAGCACTAGAAAAAGCAGGGCTTAAAAGCAAAATCTACCACAAGAATAACAAAGCTCTTTTCAATATATACTCCAGGGTGATCTGCAGAGAAATCTTTTGTCAGGTCTCCGATCCTGTCTTATTTCAAGAATGACTGACACCTTAAAAATGCTTCTTTGTTTCCCAGCTTATTCCCAAGGCTCCTTTCAACAGAAAATCACAAGCAGACAGACAGATAAAGTGTTAAATAAATAACAACGGTATCCCAGCCACAGACATGGGAGAAAGTTTTATTTTGAGAAATGTTCATTTTTTTTCATGTTAACAATGTTAAAAAATCTCAATTTGTCACACTGTGCACTGTTTTCAGTATTAAAAATACTGTCACTATAAACCTGGACGCTTTTCCAGCTGCTGGTCATGCCAGCTCCATTACAGTGCCCTTATCAACCTTGCTAAATAAATAAATGTGCTCCAATTAAGATACTATTTTTACCTTAATAAAATAAAAAACACCTGTAGCCATATACAACTATCACCCAGTATACTGTATGTAAACTATCACTTTTTTTCTATTTGCCTTTTTTTTATCACAATTAATTAACTTATTTCCTTTTGCTTATATAGTGGCCAACACTTATCATCCAAATTATTCAGTCGCATCCAGTGTCACATTTGATCATAGTTGCCTACGCTCTCTGAGTGTCAGGAGAGTTAGAAGGCTCCCAGCAGCAACCACAAGCAGAAACCATCTGAATAAATGTATTAAATTACTGTCCTAATCACCGCTGTTTTATAAGTCTGTATTATTAACTTTTATTCATTGTAACACTAAGCATTACAAAATCCCTGTATGAAAATTAGATTAGTGTATAGAAATCATGTGGCCCAAAGGAAAAATTTCAAAGTGGGCTACACCTCTCTCCAAAAAAAATATTTAGCTGTGTAGGATGGGTTACAGTGAAGATCAAAAGGCTAACAATGTTGTGAACTTGTGATTTCATTGCTTCATATGTCATTATCCACTTGTCCTATGAACTTGAGACTAAACTCATTTTATAGACAATCATCTTGGTGATCTCATACCTAAATCTGATTGTCAACCATTTAGCATATGATTATTTGTGCAGATTCTTGTCAAGTCACCGCAGTGTTACTTTTTTTGCTCCTAAAGATCTAAATTTTAACTTTTAGTATTTTGTTACTATTTTATAAATCCAGCTTTGTATCACGATGTGACACAACCCAACAGGGGGTTGGTCAGCAGACAACACAACACACTCACAATGGGAACTACTGATAGGGAAATGGGGGATGGTCACCACCTGAGCTCAGACCTGATCCTGTCCCTGCACTCTCCTAACACCCTAAGTAGGTCCTTCCCCCCCACCGCCTTAAGGAATCTTGTCCCTTGCTGTCACCTAGCACTTCCCTGGCTAATACACTAGCAGGCAAGGGGCGCTAGCTTCACCACTGCAGAGAGTACCACACAGGGGACAGTGACAAACACGAAAGGGACGAGGAAAAAACACCACACTTACCTTCCAGACTCCACTGCCAAGCTCCGCCCCGCAGATGACACAAAAGTCGGACTACAAACTCCAGAAACAGCAGACACCTGAGAGCTGCCACTGCAAGGCTGATTTCCATAGAGATACTCTATCACCAACAGTCAGCTGATGCATCAGGTGACCATTTAAATTATGGTGAGAGTGGTCACCATCCACATCTGATGACCCAGCAACACAGCAGTTACAGCAGATTTCCAGCGAGGGTGGATTGACATTAACCCTTGCTGGTCCTGAAAGGAAAAAAACTACATTTAAAACAGAGTGGAACAAGAGCTGCCACAAATCCAAAAATGAATCGTGACTCTTTGGCTTTCAACTATGCCTGAATCCTTCTGTGCATACTCTCTATAATATTCAAGCTTGTGTTCACCGAAAATTGATCTCAAGTCTCTTCTACACCTTCCTAAACTTGGTGCACACTGATCGACTCACTTGGGTATGTATACAGTTTTTTTTCAAACAAGTGTTTGATTGGGTTAAGGTCTGGGGACTGTGGGGGCCATGCCATCACCTCTACTTCATTGTCATTGAACCATTTAGTTGCCAATGTTGACGTATGCTTCGTGCAATTTTCCTGTTGGAAAACTATGTTGTCATTTTCATACCTATAGTACTTGAGTGTACGAAGTAACTCATCTTAAAACATATGCATGGGTAACAAAATACAGTGTCAATGAAATATAGACACCCGTGCCCACTAAGGCCTCTTTCACACTTCAGTTTTTTGCCATCAGTCAAAATCCGCCAAAATTTGAAATTGGCGGATCCGCTTTTTCTTGTTGCGGATCCGCCATTTTCCCCATTGGGATACATTAGTGGCGGATTTTGACGGATGGTCATCCGTTGCGTCCGATATTCGGCGGATCCGCAAAATTCCTTGCGGATTCTGTCTGAGGGGGACGGAGCATGTACCGTTTTTTTTTCGCCGTCAAAATGGCGGATGACGGAGGATCCGCCGTCATCCGCCATGCGGTAGAATGGGCGCCTATGGGTGGCGGATCCGCCGGGATCCGCGATTTTGCGGAATCCGCCGGCAGGATCCGTAAAATCGCACTGCGCATGCCCAGAAAAAAAGATACTTTTCCAGACAGTCCCAAAACTATATAAGATGGGCTAATTGGGCCCAGATATGCAGTAGCAGCCAGACAGCAAGCCAGACAGCAAGCAAGCCATCCAGCCTGCCAGACCACCCACCAGGCCTGCCAGACCACCCACCCAGCCTACCAGACACCCACCAAGCCTGCAGCCACACAGCTATCAAGAGGCCTGCCAGTACCAGCTACCAAGTGTAAGTATACCTATGACATTTCTGTGTGTATGGCCTGCTAGTGTGTAGCGTGTGTGTGTGTGTGTGTGGTCTGCGAGTGTTGCATGTCTGTTTTTTTTTTTATATATTTTTTTTTTCTGTTGCTTGTGTACTGCATTTTATTTTCATACAACTGTAATTATATTGTATTTTTTATGCTGTGATTGCTGCGATTGAGTGGTGTATGGTATGTGGTGTAATTGGGCCCAGACAATCCGGCACTAGCAACACTGAAGACTCCAAGCAAGATATCCGACTGCAGCCTGCCTGATAGAAGATTGAACTAGAGCTATAAAACCTGTCTGCACAGCTGCAAGTCTACCACCTGCAAGACCCCTGGAGCGTGCGTGTGCGTGTGTGTGTGTGTGTGTGTGTGTGTGTGTGTGTGGCCTGTGTGTGTAATGCATTTTTATTTTTTTTTTCCATTTTTTTTTTCTGTTGCATGTGTACTGCTTTTTATTTTCATACAACTGTAATTATATTGTATTTTTTATGCTGTGATTGCTGTGATTGAGTGGTGTATGGTATGTGGTGTAATTGGGCCCAGACAATCCGGCACCAGCAACACTGAAGACTCCAAGCAAGATATCCGACTGCAGCCTGCCTGATAGAAGATTGAACTAGAGCTATAAAACCTGTCTGCACAGCTACAAGTCTACCACCTGCAAGACCCCTGGAGCGTGTGTGTGTGTGTGTGCGTGCGTGTGTGCGTGTGCGTGTGTGTGTGTGTGTGGCCTGTGTGTAATGCATTTTTTTTTTTTTTTCCATCTTTTTTTTTTCTGTTGCATGTGTACTGCTTTTTATTTTCATACAACTTTAATATTGTATTTCTTGCTGTGATTGTGTGGTGTAAGGCCGGTTTCATATTTGCACTTTATAGCGCAGTGATAACCTGCACACGTCTGCCACTAATCCCCGTCCCATCTGGTCATCACCGCCTACTAGCACACATGGACGCTTGCGATCTGCACACCCTATCTTTAGTATGGGGTGCGCAGATTGCAAGCGTTCATGTGCGCTAGTAGGTGGGGATTAGTGGCGGACGTGTGCAGGAAATTGCTGCGTTATAAAGTGCAAATGTGAAACCGTATTGTATGGTGTTATTGGGCCCAGACATCTACATCAAACACCAGCCTGACTGTATCAGTCAGGCTGGTGTTTGATGTAGATGTCTGGGCCCAATAACACCACATACAATACCATTTAGGCCGGTTTCACATTTGCACTTTATAGCGCAGCGATTTCCTGCACACGTCCACCGCAATTACCTTCCCATCCGGTCATCCCCGCCTACTACCGCACATGAACGCTTGCGATCTGCGCACCCTATCTTTATCATAGGGTGCGCAGATGGTGCGCTGGCAGGATTTTACCGTGTGCTGCGCACTTTTGAGGGTGTGCCCTTGTGCGCCAAACGCAGCATGTTGCATTTTGGCGCGCACGGCACACCTTCAAAAGTGCGCAGCACACTTTAAAATCCTGCCAGCGCACCATCTGCGCACCCTATGATAAAGACAGGGTGCGCAGATCGCAAGCGTTCATGTGCGGTAGTAGGCGGGGATTAGTGGCGGACGTGTGCAGGCCATCGCTGCGCTATAAAGTGCAAATGTGAAACCGGCCTAACTGGTATTGTATGTGGTGTTATTGGGCCCAGACATCTGGCAACAGCCACACTGAAGACACCGAACCAGACATCAAACACCAGCCTGACTGATAGAATTTCAAACTCCGCTGCAAATCTTCCACCTGCAAGACAACTGGAGTGTGTGTTATGCGTGTTTGTGTTTTTTTTTTAAATATTTTAATTTTGTAATGTATCTGTTGTAAATTTGCGTTTTTTTATTTTTCATTTATTGTGGTATTTAAAATAAAGAACAGAGTAGCTCCTATTTGTTGGAAAAAAAATAATAAAAAAAAATAAAAAATAAATTTGTTTTGAAAAAATCTCCTTTTGTATCATTTTAAAAAAGGTAAAATTAAGTTACCATACAGGTAATTAAAATTTTTTGGTATGCAAGTGTGGTTAAAAGTGAGATTGCAACATACCATGAAAAAATGGGTATACACAGCTGAGTTTTTCAGGGAATTCAAAAACATGCAAACACAGTGGGTATACACAGAAATTAAACACCTTCAATCACTGGTTACACTCTGTTGAGAGTTTCAGGGAATGCAAACACTGGTATACACAGCAAATACACACCTTCAATCACTGGTTACACTCGGTGAGACCTTTAATCACTGGTTACACTCTCGGTGAGAGTTTCAGGGAATGCAAACTGGTATACACAGCAATTACACACCTTCAATTACTGGTTACACTCAGTTACAAAACACAAAGAAAGTGGGTTTACACAAAATATTACACACCTTCAATCACTGGTTACACTCTGAGATAAGGGAATGTAGACATGCAAACACTTAAAATTGCGTATAATTAGTTTCAGGGAATTACACATACAAAATGTTTTTTTGGGTTTTTTTTTTTTTAAACTTTCATATCATTTTCTTTCAGTTCACACAATGAAGCGCCACCATACAAGCAGCAGACACGGCCAGCCCAACCGCAGCAGGGATGGAGAACGCAGCAGAGATTCAGACCGCAGCAGGGATCGACAACGCAGCAGAGATTATCCGTCAGACCGCAGCAGAAACAGTAACCCTGACCGCAGCAGAGAGGAACAGCCAGACCGCGGCGTACAGGCAACCATTAGTTTCCCTGTAAGTATAAAGACCTGAAAGCTTATTATGATCCTTTGTATAGTAGCTTAACAAGTGTCTTTATACTTGCAGATCACTTCAAGCACTACCAGCAAGGCCGCAGCAGAGAGGGTCGCAGCAGAGAGAGCAGCAGCAGAGAGGGCCAGCCAGGCTGCAGCAGAGAGGGCCAGCCAGACCGCAACAGAGACTGCCAGCCAGGCCGATGCAGAGACTGCCAGCCAGGCCGAAGCAGAGACTGCCAGCCAAACATTTTCCCTGTAAGTATAAAAGCCTGAAAGCTTATTATGATACTTTGTATAGTAGCTTAACAAGTGTGTTTATACTTGCAGATCAGTTCAGGAAGCAACGCAGCTGCCCCAAGCCGTAATGTCTTCTCCTGAAAGCTCCCCCTCACATCATCAGCGAGCTGAGGTAAAAAAAATTTTGTTTTTTTTATTTAAAATAATTTTTTTGGGGTTAAAAACACTATCCTATTATGTTTTAACAGGAAGCTGATTCAGAGGTGCTTCCAGGAGGAGACGTGCAGGGTGGAGAGACACACGGAGGGGGTGCACAGATTGTAAGTTTAGCACATACACAGATACATAATGCTACACCCAACACAAACATTCATCACAGTGCACACACCATAACTACGCATCCATCCAAACAAAATTTTTTTTTTTTCCCACAGTCTTCAGAATCCGGTGCCCGCACTAGAGTGACTCCCAGGACATCCCAGGGTCGTCAAGGTGATGCCTCTGGTGGTCGGCAAACGGTAAGTAACCCTATTTGGATAATTGTTTAAATGAACATCATGTGTTTGAATAGAATGTAATTTTTTGCTTTTTGTTTTGTTTTTTATCTTCACAGGTTTCACAGCGTGCTCCCTGCAGACATCAGGAGGAGCGTGTCCTTATTGATACCGATGACCTCATCCGTGAGGTGGAAATCCGGGAGCCGCTGTGGAACATGGCAAACCGTCTTCATGCCGACCAACCAACCACCCGACGGCTCTGGGATGAAGTCTGTTCTTCAGTTATTGACACCTGGGAGGAACTCAATGCGAGGGCCAGGGATTTTGTGCGTAAGTATTACAACTTCAGTAACTTATATTTCCAGCATGTGAAGTGTTGAATACTAAACCTTTTTTTTTTGCTTCACAGGTGACAGGGTTATCACACGGTGGCGGTCGCTCCGGGATCGCTTCAAGAGGGACTACAACAAAGAGATTCAGACCCCGAGTGGATCGTCGGGAGGACGCCGGGGACCCCAGTACAAATACTTCAAAGCCCTGGCGTTCCTGCGATCTACAATGGTGTGCAGAAGGTAAATATTCCCCAAACAATTCCTGTAGTAGAAATGTTTAACCAATTTTTTTTTCAGCAGACTTAAATTAAATATCAATATTTTTAATATACATTTTTTTTTCTCTTTTTTTAGCACCATCTGCAGCACTCGGGAGTCTGCATTAGAGTTGCGTCCCTCTGGAGTGATCCCTAGTGAGACCGCCCCCGGTGACCACATCGAGGTATCCGACCCCTCTGTACCTACCCTCTTGTCTCATCCCTCTATCCCCTCCACCAGCACTGGAGCAGCAGGGCAGACTTCATCACATGAAGCTGCTGGTGACGACTTGTTCCCTGTTCCCCACCCCTCAGACACTGCCGCAACATCTCGACCAACTTTTGGTTCTGGCCGGCAGCGTCTGAGGAGTCAGGAAAGGCTGACCTTGTCTGACTATTTGAATCTAAACTCAACTGTTCAACACGGTTTCCACACTTATGGACAACGGTTATCTTCTGGGTTGACCATGATCAATCAAAGTATCATGGAACTCAGAAGATACATGGAACAGATGAATTTAGAATCAAACCAGACACCGAGACATACCTTTTTTCAATCTGTTGTCTGGCAAATGGAAGGTTTAAGTACTCACCAGCAGATGCGTGTGATGCAAGCCTGTCAGAATGCTCTAGTGGAAGTGCTTGCTGAAGCATCTCATCCTCCCCCTGTGCATCCTCCCCCTGTCTATCCTTCCACAGTCCATCCTTCCACTACCATCCATCACACAGCCGTCCCTCCTCCTATCATTCCCTCTCCTTTCTCTAGTTCCCCATTCCATTCTTCCCAGTACCTACCTTCCCCATTGCATTATACCCCAATGCCCTCACCATACCCACCCCCACATACACCTTCAATGTACCCACAAACCTCATCTGTCCATCCACTCCCGTCCCAACCACATGTGTTAAACCCCCCTTCCACTTCTGGTCCTCACCAACTCCCTCCCCAGTCCTCTACCCCCTCCTCGATGTGGTCAACCCTGTTAACCCCTCCAATACTATCTCCACCCAACATTATCACACTCTGTGATGTTTTCTTATAAAAAAAAAATAAAAAAAAAAGGTAATATATACCAAGAAAAAAAGTTACAAAAAGTAATATATACCAAAAAAAATTACAAAAAAGGTAATATACCAAAAAAAAAAAAAATTACAATATTACAAATTCAGAAATAAACTGTTTTTTTTTTTAAAAAAACTTTATTGTGTTGTTTCTTTTTTGCTTCTTTTGAAATATTAAAATTACACCAGTGGTGTAAAAGGTAAACACAACACTTGGTAACACAACACACAACAATATTTCACAGTACACCGGTGGTGTACAAGGTACAAAAAAACACTTGGTAGCACAACATTTGGTACCATTTCAAAGTGTGAAACGCTTGGTACACAACACTTGGTAAAATTTCAAAGTGTCACATTTTACACTTGGTACAATTGTAAGTGCAAAACAACACTTGGTAAAACTTTATGCTTGGTACCCAACAATTTGTACCCAACAATTGGTAACACTAGTAAAACTTTATGCTTGGTACCCAACAATTGGTAACACTGGTAAAACTTGGTAACACTGGTAAAACTTTATGCTTGGTACCCAACAATTGGTAACGCTGGTAAAGTGTAAAACTTGAAGAAAAAAAAAAATGGTAAACCAAATCACATGGTAACAATGCTTGGGAAATCCAAACACTTGGTAACATTTCAGTTAAAAAAAAAAAAAAAATTACTCACAATTGGTATAGAAAATTATATCATGTCATCTTGCCAGTCCACTTGTCCCTCTGGGGTCACAAAATAGTCTGCAAAGGTGTCCCTGATTCTTGCCACTGATCCAGGACTCCGAAAAGTTTGTTGCTCATAATCCCACAAGGTGGTTCCAGACAGATTATCATCGATGGAAACTGGTTCCTTTGAAAGGACAAAATTGTGCAGGATTACACAGGCCTTAACAACCTCATCCACAGTCTCTGTTTTCATTTTCATGGCTGTTAACAGGACTCTCCATTTGGCAGTTAAAATTCCAAACGCACACTCCACAACTCTGCGCGCTCTAGTTAACCGATAGTTATAGATTCTTTTCCGGTGTGTTAATCCACGACTACCGTATGGTTTGAGTAGGTGTTTAGATAGCTGAAAAGCATCATCACCAACGCACACAAAAGGCATTGGTGGGCCTGTTGTTCCAGGGAGTGGTCTTGGAGGTGGGAAGTTAAAATTATCTCCATACAAGCGACGGCCCATGGTGGAAATCTTGAACACCTGAGAGTCATTAGAACGACCATATGCACCAATGTCCACGGCAATAAATTTGAAGTTTGCATCCGAAATGGCCATCAGCACAATAGAAAAGTATTTCTTATAGTTGTAAAACTGTGAACCAGATCCCATAGGTTTCACAATCCTGATATGCTTGCCATCCACGGCACCGATGCAGTTTGGAAACTGGCAGATTTCTTGAAACTTCTCTGCAATCTACAGCCACCTCTCCTGTGTTGGCTCTGGAATGTATTCCTCCTGTAGAGAATCCCATAATGCCCTGCAG
Organism: Dendrobates tinctorius; assembly: GCF_039654945.1. Taxonomy (NCBI): domain Eukaryota; kingdom Metazoa; phylum Chordata; class Amphibia; order Anura; family Dendrobatidae; genus Dendrobates; species Dendrobates tinctorius. The sequence continues at coordinate 7,116,086 of NW_027361673.1, forward strand.
GTTTGTTGTACAATTCCAGCAATAGTGGAAATCCCAATCCGGAACTGGAAATGGAGGGAGGTGAAGGATTCTCCAGTTGCCAGGAATCTGTTAAAAAAATTGAAACAGTAAAATTAATACAAACTACAAGCCATAACATAACAATAAAATCCTGCAGAATCAGAAACATTTTAAAATTTAGGTAACTTACCGAAGGGTCACCATCAAACGCTCCGCCGGTGATATAGAAAACCGCATGTAGGTGTCCCTTCTCCGGATTTGTTCTCCAACACGATCCACCAATATCTCAAAGAATTCCAGCCTCATGCGCACGTAGTTGAAGAACTTGTGCGGATTATCCCTCAATTCCAGGTACAATGTGGAAAAAACACCACGGGTGAACCTCTGCGCATTAATGGGATGAATCCACTGGCGCCGTCTCCTCATACGCAGGATTCGCAATCTTCTTTTCTCCGTCTCAAGAGCAATAATTGCCAACTGATTCAAGTGAAGATCCAATTCCACACTGAAGCTGTCAATACTCGCAATAACTCCTTGCAGACTCGCACTAACTCCTTCCATCGCTGCCACTAGCTCTAAAACCTTTCAAAGAAATTGTATCACAACACCCTAGATATATTTCTCCCTAGTTTCCAGCATCCAATCACATTTGAGAGCATTTTCCAAGAGCGAATCATATTTGGGAGCATCCCATTTTGGAGGCGTGGAAAAACGGATCCGCAAGAAAACGGATCCAACGGATGTATAAAATGGATGCCAACGGATGGGACGGATCCGTTTTGTCGAGGATCCGCAATAAAATCGGTATGGCGGATCCTTAAAAAAACGGATCCGTCCCATCAGCTTGCATCCGTTTTATACATTTTTTTGCGGATCCGCCAATTTCAAATTTTGGCGGATTTTGACTGATGGCAAAAAACTGAAGTGTGAAAGAGGCCTAAGGGGGATTAAAGCAAAAGAAGGTTCAGTGCAATAATAGACAGACCATATAGAGGAAAAAAAACGCACTAAGAGAAACCAAAAGTAAATGAAAGGTAATATTTTATTAACAAAATTGTATTAAACATTTGAAATTAATTAGTATAAAACAAAAAGAGGGTGAACAATGAAAATAACCAACAGAGTGGAATCGCAGGTCAGAGGCACAAAAGTGAGTCCAAATTGCCCATTGTGACAGGTAATGGTTCAATCACACGCAGAGTACATGTAAGTTCAATAAATGTGCAAAATGCTGGTGACAAACTACTCACACACCTACTATCCATATGGGGTTGTTGCTTAGTATTTCAAATGCATATAGATAGATCTTGTATAGAGTGCCAGTCATACCAATACATGTAGTGTGCTCATGCCAGCTTAGAGCCTATTGATAACACTGTTAGATCAGGCAGGCTGAACAGCACTCTGTACATTCACATTACACACAGACAGACTCCCCAATGCCCCACACCAAAACTACAGGGCCTGGACACATCCTGCAAAGCTCAAAATATGCAGGAGGCCTTAGTTAATATTTGGCCAAAATGCAGACGTTCACAACCTACATCATGGGTCCTATTTGCATTGTAAGTCTCTATACTAACATTAAAAGTCACAGGAACAGGATATACAGTCATATGTTAAAGTTTGGGCACCCCTATTAATGTTAACCTTTTTTCTTTATAACAATTTTGGTTTTTGCAACAGCTATTTCAGTTTCATATATCTAATAACTGATGGACTCAGTTATATTTCTGGATTCAAATGAGGTTTATTGTACTAACAGAAAATGTGCAACCTGCATTTAAACAAAATTTGACCGGTGCAAAAGTATGGGCACCTCAACATAAATGTGACATTAATATTTCGTAGATCCTCCTTTTGCAAAAATAACAGCCTCTAGTCGCTTCCTGTAGCTATTAATGAGTTCCTGGATCCGGGATAAAGGTATTTGTGACCATTCCTGTTTACAAAACAATTCCAGTTCAGTTAAGTTTGATGTTTGCCGAGCATGGACAGCCCGCTTCAAATCATCCCACAGATGTTCAATGATATTCAGGTCTGAGGACTGGGATGGCCAATCCAGAACATTGTAATTGTTCCTCTGCATGAATGCCTGAGTAGATTTGGAGCGGTGTTTTGGATAATTGTCTTGCTGAAATATCCATCCCCTGCGTAACTTCAACTTCGTCACTGATTCTTGCACATTATTGTCAAGAATCTGTTGATACTGAGTTGAATCCATGCGACCCTCAACTTTAACAAGATTCCCGGTGCCGGCATTGGCCACACAGCCCCAAAGCATGATGGAACCTCCACCAAATTTTACTGTGGGTAGCAAGTGTTCTTCTTGGAATGCTGTGTTTTTTAGCCTCCATGCATAACGCCTTTTTGTATGACCAAACAACTCAATCTTTGTTTCATCAATCCACAGGACCTTCTTCCAAAATGTAACTGGCTTGTCCAAATGTGCTTTTGCATACCTCAGGCGACTCTGTTTGTGGCGTGCATGCAGAAACGGCTTCTTTCGCATCACTCTCCCATACAGCTTCTAATTGTGCAAAGTGCGCTGTATTGTTGACCGATGCACAGTGACACCATCTGCAGCAAGATGATGCTGCAGGTCTATGGAGGTGGTCTGTGGATTGTCCTTGACTGTTCTCACCATTCTTCTTCTCTGCCTTTCTGATATTTTTCTTGGCCTGCCACTTCTGGGCTTAACAAGAACTGTACCTGTGTTCTTCCATTTCCTTACTATGTTCATCACAGTGGAAACTGACAGGTTAAATCTCTGAGACAACTTTTTGTATCCTTCCCCTGAAAAGCTATGTCGAATAATCTTTGTTTTCAGATCATTTGAGAGTTGTTTTGAGGAGCCCATGATGCCACTCTTCATAGGAGAATCAAATAGGAGAACTACTGGCAAGTGGCCAACTTAAATACCTTTTCTCATGATTTGATACACCTGGCTATGAAGTTCAAAGCTCAATGAGGTTACAAAACCAATTTAGTGCTTCGCTTCAGGAAGTCAGTAAAAAGTAGTTAGGAGTGTTCAAATCAAGAAAATGAAAAGGGTGCCCATAATTTTGCACCAGTCAAATTTTGTTTAAATGCAGATTGCACATTTTCTGTTAGTACAATAAACCTCATTTGAATCCAGAAATATAACTGAGTCCATCAGTTATTAGATATATGAAACTGAAATAGCTGTTGCAAAAACCAAAATTGTTATAAAGAAAAAAGGTTAACATTAATAGGGGTGCCCAAACTTTAACATATGACTGTACATCAATGAAAAACATCAAAGAAAACACGTACCTTATTTACCAATACCTGGTAATAAAGCTAATACACTGCAGGATGGAGTAGGTCCCCATGATAAAAAGCGGAAGCCGCACAGATTCAAAACACTGATGAAAAACCACTTACATGCTTACCTTCCATGGTGGGTGCGGTTGTTTTGTATAACAAATGCACACATATAAGGTTTGTAAAGGATGCAAATTACAGAAATACGTGTAGTGCACCTAGCTGAGATACAGCCTGTTCGAGAGAAACTAGTCGTATGCTCAGGTGTGATTTTGTTCATTCTTCCAGACAAACACTTTTCAAATCCTGAAGGTTCTGTGGGCTCCTTCTATGAACTCTGAGCTTTAGTTCCTCCCATAAATTTTCTATTGAATTTAGGTCAGGAGATTGGCTGGTCATTTCTAGCAGATTTATTGGTGATATGTTCAATATTTATTTCACTATGTTATGACTGACAGTCCGCTCTCCTCTCCTGATCTTAATGCAGAGCTGTGTGTGATTACAACTAAAATAGAACAGCAGAGTTAAGCTTTGTCTTACTACAAACACATTTGCAGCTGTAGTTGGCCTCTTAAACCACTTCAGCTTCCATCTCGCAGGCATCCTGTGAGGGGAAGGGTAGTACAGCAGAGTTCAACTTTCTATAATCCATATGACCATATAGATGGCTTATGGTAGTTGATCCTACTGACATATTCCCTTTAAAGTGTCCTTACCTAACAATTTTTAAGCTTATAGCAATAATATTCATGTATGCATTAAAAGCATTGTGCTGATTCACAACATATGTGTTTATGCCAGCATATTCTTTGTTTAAATTGCATCACATGCCACCATTGGTATGGTGAACACTGTAAAAAACAAATCCCGAATACAATTATGGAAATGCTGTTCTTTCTATTGCCCACCAAAAACGTATTAAAAAGTTATTCAAGAATGCAACCACCAACACAGAAAAGTCCTTTAAGTGCAATATTTATGCAATAATTATTTTGCAAAATAACTTGTATAGTAAATTGGATCTGTAATGCCAACAATGGTAATGCTGCTTATTTCAATACAGGAGGGTACATAGCGTCCTGTGTCCAGCATGGGAAGCAAAACTGCAGGATTTTGTCATTCTTCAATGCTGGTTCCAGAATTGTATATATGGGAGCCTCAAAGACATAGCAGGATGCTTTGGCGACAAGTGCATAAATATGACCAGCAAGCAGCCAAAATGCAGCCATTATAATCATTTCATAGGTGAAAAGAGAAAAGAAATATTTTCAGTTCATCCAACAGAATGAAAAAACAGAGGACTTCATTTATCATTGACAGTGCACAGATGAGAATTCCATGTCAGCAAAGCATGCAGCAGTGCAATAGAAAGATGATATCCAGCATCCTGTCACAAATAGAAAAAGCTAAAATGACTTTATTTAATGTGATTTAAGCCACATAAGCCAGTCTCCTACTATATTTTTAATCACATGAAAGAAGCTTTTATCTTTTTTCCATTTGTGACAGGATGCTGGATATCATATTTATGTTGCGTTATAAACATTTCACCATACAGATGGGGTACACTTCACAAGGCTATTTCCATAATAAAAGTTATCACCTGCCAAAGAATAAGGATAAGCCTGGTCTAAAAATAAACAAACCGAAACTTAAAAGTTCGGGGTTCGTACCGGACAGTTAGTGTTCTGCGCTAAACGCCTAACACGTCTGTTGCAAAGTTTGAAGTTTCGTGGGAAATCTGTGAGAGAGACAATATGTTTTTTTCCAGCTTCCATGTTTGGGTCTCCACTGTTTTCAATAGGGTTCAGCTTCTGATTCAAGTTTGGGTACAATTCTTCTACCTGAAATGAACTTTAAACTACAGTTCAAGTCGGGTACTTGAACCTCCACGGGTCTGCTCATCTCTAGTGGGGATCAATCCCTGAAATATTGGGCTCTGAAATGTTCCATTGGATGCGACCGATGACCAGCACATCTCCTTCCTGTACTTGGCAGTTCCATTGAGAGATTAAGGGCCCCGTCACACATAGCGACGCACCAGCGGTCCCGACAATGACATGACCTTGCCAGGATCGCTGATGTGTCGCTACATGATCGCTGGTGAGCTGCCAAACAGGCAGATCTCACCAGCGATCAGCACCAGCGACAAACGGGTAACAAGCGACGCACGTCACTTAGTTACCCGCTGTGTATGTTAGAAACCAGCACGCTGGTGCAGGGAGCTGTAACCAAGGTAAACATCGGGTTTCTAAGCACCGCACGGCACTTAGAAACCAGATGTTTACCTTGGTTATCAGCACCAGTGCGCTGGTTTGTAACGTACACATCGGGTTTCTAAGTGTTAGGGCTGGCGGAACGCACCAAATTATAAATAATAGTAGGTGCGTTCGCAGCCCGGGGTCCACCGTGCAGAGGTGGTACACTGCTGCTAGGTAATGGTGGAAGAATAGAGCGGCGTGAAAACAGTCACACGTGGGTTACGTCACCCAGTGTGAACAGGGGCAAACTCTGTTGACTCACAGAGCCACACAGCCGCTGAGCGCAAATACCAGAGCCTGTTTAGCTCACAGAGCACGGCCAAAAAGTGCACAGAAAGCGGCCACAGAACTCTACCCCAAGGACATGGGGTTAGAGTTCCTCTAGGCCCTCTGAGTGCACAGCGTCGCTGCCGCGAACGCCGCTATAGATGCTGGCTACGGAGTGTGGAGCACGTGCACTGTGGCATGCCGAGTCACTGATGGGGACTAATGCCTGACTCCAACTCTGCCCTACCTACACCTAAGCCTGGGCGCTAGCAGGCTAGGCTGCACAACACATGCGTACCAAGGGTAGGGGTTTTATAATGAGTCAGTCACCAGAGACATTCATACGTGCATACAGCACTCTCTCCACATAGTCTGTAAATACAGTCTATCCTAGCCGAGCGGCCATGCAAACCTTTTATAGCCGCGAGTGTCCGGGACCTTCCTGGCTTCTCGGATGGGCCAATCCAAACAAGAGCAGGACCTGAGCACGTGACCTTCGATCTCCAATGGGAGATCACTCCATGGGCATGCTCAGTGGCCCGACATGGGGACTTAGTCCCTGGAGAATCTTGCTGCTGAGCAGCATGTATTGCCATAGCTGCGCCAGAGGTGGCAGCAGCAAGCAAACCCACAGAGCTGGTCTGGGCAGAGTGCTTGGACCGATGAGTTTGCTGAGCAACCTCCTCTGCGGCTGGAGAGGAATGGGAGACTGCTGGAAGTAAGGCTCGGGATTCTCGCTGTGCAGCGACAGTGTCACGTCTCCGTCAGATTTGGGGCCTGCTGTTCCGGTCGCAGCCACTAGGAGGCGCCGGGCCGCCACTTCGCCGTCAGACTCGGGGACGGCTGTTCCTGCCTCGGCCACTGGGAGGCGCCGTGGTTCTATTACGTCGCCGTCAGACTCAGGGCCTATGATCCCAGCTTTAGCCACTAGGAGGCGCCGGTCTGTCACGTCACTGTTGGACTCAAGGCCTGCTGTTCCGGTCACGGCCACTAGGAGGCGCCAGACCGCCACTTCACTGTCAGATTCGGGGACGGCTGTTCCTGCCTCGGCCACTGGGAGGCGCCGTGGTCCGCCCGTGAGTTATGGTGGTGACAGAGAAGTGGCTCCTGCGCAGGCATCTGGTGGGCGCAGGCTCCGCCCCTCTGTCAGTCATCAGGGGGTTACTGCAACTCCATCTGGCCTGGTCTTGGGGGTGGCCCTAATGACATCACCAGTCCAGGAACCTGTGAGGGATGACCTGATCCCTCAAATACCTTGGGACTGGTCTTGCAAGCCGCCGGATATATTCTTGGTTCCCCTGTGTGTTACTTAGTGATTGATTTCTGTTTGACTCTGACCTCAGCCTGGATTTCTGACCCCTCTTTTGCCTGACGATTCTGTACTTCTGCTACTCTCCTGTTTTGTGACCTTGGCCTGGATATTCTGACTCTGCTACTTCCTAACGATTCTGTACCTCTGCCGCCCTCCTGGTTTTTGACTCTGACCTTGGCCTGAAATTGACTCTGCTATTGCCTGCCGTTTTTGTACTTCACTCTGACGACCGTCCTGCTCTGGCCGCTGCTCCTATTCAGACAGTACCTCCTGGGCTCTGTTGTAAATCCAGATCCCTGTATAGGGGTAAAGGGTATCAGTGTTTCTCGGGGTGTTGCCTGGCTGCAGCCCAGAACCGCAGACGGACGTTACTTTATATCCGGCCATAAAATTAACTGCTTCTTGTGTATATACCCAACATATACAAAAGCAGTCTCCCTGAACTTTTTTTTTTTTTCTTCTTCTGACTGAGCTGATTTTTGGCCTGAACACCTGTTGCAGTGCACAGCCTGGAAGATCTCTCTCATTTTCTTGGACAACTATGCGGCAGTCTGGAGTCTTCAGGGAGAGAGCTGCACCTCAGAGATCCATGCTCCTGGCACGTCGACCTCTGGGCAACTACTCTGGCTATGGTTGCCCAGAGGTTCAGGTATTGCCCGCAGATGCGGCTAAAGTTTTATTACCCATTTCAGTTTCATGTGGTCAGAAATCGCTGTGTTTAAACGCGTATGTGGATAGTGGTTCTGAAGGAAATTTTATGGATTCCTTGACTGCTAGGAATTTGGGTGTAACTCTACTAAAACTTAATGCCCCTATTAAAACCACGGCTATTAATGGCACGTCCATTATTCAGGAGGGGGTTAAGTTTGTTACTGCCAAGGTTGCCATGTCTGTGGGAGCCTTACACACTGAGCTGGTGTCATTTTTTGTGATGGACAATTTAACCTCTGCAGTTATTCTGGGTATGCCATGGCTACGCCAGCACAATCCTGTCATCGACTGGCACTTGGGTGACGTTGTACGCTGGAGCCCACAGTGTCAGAAAAATTGCATATCCTTGGCAGTAAACCAAGTTAAGGTTAAAACCCCCCGCATACCGTTTGCTTTCAGAGATTTTGAGGATGTCTTTTCTATTGTAGAATCTGAAAAGCTACCCCCTCACAGAGAGTATGATTGCCCTATTGATCTGATTCCGGATGCCCGTCTCCCTAAGGGAAGAATATTTAATCTCTCTGGCCCAGAGCGTCAGGCCATGAATGACTATATTGCAGATAGCCTAAGAAAAGGGTTTATCAGACCGTCCATTTCTCCAGTTGGGGCTGGGTTCTTCTTTGTGGAGAAGAAAGATGGTGGTCTCAGACCCTGCATTGATTATCGAGAGTTGAATGCAATCACTATAAAAAACCAGTATCCGCTTCCACTCATCCCTGATCTTTTTAATCAGCTAACAGGAGCCCGTTGGTTTACTAAACTTGACCTCCGGGGGGCATACAATCTAGTCCGCATAAGAGACGGGGATGAGTGGAAAACGGCCTTCAATACACCCCTTGGCCATTTTGAGTACCTGGTTATGCCGTTCGGACTCAGCAACGCACCTGCCGTATTTCAGCACTTTGTTAACGATATTTTTAGAGACATTTGTGGGGTGTATGTCGTGGTGTATTTAGATGACATTCTGATTTACTCTGCTGACCCAGTGACACACTCTCAACACGTCTGTTCTGTGCTACAAAGACTACGTGAACACTCCTTGTTTGCTAAACTGGAGAAATGTGTATTTTTTGCTGAGGAGGTACAGTTTTTAGGATACATGGTTTCAGGTAAAGGCTTCCGCATGGATCCTGCCAAGGTCCAGCCTATTAAGGCTTGGGTGCAACCAAAATCGCTGAAAGCGCTGCAGCGATTTTTGGGGTTCGCTAATTATTACCGCAAGTTTATTAGAGGTTTCTCAGAGATTGCCAAGCCACTCACGGATCTGACCCGGAAAGGGGCGGACGTGGCCAACTGGAATCCTGAGGCAATTCAGGCGTTTTCTACGTTAAAAGAGAGTTTTGTGGCCAACCCAGTTTTGGTTCAGCCGGATCTGGACCGTCCATTTATTGTGGAGGTGGATGCCTCTGAAATCGGAGTGGGAGCAGTGCTATCACAAGGCACTACATCCCTCACTCAGCTTCGTCCATGTGCGTTTTTTTCCCGCAAATTCTCTCCCACGGAGAAAAACTATGATATTGGGAATCGGGAACTATTGGCAATTAAATGGGCCTTCGAGGAATGGCGTCACTTCCTCGAGGGCGCCAAACACAAGATCACGGTAATTACCGATCATAAGAATCTGACATACCTAGAATCAGCAAAAAGGTTAAATCCTAGACAAGCAAGGTGGGCATTGTTTTTCTCTAGGTTTAATTTTATAATCACCTTCCGCCCTGGTACAAAAAATGTGAGGGCCGATGCCCTCTCTCGCAGTTTCTGCCCCTCACAAGCCGAGGACTGTGAACCAGTTCCGATATTGGCCACTGGGATCATTGTCTCCGCAGTGTCATTGGACCTTCTGGAGGAGATCCGTAAATCCCCAGAACAAGCCCCTGACACTACGCCACCCAACAAATTGTTCGTTCCACCTGCGTTTCGCCTACAAGTGCTTAGAGAATCACATGACTCTGTCTTGGCAGGCCATCCTGGTCTCAATAATACCGCCAGATTGATAACTAGGAATTTTTGGTGGCCGACGGTGGTTAAGGACTGCAAAGAATATGTCTTAGCATGTGAGGTCTGTGCCCGCGCCAAGTCCTCCCATACTCGCCCTGCCGGCTGGCTCCAGTCCTTGCCCACCCCCGAGAGTCCATGGACCCACATCTCCATGGACTTCATTACGGACCTACCGTCCTCAGATGGAAAGACGTGTATCTGGGTGGTGGTGGACAGGTTCAGTAAACAATGTCATTTTGTCCCCCTGTCGGGGTTACCTAACTCGGAAACGTTGAGTAAACTGTTTATTGTACATGTGGTACGTTTACACGGTGCCCCGGTCAATATTGTGTCTGACAGGGGTACCCAATTCGTGTCAAAGTTCTGGAGGGCGTTCTGTAAACGCATTGGTATTGAGCTATCTTTTTCCTCGGCTTACCACCCTGAAACCAATGGGCAAACCGAACGTGTCAACCAGGCTCTGGAGCAATACCTTCGTTGCTACATCTCAGAACACCAGTCCGATTGGGCAGAACATCTGCCACTAGCCGAGTTTGCCCTAAACAATCAGTATCAGGACTCCATTAAGTCTACCCCCTTTTTCTGCAACCACGGGCTGCATCCGCGCTTTGGCTCATTCTCGGCCAGAATGTCGGAGCTTCCTGGGGTAGAGAAAAATATACATCGTTTAAAAACCATTTGGTCTGAGGTAAACTCTAACTTGAAAGGGGCCCGGGTTAGACAGACCTCGGCAGCGAACAAACGGCGATCCAAAGGACCGCACCTGGGAGTTGGAGACAAGGTTTGGCTCTCCACCAAAAACATCAAGCTTAAAGTACCGTCTGCCAAACTGGGTCCCAGATTTATTGGTCCATACGAGATTATAGAGGTGATTAACCCAGTGGCCTTCCGTTTAAAACTCCCTCAGTCTTTCAAATTTCCCAATGTCTTCCACAAGTCTCTCCTCAAGTTGTATCGCTCCCCAATTCACCCTGTCCCGTCCCCTCCTCCTCCCATTTCGGTCGGAGGGTCCTTGGAGTATGAAGTCCAGGGTGTCCTTGACTCCCGCCTTGTAAGAGGGTCCGTACAGTATCTGGTACACTGGAGGGGCTACGGCCCGGAGGAGAGGTCCTGGGTCCCTGCGCGGGACATCCATGCAAAAGCACTAATTAGAAGGTTCCACCTCCTCCACCCTGACAAACCAGGTTTTGAGGGTCCGGAGGCCCCTCTTGGAAGGGGGGGTACTGTCACGTCTCCGTCAGATTTGGGGCCTGCTGTTCCGGTCGCAGCCACTAGGAGGCGCCGGGCCGCCACTTCGCCGTCAGAGGGGACGGCTGTTCCTGCCTCGGCCACTGGGAGGCGCCGTGGTTCTATTACGTCGCCGTCAGACTCAGGGCCTATGATCCCAGCTTTAGCCACTAGGAGGCGCCGGTCTGTCACGTCACCGTTGGACTCAAGGCCTGCTGTTCCGGTCACGGCCACTAGGAGGCGCCAGACCGCCACTTCACTGTCAGATTCGGGGACGGCTGTTCCTGCCTCGGCCACTGGGAGGCGCCGTGGTCCGCCCGTGAGTTATGGTGGTGACAGAGAAGTGGCTCCTGCGCAGGCATCTGGTGGGCGCAGGCTCCGCCCCTCTGTCAGTCATCAGGGGGTTACTGCAACTCCATCTGGCCTGGTCTTGGGGGCGGCCCTAATGACATCACCAGTCCAGGAACCTGTGAGGGATGACCTGATCCCTCAAATACCTTGGGACTGGTCTTGCAAGCCGCCGGATATATTCTTGGTTCCCCTGTGTGTTACTTAGTGATTGATTTCTGTTTGACTCTGACCTCAGCCTGGATTTCTGACCCCTCTTTTGCCTGACGATTCTGTACTTCTGCTACTCTCCTGTTTTGTGACCTTGGCCTGGATATTCTGACTCTGCTACTTCCTAATGATTCTGTACCTCTGCCGCCCTCCTGGTTTTTGACTCTGACCTTGGCCTGAAATTGACTCTGCTATTGCCTGCCGTTTTTGTACTTCACTCTGACGACCGTCCTGCTCTGGCCGCTGCTCCTATTCAGACAGTACCTCCTGGGCTCTGTTGTAAATCCAGATCCCTGTATAGGGGTAAAGGGTATCAGTGTTTCTCGGGGTGTTGCCTGGCTGCAGCCCAGAACCGCAGACGGACGTTACAGACAGAAATCCGATGCCTAACATTACCCCCCCTCCTAGGGCCCCCATCTCTGAGCCTCACTCTGCTCAAATTCCCCAATGAGAAGAGGAGCCTGGATGTTCTCCACAGGCTCCCAGGTCTGAGCTTCTGGACCATGACCATTCCAATCCACCAAGTAAAACTTTTTGCCCCGCATCATCTTGCAATGGCATTGACCTCAAACTCGTCAGACGACAGGTCTGATGTCCCGGGAGATGACTCAGAAAACCGGGACATGTGAACCGGCTTAAGGAGGGACACATGAAACGTGTCAGAAATAGCCAAGTGTGGTGGAAGGGCCAGGCGGTAGACCACAGGATTCATCTGCTCGAGGACCTTGAAAGGGCCAATATAGCGTGGTGTGAACTTAGCAGATTCAGCCTGCAGCCTGATGTTTCGGGCAGAAAGCCACACTAAGTCGCCAGGGGCGAAGGTCAGAGCAGGACGCCTGTGTGCGTCAGCTCAGCGGAGGCCCTCATTCTCTCCTTGGAGGCCCGGATAGCATCCTGCATGCGATCCCAAATGTCACGTACCTCCACCGCCCAGTCTGCCACCCTAGAGTCGGTGGATGACACGGACATGGGCACGGGGACGTGCGGATGCTGGCCGTAATTTAAGAGGAGTCTGACTGGTGGAATCGGCCACAGCGTTGTTCAAAGCGAACTCCGCCCACAGCAGCAAGGATGCCCAGTCATGCTGCCTGGCCGAGACAAAATGTCGCAGATATGTCACCAGGGTCTGGTTGGCTCTCTCAACCAACCCGTTCGTCTCGGGATGATAGGCCGAGGAGAGATTTTGCTCGATGCTGAGCAGAAAACAGAGCTCTCTCCAGAACCGAGACGCAAACTGAGGACCCCGGTCGCTTACAATCTTATCCGGCATGCTGTCCAGGTGGAAGACATGTTTAATAAACAACGTTGCCAGGCCCCACGCAGAAGGCAGCCACAAGAGTGACACCAGATGCACCATCTTGGAGAAATGATCGGTGACCACCCAAATGACGGTGCTGCCACTGGACTTGGGCAGACCCACCACAAAGTCCATACCGACCATTTCCCACGGCCTATCAGCTACTGACAGGGGATAGAGTAACCCAGCGGGCCGCTGTCGAGAGGACCGATTCTGGGCGCAAGAGATGCACACCTGAATATAGTCCCTGACGCCACGGGCCATATGCGGCCACCAGTACGTCCTTGCCAGGAGATCAGAGGTCCGTTTGGTCCCAAAATGTCCCCCCACCCTGGACGAATGAGCCCAAGAGAGGACCTCCGGTCGCAGATGGGCAGGGACAAAAGACTTGCCTGGAGGTACTGACTCAAGAGCAACCGGAGCAACGGTCCTCAGGCTCTCCGATGATACCATGGAGCGAGAAAGAGCATCGGCCCGGACGTTCTTCTCCCTGGAGAGAAAATGCAGTGTGAAATGGAATCGGGAGAAGAACAAGGACCATCTGGCCTGGCGAGAATTCAGCCGCTGGGCTGTTTGTAGATAGACTAAATTTTTGTGGTAGGTGAACACCAGGAAAGGGTGGCGAGTCCCCTCCAGGAGGTGTCTCCACTCTGAGAAGGCAAGCTTCATTGCTAGCAACTCCCTGTCCCCAAAGGAATAATTCCTGTTATGAATGAGTCACCGAAGGAGGAAAAAACAAAAATACAAGCTAAGTCCAGAAAACCGGAGAGGTTGGTAGCTATCGGATTGCAGACCCCTGATCCTATTCACCACAACTAACAGTAGCCCTGGGGGGTTCCTACCTCATATTCCACATTACCTTCCACCAATACAGGGTCAGGAGGTGCCACCACAGGAACTACTGGCTCAACAAACCTCTTTAACAGAGACTTTTGAAACACGTCATGGATCTTAAATGTAACAGGAAGAGCCAATCGAAAAGAGACAGGATAAAGAATCTCCAAAATCTTGTAAGGTCCAATAAATCTAGGTTTAAACTTTGGAGAAGCCACCTTCATAGAGATATTCTTTGATGACAACCAAACCATATCACCCACCTTAAACTGGGGACCAAAGGTCCTATGACGGTTGGAAAACCGCTGGGCCTTTTCCTGGGAGAGAGACAACCTATCCACCACTTTGTCTCAGATCTGGCGCATTCTCTCCACCACAGTGTCAACACCTGGACAGGCAGAAGACTCCACCTGCCCTGAAGAGAATCGAGGATGAAGCCCAAAGTTACAGAAAAAAAGGTGACATCAAAGTGGCAGAACTAGCTCTATTATTTAAAGCAAATTCGGCCAAGGGCAAAAATGAAATCCAATCATCCTGATCAGCAGAAATAAAACATCTCAAATACGACTCCAAAGTCTGGTTTGTTCTCTCCGTCTGCCCATTGGTCTGAGGGTGAAACGCAAAGGAGAAGGACAACTGAATTCCCAGCTTGGAACAAAATCTAGAAATAAACTGAACTCCTCTGTCAGATACAATGTTCTCAGGAATCCCGTGCAAGCGAACCACCTGTTGCAAAAACAAGGGCACCAACTCTGAGGAAGATGGCAACTTAGGGAATGGTACAAGATGGACCATCTTAGAGAATCTATCATAAATCACCCAAATAACAGTCATTCTCTGAAAGACAGGCATATCAGAGATAAAATCCATTGAAATATGGGTCCATGGCCTCCTGGGCACCGGCAAAGGCATCAGCAGCCCACTAGAGCTAGAACAAGGTTTAGACCGGGAGCAAGTCCCACAGGACTGCACAAAACTCCTGACATCACGAGACAAGGCGGGCCACCAAAAAGACCGACTCACCAAATCTCTAGTACCAAAAATACCTGGATGACCAGCCAATGCAGAGCAATGAACTTCAGACATCACTCTCTTCCTCCACTGGTCAGGAACATACAATTTTCCAATGGGACAACGCTCAGGTTTGTCCTCCTGAAACTCTTCCAGAGCACGTCTCAAATCGGGCGAGATGGCAGAAAGAACTACCCCCTCACCTAAGATGGTAGCAGGCTTGGTCACAACAGGAGAATCAGCAAAGAAACTCCTAGAGAGGGCGTCTGCCTTGACATTCTTAGTGCCTGGAGGAAAAGAGACCACAAAATCAAAACGTGTGAAAAACAAGGCCCACCTAGCCTGTCTAGGATTCAAGCGTTTGGCCGACTCCAGGTAAATCAAAATTCTTGTGGTCAGTAAGGATCACGACTTGATGTCTAGCTCCCTCCAACCAATGTCTCCACTCCTCAAATGCCCATTTCATGGCTAACAGTTCCCGATTCCCTACATCATAGTTACGTTCAGATGGGGAGAACTTTTGGGAAAAGAAAGCACAGGGATTCATTTTAGATGTTACCGGATCTTTTTGGGACAAAACAGCTCCTGCACCAATCTCAGAAGCGTCAACCTCTACCTGAAACGGGAGTGAGACATCAGGTTGCCGCAAAACCGGAGCAGAAGTGAACCTTCGCTTCAGCTCCTGAAAGGAAGAAACAGCCTCCGGAGACCAATTCAGCACATCAGCACCTTTCTTAGTCAAATCAGTCAATGGTTTGGCAATACCAGAAAAATTAGCTATAAATTTACGATAAAAATTAGCAAAACCCAAAAACTTCTGGAGGGCCTTCAAAGAAGTGGGCTGAACCCAATCACAAATGGCCTGTACCTTGGCCGGGTCCATTTCAATAGTTGACGGAGACAAAATAAATCCCAAAAATGAAATCCTCTGTACCCCAAAAAGGCATTTCGATCCCTTGACATACAGGGAATTCTCCCTCAAAATCCGGAACACAGTCCGAACATGTTCCACATGAGAGTCCCAATCCTTGGAAAAGATCAAAATATCATCCAGATAGATGATCAAAAATGTATCCAGAAAGTCTCGGAAAATATCATTCATGAAGCCCTGGAATTCAGAAGGGGCATTAGTGAGCCAAAAAAGGCATCACCAGGTACTCAAAATGTCCCTCTGGAGTATTAAACGCCGTCTTCCATTCATCCCCCTGCTTAATGCGAATAAGATTAAACGCCCCCCTGAGGTCAAGCTTGGTAAACCAGCAAGCACCTTTAACTCTAGAGAATAGATCAGAAATCAGGGGTAACGGATACTGATATTTAACAGTAATTTTGTTGAGGGAACGATAGTCAATACAAGGCCTTAATGAACCATCCTTCTTGGCCACGAAAAAAACCCAGCACCTAAGGGTGAAGAGGATGGTCTAATATGACCCTTATCCAACGACTCCTTAATATAGGATCACATAGCCTCGTGCTCGGGTACAGATAAATTGAAAAGTCGACCCTTGGGAAATTTACACCCAGGGCTCAGCTCAATTGCACAGTCATAACTCCTATGAGGAGGCAAAGACGCAGACTCATTCTCACTAAATACATCATAAAAATCAGCCAAATAGTCAGGAATAGAGTTGAGCGAAACGGGTCGAAAAAATTCAAAAGTCGCCGACTTTTGGCAAAGTCGGGTTTCATGAAACGAAACCCGACCCTAGGATGAGGTCGGCCACGAGGTCGGCGACTTACGCGCCAAAGTCGCGTTTCAAAAGTTTGTTTTGCGCTCTTTTTCAGCCAATCAGGATCCACGGACACTATGGGCAACGTGATGACATAGGCACGGGTCACCACCATCTTTCAGAAGGGCATGCAAGTGATTGGCTTGCTTTGGGGGGCGTCACAGGGGGTATAAAAGGGCGTGCACGCCGACCGCCATGTTACTCATGCTGATCTCAGAATAGGGAGAGCTGCTGCTGCTGATGATTTTGTAGGGAGAGCGTTAGGCAGGGAAGAAGACACCAAAAACTGCTTCAGCTGCTAGCGATTTTGCCTGTACAACACACCAGTCACTGTGCAGTGCAAGGGGAGGCTATATAGTGGTGTATCAGTGGTGTTGGTTGTTGGGCTGCCTTCTAAGGCTTCCTGACATTCCTGCATTGCTGTTTACCCACTGCTCCGCAAACTGCTTTTTTAAAAGCAATCACAATTTTTTTTTTTTTGTCCTGCTGAGGTACTGAGCATGCATTTTTTCACACCATACAGTGGTGTACGCTCCTCACACAGTACCGTGTAACGGCTGTTATCACAGCCACAGTGAAGCTATCAGTGAGTCACTCTGTGAGAATAAGTCGAGGACATGTTCCGTTCTTATAGACCTGCACTCTAGGGAGATTCCAATTCTGCCCAATTCTACATACACCTTGTAGTTTGTGATACACTAGCCAATTTCTGCCAGTGACAGAGCGCTCAGATACTCAGTGGGCCTGACACAATCCATAAGTGTCCAGTGTCCACAAGTGTGTGCAGAAATTCAAAATCTCCCTTATCCTCTAGTCACTTTGGTCACAGCTCTGCCATCGAGCCTGTGACAGAGCGCTCAGATACTCAGTGGGCCTCACACAATCCATAAGTGTCCAGTGTCCACAAGTGTGTGCAGAAATTCAAAATCTCCCTTATCCTCTAGTCACTTTGGTCACAGCTCTGCCATCGAGCCTGTGACAGAGCGCTCAGATACTCAGTGGGCCTCACACAATCCATAAGTGTCCAGTGTCCACAAGTGTGTGCAGAAATTCAAAATCTCCCTTATCCTCTAGTCACTGTGGTCACAGCTCTGCCATCGAGCCTGTGACAGAGCGCTCAGATACTCAGTGGGCCTCACACAATCCATAAGTGTCCAGTGTCCACAAGTGTGTGCAGAAATTCAAAATCTCCCTTATCCTCTAGTCACTTTGGTCACAGCTCTGCCATCGAGCCTGTGACAGAGCGCTCAGATACTCAGTGGGCCTCACACAATCCATAAGTGTCCAGTGTCCACAAGTGTCTGCAGAAATTCAAAATCTCCCTTATCCTCTAGTCACTTTGGTCACAGCTCTGCCATCGAGCCTGTGACAGAGCGCTCAGATACTCAGTGGGCCTCACACAATCCATAAGTGTCCAGTGTCCACAAGTGTCTGCAGAAATTCAAAATCTCCCTTATCCTCTAGTCACTTTGGTCACAGCTCTGCCATCGAGCCTGTGACAGAGCGCTCAGATACTCAGTGGGCCTCACACAATCCATAAGTGTCCAGTGTCCACAAGTGTGTGCAGAAATTCAAAATCTCCCTTATCCTCTAGTCACTTTGGTCACAGCTCTGCCATCGAGCCTGTGACAGAGTGCTCAGATACTCAATGGGCCTCACACAATCCATAAGTGTCCAGTGTCCACAAGTGTGTGCAGAAATTCAAAATCTCCCTTATCCTCTAGTCACTTTGGTCACAGCTCTGCCATCGAGCCTGTGACAGAGCGCTCAGATACTCAGTGGGCCTCACACAATCCATAAGTGTCCAGTGTCCACAAGTGTGTGCAGAAATTCAAAATCTCCCTTATCCTCTAGTCACTTTGGTCACAGCTCTGCCATCGAGCCTGTGACAGAGCGCTCAGATACTCAGTGGACCTCACACAATCCATAAGTGTCCAGTGTCCACAAGTGTGTGCAGAAATTCAAAATCTCCCCTGTCCTATAGACACCTTGTACCTTGTTTTACATTACTATATAGTTTGTTGGATTTTGTCTACATTTCTACCAAAAATGAGGAAGGCTGGTGGAAGAGGCCGTGGAATTGGGCGGGGGTTGGCAGCTGGTAATGATGGTGTTGGTGGTGGATCTGATGGTAGTGGCAAGAGCAAAATAGGACCGAATGCAGGAGGTGTTGAGCCTGCATCATCGTCTGGCTACATAAGGCCTCGAACGCTTAGTTTTCTAGGAGTTGGCAAACCGCTTTTAAAGCCAGAGAATCAGGAAAAAGATTTGTCTTACATTGCTGACTCAGCCTCCAGCTCTATCGCCTCCTCTTCTTCAGTTGTAAAAAGTAAAAGCACTGAGTCGTCATTGGAGGCTCATGTTCATGAACCACACCTTTCCTTGTGTCCTTCACCCCAACCAAGATTGAAGGATGACGCAGGCCATACTACTGATTACTCCATGGAGCTGTTTTCACATACCATGCCTGGATTATCAAGTGAAATGGTGAATTACCCAGGCCAAGATGAATCTGACATGGAGTGCACTGATGCACAGCCGCTGATGGATGATTCTGCTGGTACATTCACTCAGAGCACTACATTGCCCTCACAGTGTACAGAGCCAGATTCTGACCCTGATGAGACTCAGGTGCCCCTTCCCGCACACTATACCACCATACACGGTGACACAGAGGAAGGTGCACATGACATAGAAGAGGAGGTGATGGATGACCCAGTTGTTGACCCAGATTGGCATCCATTGGGGGAAGAGGGTGCTGCTTCCAATAGCTCAGATGAGGAGCATCCACAGCAGACATCGACATCGCAACAGCTGTTATCTGGCACGCCCGGAGCACTCCAAAGACAGGTTCCAAACATCAAAAGAGTTGCTGGACAGCTTGTCCAGAGGGTCAAAAGATCACAGCGTGCTAGGCCGCAAAATGTCTGCCAAAGTAGGAAGAGTGCAGTATGGCACTTTTTTGAACAAAATCCTCATGATCAGGCCAAGGTTATCTGTAAGAAGTGCGCAAAGACCTTCAGCCGAGGGAAAAATCTGAAAAATTTGAATACCAGTTGCATGCTTAGACATTTAACCAGCATGCACTTGCAAGCGTGGACACAACACCAAACCTCCAGTGCCACATGTGCAACTGATCACAACGAAGGTAGTCAGCAACGCTACATTGTTTCCCCCACTGTAAGCCCACCGGTTAGCACAGCAGCAAATGTTGAGGTGTCGTTGCAATGCCACAGCAGTCAGGGAATCCCACTGTTATATCAATGAAAGACTGATTCTAGGCCATCAGAAAGAACAACAACTCCATCACCATCATCAACCCTCTCTCAGTCCGCCCTGTCCACCGCTACTTCCACCATATGCAGCTCTCAAGTCCAGCTCACCCTCCCAGACACTATGAGTAGGTCAAGAAAGTACTCAGTCTCTCATCCGCGTACATTGGGTTTGAACGCCCACATTGCCAAACTAATCTCGTTTGAGATGATGCCCTTTCGGTTGGTGGAAAGCGCAGCTTTCCGCGAACTCATGGCCTATGCAGTACCACGCTATGACCTACCCAGTCGCCACTTCTTCTCTCGCAAAGCCATCCCAGCCCTCCACCATCATGTGAAAGACCGCATTGTCCATGCACTCAAGCAGTCAGTGAGCGGAAAGGTGCACCTCACAACTGATGCATGGTCCAGTCGGCATGGCCAGGGCCGTTACGTGTCCATCACTGTGCACTGGGTTAATGTGGTGGATGCAGGGTCCACAGGGGACAGCGGTGGTGGGACAGTGCTGCCTAGCCCACGGTATAGGAAACAGTTGGCTGTAGGCGTTCGACCCTCCTCCTCCTCCTTCAGAAGCGAAAGCTCGTCCACAGAGCGCAGTTGTACGAGCACTCCATCTGCAGCTGCCACTGTTGCACACGATGTGTCCCCCTATCGAGCAGCTAGTGGAAAGCATCAGCAGGCTGTGTTGCAGATGATGTGTTTGGGCGACAGACACACCGCCGAGGTACTGGCCGAGTACTTGAAGCGACAAACTGAGTCATGGCTGGGCAGTGTACATCTTGAGGCAGGCAAGGTAGTTAGTGATAACGGCCGGAATTTTGTGGCAGCCATAGCCCTTTCAAAACTCAGCCACATACCTTGCTTGGCTCACACCTTGAACCTGGTGGTGCAGTGCTTCCTCAAAAATTATCCGGAGTTAACAGCCCTGCTCCAGAAGGTGCGAAGACTGTGCGCGCACATCCGCCGGTCGCCTGTACTCTCCGTTCGTATGCAGAAGCTGCAGCGATTGCTCCACCTTCCCAACCACCGCCTCATTATCGACATTGCAACAAGGTGGAACTCCACCCTGAACATGGTGGAGCGGCTGTGCGAGCAGAGGCAGGCCATAATGCATTTGTGGGAGGATACACGGCCAGGCACTTTGAGAGCAGACATGGAGTTGACAGGTGTGCAGTGGTCGAAGCTGAAAGACCTCTGTAAAGTCCTTCAGTGTTTTGAGGAATACACACGGCTGGTAAGCGCAGACGACGCCATCCTAAGCATGAGCATCCCACTTATGCGTCTGCTCATGCAAACTTTGACGCACCTTAAGGAGCAGGCGTCTGCAGCCAATGTTGATGAGGAGGAAGAGGAGGAGGGAATCCTTGATGACATTCAGCCATTGTCTGCTCAGGGACCTCTCCTGGAGGAAGAAGAGGAGGAGGAGGATGATGATGGGGATGATTACTTAGGGGAGGAGGATGCATCTCGTGGGGCAAGTGAAAATGTTGGCGTGGCAAGGTCTGGTACAGGGTTTGTGCGTGACTGGAGGGATGTGGATTTGCCAGAAAGTGCTCCTCCAACCAGCACTTGCAGTGCATCATTGACACCGGGAACATTGGCCCACATGTCAGATTATGCCTTGCAGATCGTAAAAAGGGACCCCTGCATTGCCAAAATGATGAACGATGACGACTACTGGTTGGCCAGCATCCTGGATCCACGCTATAAAGGCAAATTACAAAACATCATGCCACAGGAGAACCTTGACCTAATATTGGCTAATAAACAAGCAACTCTGGTAAATCGGTTGCTTGAGGCATTCCCAGCACACAGCAGCGGTGATGGTTCTCACACGAGCCGTACGGGCCGGGGGCAGCTTGGCAGAGGTGTTCGTGGTGCACACAGCAGAAGTGGCGTTGGAGACAGGGGTTTCATGACAATGTTGTGGACTGATTTTTCAAATACCGCTCACACAACTGGTAATACTGCATCGATGGAAAGTGACAGGAGACAGCAGTTGTCAACTATGGTTACAAACTACTTTTCCTCCCATATCGATGTTCTCCCACACAGGTCATTCCCCTTTGACTATTGGGCCGCTAAACTGGACACCTGGCCTGAATTGGCCCAATATGCCTTACAGAAGCTCGCTTGCCCAGCTGCAAGTGTGCTATCGGAAAGAGTCTTCAGTGCAGCGGGATCAATCCTGACAGAAAAAAGGACCCGTCTGTCAACCCAAAATGTGGATGATCTAACCTTCATTAAAATGAACCATGCATGGGTTTCCAAGGATTTTGTCCCACCTTCCCCTGATGACACATAGGGTGACAGAAAAATGGCTTGCTTTGGTCCACCTCTTCCTGGGACTTCACCTATTTCGCCTTTTGCATCAGCTGAATGTCCAACATCAACATATGCCACTTTCTAAAACTCCCTAACTGTGCTGCCTCCCCCCCCATGACCGGGGTCACCACCTAGCGCACGACACCGTGCGAATGCCGTTGCCCTGGACAGGTGGGTAGGCCGACTCTTGGGCGCAGGCACTGGCACAGGGTCCCTCATAGTGCAATCAAGTGTCTCTGATGGTGGTGGTGCACACCCGCCGTCAGACACACCGCTGTACTATGAGGGGCCCAGTGCCAGTACCGACGCCCATGAGTGGGCCCCCCTTGCTTGGGCAGGGCCCCAGCATTTGCAATCTTTACCTCTCCCTGCTCCTCCGCTGTGTAATCTGGGCCGTCAAATCCATACTGTGCCTGACACCGTCTGAGCCTTCCTCCTGATGTATAGACATATATTTTGAATGTGTACGCTATCCATACATGTTATCTGGGGATACGGTACCCTTTCTAACCTTTGTGCAATCACGTGCAATCCATACTGGGCCTAACACCGTCTGAGTCTGCCTCCTGATGTATAGACATATATTTTGAATGTGTACACTATGCTATCCATACATGTTATCCGGGGATACGGTACCCTTTCTAACCTTTGTGCAATCACGTGCAATCCATACTGGGCCTAACACCGTCTGAGCCTGCCTCCTGATGTATAGACATATATTTTGAATGTGTACGCTATCCATACATGTTATCTGGGGATACGGTACCCTTTCTCACCTTTGTGCAATCACGTGTAATCCATACTGGGCGTGAGAACGGCTGGCGAGCTGTTAAGCAAGCTACAGCAACTGTGGTTTGCACACGTAAGTTTTTAATTTTTTCAGGAATGACGGTTAGGCCTAATTCCGGAACTGCGGTTGACCTGCACTTACTGGGAAATCATCGTTCGCGGGTAATAATTGTAATCAGTGATCCCCATCACTAACGTTGTTCAGCGGGTTATCTGCACCTGTAAGCGACAAACGCTGGCCTTTTCAGTGTAGCGCACATGCAGCCACGGACATGTAAGGGCATGACACACCAGTTATTGGCCAATCTCATGTGCCAGAGCCTCACGTGTCCCTCTAGTAAGCCGGACTCGGACCGCGGGGCATGACGGAGTCTCGTTCGTTAACGGAATTAAGCTTGCAATGTGTGCATCTGTTCTGTAGCTGGCATGGTTGAGGTTTCCCAGGTGGAGTCAAATTTAACCGTAGGCTCCACTCCTGGTGGTGCCCTTCTGGACATTCATTTAAGGTTCAGCTTTGCAACCATACTGCCCACGTAAAACAAACACTTTGCCTTCATGAACGCTGTTTGGAGGGTCATGACTCGTGGGAATAACGCCGCCCAATCAGTTAACCTGCTAGAGAGATCCTTTGTTGCTCCCAAGCATGACATCACACTCCCTAGGAGGAAGGTAATGCCACTGTGGCGACCGTACTCCTGGGGGCGACACAAGTGCACTGATGCCCAGCCACTGCTCAATGAATCTGCTGGTACATTGACCCAGACCACTACATTCCCCTCGCATGCTACACGGCCTGAATCTGACCCTGATGAAACTCAGGTTACCCTTCCCATATACAGTTCCATCTTACACGGTGACAAAGAGGAAGCTGCAGATGAAAGTGCAGGTTCGGCCCACCCGCCATCAGACACACCACCGTACTATCAGGGGCCCTGTGCCAGTGCCGTCACCAACGAGTGGGCCCCCCCTGCTTGCTCAGGATCACAGCACTTGCAAGGTTGAAATACTGTGCAGTGAGATGGAAGATGGGGACGACGAGGAGTCCAGACTAGTACAGGGATTCCCTAGCGAGGAGACTTATTTGATTGTTTTCAATGTTGGGACAGCAATTTTTGGGGAGCACTATACTCTGGAGAATGATAGATGGGGCCCACCATACACTGGAACATTCCAAAGGTGGACATCAGACACTGGAGCAGCATTTACAGGGCCCATTATACACTAGAGCATTAGAAATGGGGCCCATTATGTTTGGAGCATTATTTGGGCCCATAAGACAGTGGAGCTTCATCCATGGGGACCAACATATACTGTAGCATTATGTGGAGCTCATCATATACTGTTTCAAACATTATATGGGACCAATGATTCTGTATGGAGAAATAGATGGGCCTTGTCATGAGATGTAAAAAGTGAAGTATTTTTCATTGTACTATACCGCTATTTCTCTGCCGTATCAGAGCATGATGAGTTGTGGTATGTGTTAAAGGGGCGCTCTTTCGCCCAGGGCACATGAAAACCTGGAGCCAGCCCTCCCCCCCCACAACTTTAGCCAAATAACCCCCATTTTTCAGTGCGTAACTTGTATTATGAAGTTAATTAAGGTTGACAAGCTTAAGTAAGAAGAATTGATGCTTTTGGCATTCAAATGGGCACTGTAGGTGTGTTTCCTGTCCTCCTCTCACTGCCGACTTTTATTCCCCATTGACTTACATTGGGTTTCGTGTTTCGGGACGACCCCGACTTTTCCCTATAATCGGACGATCTTGCTCGACCCGACTTTTGGAAAAGTCGGGTTTCACGAAACGAAACTCGACCCTAAAAAACCAAAAGTCGCTCAACTCTAGTCAGGAACATCATGCAACTGGGGAGAGGTGGAGAAAACAGGAGCGTCACTAAGGGCACACCGACAACCCCAACTCACCACAGACACAGATTTCCAATCCAAAACTGGATTATGGATTTGCAACCAGGGAAACCCCAGAACGATGGTATCATGCAGATTATGCAACACCAGAAATCTGCAATTTTCTTGATGGTCGGGGGCGACCCACTTTACCACCTGGGTCCAAAACTGAGGTTTATTCTTCGCCAAAGGAGTAGCATCAATACCCCTCAAAGGGATAGGCGTCCGCAGAGGTGTCATAGGAAATCCACAATGTTTAGCAAAATCCAAGTCCATCAGGTTCAGAGCTGCTCCTGAATCCACAAAAGCATTAGCGGAAAATGTGGACAGGGAGCAGATCAGAGTAATTGCCAGAAGAAACTTAGGTTGAACACCACCAACAGCAAATGTGTGTGCAAAACGTTTCTCTCGTTTAGGGCAGACAGAAATAATATGCGAGGCATCTCCACAGAAAAAACACAGCTTATTACGCATTCTGAACTCCTGACGTTGCGCCCTTGACAAAACTCTATCACATTGCATAGGTTCAGACATTTGTTCAACAGGTGGCAACACCTCTCGTGCAGTTTTGCATTCACGCAAACGCCGATCAACCTGAATGGCTAATCACATAGAATCGTCAAGACCAGAGGGAACAGGAAATCCCACCATAGTATCTTTTACGGTTTCTGACAAACCCTTCCGAAAGAGAGCTGCCAAGGCACCATCATTCCAGATAGTAAGGACCGCCCACTTTTGGAATTTTTGACAGTACAACTGTGCAGAATCCTGACCCTGGCTCAATGCCAACAGGGCCTTTTCAGCCTGATCAATAGCATTAGGTTCATCGTACAACAGCCCCAAGGCTTGAAAAAATGCATTCACATTAGTTAGAATAGGATCATCAGGTTTCAAGGAAAATGCCCAATCCTGAGGATCGCCGCGCAGCAAGGAGATGACAATTTTAACCTGCTGTGCGGAGCTCCCTGATGAGTTAGGTTTCAAGGCAAAAAATAATTTACAATTATTCTTAAAGTTCAAAAATTTAGACCGATCCCCAAAAAACACATCAGGAGTAGGGATCTTTGGCTCAGCAACATGTGAATGAGCAAGATAGGCGGAAATTCCCCGCATTTCAGCAGCGAGCTGCTCCACACAATCAGACAATTGCTTCATCTCCATTGAGAAGAAAAAATTCCCCCTACGGCCTCAAAGACGTAGAGGAAAAAATATACACACAAAAGAAAAAAAAAAATTCTGACACCTTTTTTTTTCTTTCCCTTTTTTTTTTACAATTCTTTCCTGCTATTGAGTACCCTAGAATCTGCGGTATGGCTGGTGATTCTGCTATGAATGAGTCACCGAAGGAGGAAAAAACAAAAATACAAGCTAAGTCCAGAAAACCGGAGAGGTTGGTAGCTATCGGATTGCAGACCCCTGATCCTATTCACCACAACTAACAGTAGCCGTGGGGGGTTCCTACGGTGCCCTAGACCCCTCGTTCACAGCCGGAGAACTAAATAAGCCTAAAGAAAGAAAGGGGAAATCTAAACTGCCCCAGAGCAGACCCCAAAGCAATAGACAGCCCCCAACATGTATTGTCGGTGAAAAGCAGATGAAAACACAAACACAGACAGAAAGACAGGTTGAGCAAACGATGGGGCCCAAGCTAACTAAATAGGAAAGGACAGAAAAGATGCTGGCTGCAATCCGCAAAAAAAACCCTGCCAAAAATGTCCCAACCGTCTGATAGAGAAAAAGGCCCTGAAGTTGCTAGACTTCAAAATCACTAGATCAGCACTCAGGTATATTCTGAAAATACAGCAAAGAGATAAACTCATCAGAGACAAAAATGGAGCTCAGCCCGTCCCAACAAAGGCAGGCTGAACACAAAACACGAAGCAAACAGACAAAATCTCATGGAAAAATAAGGGAGCAAAAACTTAGCTTTCAGTAGACAGGACTAACTGGTTGCAAGAGCTCAGAGCAGAAAGGATCACCAGCACCCCTGTAGGGCATTGGCTGCCTTATATCCACTCAGTGATTCCGGGTGTCCAATCAGGCTCCACCTATTCAGATGACAGGTTCTTCTCAACCCAATCAATTTCACTACCTCTCTTCACCAGCAGAGGGAGTTCATCAGACATCAACGGTGAAGGGGAAAATGAACTCACAACAAATTCCTCTCCGCTGGTGTGAAGGTCTTAGAGAAGAAGCATGGGTGCTTCCGACCTTGCGAGTCCTTCTGGAACAGGACCGCTCCAGCACCGACAGAAGAGGCATCCACCTCCAGAATGAAGGGCTTATCTACATCGGGGCGATGTAGAATGGGAGCGCTAGCGAAGTGGGATTTAATAGAAGCGAAGGCCTTGGAGACAGTTTCCGACCACAGTTTGGGGTTTGCACCCTTCTTGGTGAGGGCTACCAAGAGCGCTACCAAAGTTGAGAAATGGGGAATGAATTGGCGGTAGTAATTTATGAACCCCATAAAGCGCTGCACCGCTTTGAGAGAATGGGGTTCTTGCCAATACATCACCGCCTGTAGTTTGGCAGGATCCATGGCCAAACCCTGGGCAGAGATGATGTAGCCCAGGAAAGGCAAGGACTCCTGCTCAAACACACATTTCTCCAACTTGGCATAAAGGGAGTTTGCCCGCAGGAGATCGAAAACTTTGCGAACATCTCTCCGGTGGGAGTCAATATCTGGAGAGTGAATGAGAATATCGTCCAGATAGACTACTACCGAGTTGGTAAGCTTATCCAGGAAGATATTGTTCACAAAGTCTTGGAAGACGGCTGGCGCATTGCATAGCCCGAAGGGCATCACCAGGTATTCATAGTGCCCATCTCTGGTGTTAAATGCCGTCTTCCATTCGTCCCCCTCACGGATGCGAATCAGGTTATAGGCTCCTCGCAGACCAAGCTTAGTAAACACTCTCGCTCCCCGTAGCCTATCGAACAGTTCCGATATCAGGGGTAGAGGATAATTGTACTTAACAGCTATGGCGTTAAGACCCCTGTAATCGATGCACGGATGTAATTCTCCATTCTTCTTGTGGACAAAGAAGAATCCCGCTCCCGCTGGAGACACCGACTTCCTAATAAATCCTCTTGCCAGATTCTCCCTGATATACTGAGACATGGCTTCTGTCTCGGGAGAGATAGGGGGTAGACTCGACCCCGGGGAGGCTCAGCACCGGGCAAGAGGTCAATAGGACAGTCATAAGGGCGGTGCGGCGGAAGGGTCTCCGGCGCCATCTTGGAGAAAAGGTCTGCATACTGCTGGTATGGCTTGGGAAGCGAGGAGAGATCTGCGGGAACCTCAGAGGTAGCGACCTGTTTGCAGTCCCTCAGACACCTACCCTCGCAGGACTTGCTCCAACCGAGGATTTTTCCCGAGGACCACTCTATGTGAGGAGAGTGAGCTCGTAATCAGGTAACTCCTAGGATGACCTGGTCGATACCTTCAGGCATAACAAGAAGAGACAGCATCTCCTGATGAGAAGGAGACAATGAGAGTCTCAGTGGAGCCGTCTGGTGGGTGATTTGGGATGGGAGTATCGCACCATTCACCACTCTGATAGTGACTGGTTGAGGTAGCAGGACCAGGGGGATTGCGTGTTGTTGGGCGAAGGCAGACAACATGAAATTGCCCTCCGCCCCAGTGTCCACGCAAACCTCCACAATCAGAGTGGAAGAATTGAACTCTAACTCCCCTTTAAACAGGAGCTTGGAGGAGAAAGTTGCTGTGTCTATTAGGCCCCCTCAGATAACCACTAGACGTGAGCGTTTCCCGACCGCTGTGGGCACTGGTTAGCAGCGTGCCCAGTCTGCCGACAATGGAAACAGACTGGAGATACCCATGCAGGCCAGGACTTGGACCCCGTGCGGGACACCTCCATGGTGTCTGGAGGCTCGGGCGGCTGACCGGGAGATTCCAGCGGTCTAGCAAAATTTGGCGCCAACCTATATCGTTGGCTGGACTTGGAGCGCTCCAGCCCTCGCTCGGTGAAGCGAATGTTAATTCGGGTGGAGACCGTAATGAGCTCCTCCAAAGTGGTGGGCACCTCCCTGGTAGCCAGGGCGTCTTTGACATGATCAGCCAGGCCTCTCCAGAATATAGGTATGAGAACCTTATCTGGCCACTCCAGCTTGGAGGCCAGAGTTCTGAAGAGGATGGCATACTGGCTGACCAGTGACGGACCCTGGGTTAGGGCCAGCAACTGAAGCGCGGTGTCGTGCGTGACCCGAGGTCCCAGGAACACCTGCTTTAGAGTGAGCAGAAAATGGGTGGCACTCTGTACCAGGGGATCCTCACTCTCCCACAGCGGGGTGGTCCACTCCAAGGCCCTGCCCGACAGGAGGGAGATGATAAATCCCACCTTGGCCCGCTCAGAGGGAAATCGTGTGGCCAGCAACTCCAGGTGAATGGAGCACTGACTCATGAAACCCCTGCATGATGCACTATCACCCGAGAACTTCTCGGGCAGCGGGAGGCGAGACAAGGTTGGGGCAGGGCTGGCCATGGAGTCACGGGCGACAGCCTCTGTAGCTGCTTGACCAGCGACCGAAGTAACATCCGCAGCTGAGGTGGAACACTCTAGCACTGCCAACCTACCCTCCAGCTGCTGGATGTACCTGTGCAGTCGTTGTTCGTCCGCCATTACTAGCCAGACCCTGGCACTAGGATAATGTTAGGGCTGGCGGAACGCACCAAATTATAAATAATAGTAGGTGCATTCGCAGCCCGGGGTCCACCGTGCAGAGGTGGTACACTGCTGCTAGGTAATGGCGGAAGAATAAAGCGGCGTGAAAACAGTCACACGTGGGATACGTCACCCAGTGTGAACAGGGGCAAACTCTGTTGACTCACAGAGCCACACAGCCACTGAACGCAAATACTGGAGCCTGTTTAGCTCACAGAGCCTGGCCTAAAAGCGCACAGAAAGCGGCCACAGAACTCTACCCCAAGGACATGGGGTTAGAGTTCCTCTAGGCCCTCTGAGCGCACGGCGTCGCTGCCGCGAACGCCGCTATAGACGCTGGCTACGGAGTGTGGAGCACATGCACTGTGGCGTGCCGAGTCACTGATTGGGGCTAATGCCTGACTCTGACTCTGCCCTACCTACACCTAAGCCTGGGCGCTAGCAGGCTAGGCTGCACAACACATGCGTACCAAGGGTAGGGGTTTCATAATGAGTCAGTCACCAGAGACATTCATACATGCATACATCACTCTCTCCACATAGACTATAAATACAGTCTATCCTAGCACATGGCCGAGCGGCCATGCAAACCTTTTATAGCCGCGAGCGTCCGGGACTTTCCTGGCTTCTCAGATGGGCCAATCCAAACAGGAGCAGGACCTGAGCACGTGACCTTTGATCTCCAATGGGAGATAACTCCATGGGCATGCTCAGTGGCCCGACATGGGGACTTAGTCCCTGGAGAATCTTGCTGCTGAGCAGCATGTATTGCCATAACTGTGCCAGAGGTGGCAGCAGCAAGCAAACCCACGGAGCTGGTCTGGGCAGAGCGCCTGGACTGACGAGTTTGCTGAGCAACTTCCTCTGCGGCTGGAAAGGAATGGGAGACTGCTGGAAGTAAAGCTCGGGATTCTCGCTGTGCAGCGACAGAAATCTAACACTAAGTGCTGCATGGCACTTAGAAACCTGCTGTTTACCTTGGTTACCAGGCTGCAGCTTGCTGATCGCTGGTCTTCAGCCTGCCACACGCATGGTACCCAGCAGGGGGGCCGGTTGCTGATAAGTGTCACACACAGCGATCTCGCTGGTGATATCGCTGTTGCGTCACAAAACTTGTGACTCAGCAGCGATCTCGCTAGAGAGATCGCTATGTGTGACGGGGGCTTTAGAGTTCCATTACTGCAATCGGTAGGGGTCCTATTCTTATCACATATTCTTTGTAAAAGTGACTTCATTGCTTTTGCTCTGTTTTGTCTAGCTTTGTAGGGTTTTTTGCTTGCACCCAATTTATTTTTCTAGTTGCACTTTTTTGAAGTCTATCTTATAGGAGTTTGTCTGGTTTTTTTTTCCCTCTTTTTGGGCAAACTCTAGCAATTTGAGATGTTTTTGCTTGATTCATCAATAGCAACTTTTTAACAAGTTTGGTGCAACTTCACTTTCTATTTTTCAGTTGGCACATTTTTGGCACCAACATGTCACTAATGACAGTAAAATGCTTCAAGAAAGCCTGTTTTTTAATTATATGCCAAATTCATAAATCACGTCTGCCATTTTAATGAATTTTGAGCCAAAACAAGAAAAATGGAAAGTGACTAATAAAATGCTGAAATGGTGAATCGGGGGCCTTAAAAATTGAAAAAAACGTTTAAAGACCAAACTATGCTATGTAAAATTACTTGCTACTTATTTGGAAATTTTAGAAGACTTTTTTTAACAGAAATATTTTTGTCATATTATGAAACCTTTGATGTCAGACTTAATCAAGGAATGATTAGAGGTAGGAAACACAAAAATAAGGCTGCGGTGATATTGCCTTGGTGCATTCCTGTTTCCTGATTGCTTATACAGAAGAGACACACTGGAAAAAATGGGATACCATTATACTAGCAAAATAATTTGTTCCTCGTTTTGCTGTACAACATTGGATATGACATTCTCAGGGACAAGTGACAGCATATGTGATCGGGAGATGGGGAAATTTTACAGTTTAAAATTACTACAACTTGCCCTTTATAGAAGCTTTATTGTTTCGTTCTGACTTCAAGCACTTTGGCTATTGGCAGCTAATTCTGGAGACGAGAGGCAGTTTATGATTAACTTTACAAAGTGTCACTATAATGAACTGAGTATCTGAAGGGCAGCAGCCCTTAAACACGTGAAGGTGATACAGATTAATGCAGCTTTTCATCCTAAAAGTGATGTCTCCATGTGCATAAGATAAAAAGCACAATCTCTTACTCAGATAATTAAGCCGTACTCATGTGTGAGATATAAAACTATCAGTTCGCTATAGATACTGTTGGAATATTTAATGTCGTGAGAAGGTAAAGCAGGTTTTAGTAGCTTTGCGTATACAGTTTGTATTAGCATGACCTTTGCTGTAGATGTGCAATGATTTTTCTTGTTTGTGTTTGCTTTGGGCTGTTTTTGAGCTAATTTTAATAGACATATTTTGGCATTGCTGATTAGCTGTTCAGAATGTAATTTATGGCTTAGTAACACAGGCATAAAAAGGAATTTATGATAAAAATAATAACATAGAAATGGCCATTAGCAATGTCTAGTGAGTGACCTACACATAATGCAGGAAGGAGACGCTAACCTCTGATAGCCAACTGCCTATAATTCAAGTTCATCACTGTTAATATTACTGAACACATTGAAGCTGTTTTAATTAAAGGCTGTAAAGTAAATCTGTAATGTAAAAGAATGCAATTAACCTGCAGATATTTTGGATAATGTGCAGGTTAATGGCAGGCAGGCTCGGAATTACACTCATGGGGTTGTAGCCTGCGGTCACCCCTAAGTGCATAGTGGGCAAAGGCTGCTGTAACCGATTATCAATGCCGAGGAAGCGGTTACAGCCACTGTGCAATGAGCAGTAACTGAAGCCACGCCGGACCCCTAATATGACTGAAAGCCCAAGCCTGCCGGAGGAGCAAAGCTAATTTGATCCTGTCAGCAGGGCTTTAGATGCGTGCGCCGATAGCTTCAGTACGCTGTTAACGCGCAGATTAACCACATATTTGCAGGTTAATAGTGTTTTTTTTTCACTTTCAGATGATAGAAGTGGATTATATTAATTGGTCTTTATAGGGAGCAGTTTATATTTTTTTATTTCTAGTTAGAATAATTAGATTTAAAGACTAGAGATGAGCAAACATTCCAAGGTTCGATTTGGTTTCGGTTCTCTGAAAGTCGCAATGTTTGCCGAACATGTTCGTCGAATTGCTCAACGAATATACTCGAACCCCCATTAATTTCAATGGGAGGCCAAACCAAACGTATATTCAACATTTTAAGGGGTGACAAAAACCTTCCCAAACAGATAAAATTAGGGACAGACACCACGAAAAGTGGCATCAATCGAGACACAGTAGAAATTTGCTAATGGCACAACAGCAGTCATTCATTGGCATGAGGTATCAGGGTCTGGCACAGCATTTACAGCTTTCAATTGAAGTTTCAATGAAGACCTGGTGGTTGAGGGAGCGTTGTAAGTCTTCTTTGCTCTGACCTCTGACATCTCATGCAACAGTTCCAATTTTTTTCACAGCCACACTCAGATGGCATAAACATCAGTTTTATATACAAGGAGTTTGTATGTTCTCCCCTTGTTTGCATGGGTTTCCTCTGGGTTCTCCGGTTTCCTCCCACATTCCAAAGACATACTGATAGGGAATCTAGACTGTGAGCCCCATCAGGGACAGTGCCAATAATGTCTGTAAAGTGCTGTGAAATTAATGGAGCTATATAAATGAGTAAAATAAATAAATACTTTTGGTAGAAAAATGTAAGGATAGTAATACAGGTAGTTGAGTGAAAGTAAGTGCAGGCCTGCCTGTCTGGGAGCCCTACTTCTACAGGCAAAACACATGCAGGAGACCCAACTTGGATTCTCCACATTTCCAAAAATTAAAGTGGCATCAATTTCCATAGAGAAGAAACAGTATAATAGGCCTCTGACACACCTTCCACTACTGGCAATCCACTAGATAGAGACCAAGCTTGGAGTCTCCACATTTCAAAAAATTGTTTGCAACATCAGCTGCAGCAACAACAGCTGGCACAGATGCCACAACAAAGGTGGCACAGACTGCAATAACACGAAATCACTGAATGACAATAAAAACACACCATCGTCTAGTCTGCCCAGTCTGCGACTAGGGTGCAAATTCATTGGAGATCCATGATTTGTTTATCTTGATGAAAGTTAGGAGATCTACACTTTCAGGGGTCAGGCGGATGTGGTTATCCACCAGGTCTTCATTGAAACTTCAATTCAAAGCTGTAAATGCTGGCCCACACCCAGATACCTCAGGCATGGCCCATGGCTGATTGCTTATGTAGCATTATAAAATGTTTTACTGTGGGTCAATTGATCATTCAACAACCTGTGTTACTTTCCTTACATATTTCTACCAATGGCTCTCTATGAAACAGATGTTTGTGCCGTCTGAGTGTGGCTAGGAAAAATAAAAATGGAACTGTTTGCATGACGTATTAGGACTCCCATCAAAGAAGGCTTACACCGCTCCCCTAACCACCAGACCACCAGATCTTCATTGAAACTTCAATTCCAAGCTATAAATGCTGGGCCAGGCCCTGATACACCATGAATGGCCCATGGCTGACTGCTGCTGTGCGATTTGCAAAATTGTACTGTGGTTTAATTGAAGCCACTTTTCATGGTGTCTGCCCTTCATTTTTTCTGTTCAGGAAGCTTTTTGTCACCCCTTAAGGTGCTGTGTATATGTTTGGTTTGGCCTTCCATTGAATCTAATGAGGTTTGAGTACATTCGTCAAACCGTTCAGCAAACAAGTTCGGCAAGCATTGGGTCGTTTGGCTAACCAAACATTGAAAGGTTCGCTCATCTAAAGACAACCAATAAATCTAATTTTAGCCAGCACCTGATACTGTGTTTCACCTGTTTCTACTACCAGATCAAGTCTTATCATACAGAACAGGCCCTCTAATCAAATCATTGGCTCAGATGGGACGTCACTTCAGACAATAAATGGATCATGAGAGACAATTCTTAGCATTTCAGCCAGGAACAGTAATTAGAGAGCAACGTTAGACCCTGGCAGTGTTGGAATGGGAGCGGCGGGGGAACAGTTCCAAACAATTCTGTGACCTTAGCCAAAAATTGTTGACTGGATAGCCCAATTAATAGAAAAAAGTAAATTCACTTGGAATATAAAAGTGTTAAAACATAAGCAAATCTTACAGTCTATCAACTACAGGAACAAAGGGTCATATTCTATAAAAACAAACCATGTTACTGGTATGAAACCCTTAACCCCTTCACTACCAAGGGTGGTTTGCACGTTAACTCCCGGGCCAATTTTTACAATTCTGACCACTGTCCCTTTATGAGGTAATAACTCTGAAACGCTTCCATGGATCCCGGTGATTCTGACATTGTTTTCTCGTGACATATTGTACTTCATGTTAGTGGTAAAATTTCATTCATATAACTTGTGTTTATTTGTGAGAAAAATGGAAATTTGGCGAAAATTTTGAAAATTCCGCAATTTTCCAACTTTGAATTTTTATGCCCTTAAATCACAGAGATATGGCACACAAAAAAGTTAATAAGTAACATTTGCCACATGTTTACTTTACATCAGCACAATTTTGGAACCAAAATTTTTATTTGTTAGTAAGATATAAGGGTTAAAAGTTGACCAGCGATCTCTCATTTTTGCAACACCATTTTATTTTTACGGACCACATCACATTTGAAGCCACTTTGAGGGGTCTATATGATAGAAAATACCCAAAAGTGACACCATTCTAAAAACTGCACCCCTTAAGGTGCTTAAAACCACATTCAAGGAGTTTATTAACCCTTCAGGTGCGTCACAGGAATTTTTTGAATATTTAAAAAAAATTAACATTTAACTTTTTTTCACAAAAAAAATTACTTCAGGTTCAATTTTTTTTATTTTACCAAGTGTAACAGGAGAAATTGGACTGCAAAAATTATTGTGCAATTTGTCCTGAGCACGCTGATATGTGGGGGGGAACCACTGTTTCGGCGCATGGCAGAGCTCAGAAGGGAAGGAGCCCCGTTTGACTTTTTCAATGCAAAATTGGCTGGAATTCTGATCGGACGCCATGTCGCATTTGGAGAGCCCCTGATGTACCTAAACAGTGGAAACCCCCCACAAGTGACCCCATTTTTGAAACTAGACCCCCTAAGGAACTTATCTAGATATGTGGTGAGAACTTTGAACCCACAAGGGCTTCACAGAAGTTTATAATGTATTGCGGTACAATTAAAAAATCATATTTTTTCCACAAAATGATCTTTTCACCCCCAATTTTTATTTTCCCAAGGGTAACAGGACCCTAAAATTTATTGTGCAATTTGTCCTGAGTGGGCTGATACCCCATATGTGGGTGTAAATGACTATTTGGGCACATGGCAGAGCTCGGAAGGCAAGCAGCGCCATTTGACTTTTTTGGCTGGAATTGAGATCGGACACCATGTCGCGTTTGGAAAGCCCCTGATGTACCAAAACAGTGGAAACCCCCCACAATTGACACCATTTTGGAAACTAGACCCCCCAAGGAACTTATCTAGATGTGTGGTGAGAACTTTGAACCCCCAAGTGCTTCACAGAAGTTTATAACGCCCAGGCGTGAAAATAAAAAAAATTTTTTTTCCACAAAAATGATATTTTTGCCCCAAAATTTTTATTTTCCTAAGGGCAACAGGAGAAATAGGACTCCAAAAGTTGTTTTGCAAATTGTCCTGAGTAGGCTGATACCCCATATGAGGGGGTAAAACACTGTTTGGGTGCATGGCAGAGCTTGGAAGCGAAGGAGCACCATTTTACTTTTTCAACGCAGAATTGGCTGGAAATGTGATCAGACGTCATGTTGCGTTTGGAGAGCACCTGATGTGTGCAAATAGTGGAAACCCCCAATTCTAACCCTAACCCTAACCCTAGCCCTAACCCTAGCCCTAACCCTAACCCTAGCCCTTACCCTAACCCTAGCCCTAACCCTAATGGGAAAATGGAAATAAATAAATTTTTTTAATTTTATTATTTTTCCCTAACTAAGGGGGTGATAACGGGGGGTTTGATTTACTATTTATCGCGGTTTTTATGTTTGGCGGCTGTCGCACGCTAAAAGACGCTTTTTATTGTAAAAATAGTTTTTGCATCACCACATATTGAGAGCTATAATTTTTCCATATTTTGACCCACCGAGTCATGTGAGGTCTTATTTTTTGCGGGACGAGTTGACGCTTTTATTGGTATCATGTTCGGGCATGTGACATTTTTTTATCGCTTTTTATTTCGTTTTTTGGGACGCAGAATTTACAAAAACCAACGTTTCATGAATTTCTTTTGGGTGGTGCGTTTACGCCGTTCCGGGTGCGGTAAAATTTATAAGGCGGTTTTATTCTTCGGGTCAGTATGGTTACAGCGATACCTCATTTAGGTCTTTTTTTTATGTTTTGGCGCTTTTATGCAATGAAAACAATTTTATATAAAAAATAATTATTTTTGCATCACTTTATTCTGCGAGCTATAACTTTTTTATTTTTTTGCTGATGATGCAGTATGGTGGCTCGTTTTTTGCGGGACAAGATGACGTTTTCAGCGGTACCATGGATATTTATATGCGTCTTTTTGATCGCGCGTTATTGCACTTTTTGTTTGGCGGTATGATAATAAATCATTATTTTTTGCTTCGTTTTTTATTTTTATTTTTTAAGGGGTTCACTTAAGGGGTTAACGATTGGGACAGTTTTATAGGGCGGATCGTTACGGACGCGGCGATACCAAATATGTGTACTTTTATTGTGTTTTATTTTTATTTCCAAAAAATGAATTTACAGTCATATGTAAAAGTTTGGGCACCCCTATTAATGTTAACCTTTTTTCTTTATAACAATTTTGGTTTTTGCAACAGGTATTTCAGTTTCATATATCTAATAACTGATGGACTCAGTTATATTTCTGGATTCAAATGAGGTTTATTGTACTAACAGAAAATGTGCAATCTGCATTTAAACAAAATTTGACCGGTGCAAAAGTATGGGCACCCTTATCATTTTCTTGATTTGAACACTCCTAACTACTTTTTACTGACTTCCTGAAGCACTAAATTGGTTTTGTAACCTCATTGAGCTTTGAACTTCATAGCCAGGTGTATCAAATCATGAGAAAAGGTATT
This sequence comes from Dendrobates tinctorius, assembly GCF_039654945.1. Classification (NCBI taxonomy): domain Eukaryota; kingdom Metazoa; phylum Chordata; class Amphibia; order Anura; family Dendrobatidae; genus Dendrobates; species Dendrobates tinctorius. The sequence goes on from NW_027361673.1 coordinate 7,153,757, forward strand.
TAAAGTGGCCACTTGCAAGTAGTTCTCCTATTTGATTCTCCTATGAAGAGTGGCATCATGGGCTCCTCAAAACAACTCTCAAATGATCTGAAAACAAAGATTATTCAACATAGCTTTTCAGGGGAAGGATACAAAAAGTTGTCTCAGAGATTTATCCTGTCAGTTTCCACTGTGAGGAACATAGTAAGGAAATGGAAGAACACAGGTACAGTTCTTGTTAAGCCCAGAAGTGGCAGGCCAAGAAAAATATCAGAAAGGCAGAGAAGAAGAATGGTGAGAACAGTCAAGGACAATCCACAGACCACCTCCAAAGACCTGCAGCATCATCTTGCTGCAGATGGTGTCACTGTGCATCGGTCAACAATACAGCGCATGCATAACGCCTTTTTGTATGACCAAACAACTCAATCTTTGTTTCATCAGTTCACAGGACCTTCTTCCAAAATGTAACTGGCTTTTCCAAATGTGCTTTTGCATACCTCAGGCGACTCTGTTTGTGGCGTGCTTGCAGAAACGACTTCTTTCGCATCACTCTCCCATACAGCTTCTCCTTGTGCAAAGTGCGCTGTATTGTTGACCGATGCACAGTGACACCATCTGCAGAAAGATGATGCTGCAGGTCTTTGGAGGTGGTCTGTGGATTGTCCTTGACTGTTCTCACCATTCTTCTTCTCTGCCTTTCTGATATTTTTCTTGGCCTGCCACTTCTGGGCTTAACAAGAACTGTACCTGTGTTCTTCCATTTCCTTACTATGTTCCTCACAGTGGAAACTGACAGGATAAATCTCTGAGACAACTTTTTGTATCCTTCCCCTGAAAAGCTATGTTGAATAATCTTTGTTTTCAGATCATTTGAGAGTTGTTTTGAGGAGCCCATGATGCCACTCTTCATAGGAGAATCAAATAGGAGAACTACTTGCAAGTGGCCACTTTAAATACCTTTTCTCATGATTTGATACACCTGGCTATGAAGTTCAAAGCTCAATGAGGTTACAAAACCAATTTAGTGCTTCAGGAAGTCAGTAAAAAGTAGTTAGGAGTGTTCAAATCAAGAAAATGATAAGGGTGCCCATACTTTTGCACCGGTCAAATTTTGTTTAAATGCAGATTGCACATTTTCTGTTAGTACAATAAACCTCATTTGAATCCAGAAATATAACTGAGTCCATCAGTTATTAGATATATGAAACTGAAATACCTGTTGCAAAAACCAAAATTGTTATAAAGAAAAAAGGTTAACATTAATAGGGGTGCCCAAACTTTTACATATGACTGTATTGGGGAATATTTTTTTTTTTTTTTTTTCAATTTATTTAGCGATTTTTTTTAATTATTTTTACACTTTTTTTTAATTTTTTTTTTACTTTACATCACAGTGACAGATTAGCGATCTGTCACAGGCACTGCACAAGGCTTCATCCTTGCCTGCGCTTTGCAAGCACTGAGGAAGCCAGCTTCCTGCAGGCCCCCGGAGGTCCCCGTCGCCATATTGGATTCGGGGACCTGGAGGAAAGGAGCCCCTCGCAGCAGCGCTGCACATTGCGCTGCCGTGGGGGGCTCAGGGAAGCACGGAGGGAGCCCCCTCCCTGCCTATGCTACCCTTTAACCCCCGGTACACCGCAATCGTGTTTGATCGTGGTGTGCAAGGGGTTAACGTGTCGGGGGCGGTCCGTGACCGCCCCTGACACATTGTGCTGGGTGTCAGCTATGATAATTAGCTGACACTCGGCCGCGATCAGCGGCGCTCACCACGTGGGCGCCGCTGATCGCGATGACGTAATATTCCGTCCATGGTAATTAGGTCCATGGTCACATGGATGGAATATTATGTCAATTGTAGGTAAGAGGTTAAAGCCAAACCCCTGCTCTGCTTGGTCAAAGCTCCTTTGCTATTAAGAGACTGTTGTCTCTGCAAATTTCTCCTGCTGCCATGTTTTAATTGCTTTGAGTAAAGGATTGCATCAGGAATGGTGAGTGCTGCCTAATCTTTTTCTCTGAGAAAAAAATGGAAATCCCGGCACTCACCATGTGTTGATTTAATTTGCTTTGTTCCACATCCCAGCAAAACATTTCAGCTCATCCAGAGCCTTTGTCAATTGTCAAAGGCTCTGGATGAGCTGAAACGTTTTGCTGGGATGTGGAATAAAGCAAATTAAATAAACACATGTGAGTGCCGGGATTTCCTTTTTTTCTTGGATGAATCATTCCGTCCATGTGCACCATGATAACGACTGGAGTGCCGACTATTATTCATTATCACATAATCTTTTTCTCTGGACATTTTGTTGCACTGCATTTTCTGGTAGCACCTATGTTCCTTAGGGCCCCATCACACATAGCGACTCACCAGCGATCCCGACAATGATATCAACGTTTCAGTATCGCTGGTGAGTTGCTACATGATCACTGGTGAGCTGTCAAACAGGCAGCTTCACCAGCGATCAGCACCAGCGACGCCGAGTGCGTGGCGTCGCTGTGTACTTTAGCTACCAGCGCGCTGATGCAGGGACATGGTAACTAAGGGAAACCTGATGTGTACCATAGTTACCAGCTCCCTGCATCAGCGCACTGGTAACTAAGGTACACATTGGGTTTCTAAGCACCGCCCGGTGCTTAGAAACCCTGCGTTTAACCTAGTTACCAGCTGATCGCTCGTCTCCCGCCTGTCACACGCAGCGATGCGTGAGGGCCAGCGGGAGACCAGTGATCAAAGAAATGTCCAGGGCTTTCCAAGAGCGATCAGTGACACCGGCAGGGGGGCCGGTCGCTGATCGCTGTCACACACAGCGATCTCGCTGGTGAGATCACTGTTGCGTCACAAAACTTGTGACTCAGCAACGATCTCGCTAGCAAGATCGCTATGTGTGGGGGGGCCCTTACTTCTCCACCGGAATTCCATGGAGCTGATCAGCAAGTCACACTAATACTAGTATACTGGTCCTGGTGCCTGGCTCATTTTCTTTTATTGACTGAAAAGTATAGAGATATTCTCTCCAGAAGAACTACATTATTAGGAAAAATATTAATTGGATAATTGAACCAATAGTCAAAAAAATAGTGAAGTGGAGTAACGAACACTAGGCCCTTCTATCCTAAGAGACAAAATCTAACCACATAATGGGGACCTAATTTTTTTTCTGCTGCATTTCTGTCTCATTTTTTTATGAGCTGCATTGCACTTAAAACTTGCAGAAGAACAGAAAAGTGAAGCAGTACGATAAATTGCTACATTAATGTAAAAATGTATATTGTCGAATTGTGGTGCAGAGCTCAGCTCAGAAGTATCAAACTCACGATTTTCAATTTTTTCTTCAACAATTATGATTGATAGAATTGATGGCAATAGAATGACAGTTCTGTGCATATAATTAGTATTAAAATTACAATGCAGGTGTGCCTTTGGTAATCGCTCCATTTATAACTGCTGATTGACAAAAAAGTGGAAAATATTATATTATGTATTAGTTGCAAATCATGTCACGTACCTCTATAAGATGTAAATAGAGGAAAAGAAGTCCTGCATGTTATTGAATTAAGTGTGCTTGCCAATATTTGCTGTTACAACAGTTTATATATGCATCTCCGTAGAGTGGTTCGTCATTCAAGGACAGTTCAAGGAATACAGACACAGATGATGGTGGTTGCAGGTTCTCACATGCAACAGCTTCCATTGAACAGCCTAAACAAATGTAGGCTGACATTTACGACTTTACACAGCCCGGCACAGTTTCTGTGTCAGCACACAATTGTGTACAGTTTCTCTCTTGGTCACAGGAAAGATGTATATCTTTGTACAGTGTTAGCCAGTAGATAGAAAAATATTTAGAATCAAGAGTCCTCAGTGGTTGATACCTTTTAATTGCTAATTGAAAAGATGGTAATGAATTGCAAGCTTTCGAGACTACTCAGGTCTCTTCATCAGGCATAGAATAATGAAAAATCTGAATAATCACATATACCTAGGATCTTGTAGTCCTGATGTGAATTGGGGATCTTTATCTTGTCTGTGGTCATCATAAATGGACAGGTTTTAATTTTTTTTCTGGTTGCAAGGAAAGGTTCCTGCAGCTGTTGGAGAGGACATGGAGCTTCTGACAATGATGCTTCTTAGATTCTGTGTCTGCCTAAAACACAGTAGTGGGGGGGTCTGGAAATATGGATTGTAATCGGGCATCTTTTTGTAGTAAAGGTTGCAATTTCCGTGCAGCTCCCCTTTAGCACTTCCAGATTTGGATTGTAGGTGACCACTAGAGGCACCCGGTTATTTTCATCTTTAGCTTTGTAATGTAGCAGGTGATTCCTTAATATTCTGGTGGCTCTTGTAATTTGGTTTTGAATTGTTCTTGGATGGTAGCCCTGATTCAAAAAGGTCTTTCTGAGGCGACAAAGGTGTTCATCTCTATCCATGGGGTTGGAACATATACGATTGTATCTGAAAGTTCCCAGGTACTTTCAGCTGCATCACATCATTGTGGTGTACTTAATTATTTGTACTAAATGTCCAACTTGGGGTCTGTATGTAGGGGAGACAGGGCAAAAGCTTAGAACAAGGATGAATTCTCACATCCACACAATAAGAGAAAAAAGAATGGATCTACCTGTGGCAAAACATTTTTGTATCCCAGATCACAGCACTATGGACATGAGGTTACTTGTATTAAAATGTAACTTCAAATCTCAGAGAGACAGGAGAGTCTGGGAGCATAAACTTAAGACAACCTTTGACACACTCAGTGCCAGAATGAATGTGTTGCATGGATTTATGTCTTTGTGGGGGCATCACAACACAGAACCAGACCCCAATCACAGGACAATAAAACATTCACACTCCTTATCTATGAACTGTTTCAATATTTATGGCCACAACTGTTTATCATTCTCCCATAATGGTAGTTCTTCACATCACTTGTCTTATCTATTACATTATTTCTCTGCTGTGTTGTGTATAAATATGTGATTCTTCAGATTTTGCATTATTCTATGCCTGATGAAGAGACCTGAGTAGTCTCGAAAGCCTGTAATTTGTTACCATCTTTGACTCACTGAGGAGTCTCTTGGTCACCTTGCTCTTGAAAGAAATGCTCCGCTGTACCTTTGTCTGACAACTCATCATTCCTGTATTCAACTCTCACAGTTATCATTTAACAGCACATCACACTCGGGCACCAGGTCCCTCACCAGTTTTGTGATGGCAAAACTCTTAACCTACAAACAAATGTACTTTTTATACACAATAATAAGCCTTTTCTGCTCCCCACTGTGATGGCACTCCTTGTTTTTTCTCTATAGCTGAGGTACATTTATGCGGGTCACCTGTTTTCTTACACCAAAGGAAAACTAAAGAAAAAAAGTTTGGGCACCCCTGGTCAAAAATACTGTTGTTGTGAACAGTTAAGCAAGTTGAAGATGAAATGATCTCTAAAAGGCCTAAACCTAAAGATAACACATTTCCTTTGTATTTTCAGAAAAATATGTATATATATATATATATATATATATATATATATATATATATATATATATATATACATATTCATCTTCTACATTTTGAAATTTAAAAAGGGAAAATGGGTTGATGAAAAAGTTAGGGCACCCTGCTTGGTTAGTACCTAGTAGTACCTCCTTTTGAAAGTATCACAGCTTGTAAATGCATTTTGTATACAGTCAATGGTCTTTCAATTCTTGGTTGAGCGATTTTCATCCATTTCTGTGAGATTCCTGAGGTTTCTAGCACACACTATTTTCAATGATGTTCAGATCAAGGGACTGTGAGGGCCATTGCTAAACCTTCAGTTTGCGCCTTTTGAGGTAATCTATTGTGGATTTAGACGTGCATTTAGAAAGATTATCCATTTGTAGAAGCCATCCTCTTTTCAACTTCAGCTTTGCTACAGATGGTGTTATGTTTGCATCAAGAATTTATTGAAATTCCATTGAATCCATTCTTCTCTCTACCCGTGAAATGTTGCCCATGCCATAGGCTGCAACACAACCCCAAAACATGAATGATCCACCCCCATACTTAATGTTTCCCAAGATTTTCTTTTCCTGAATTCTGTGCCCTTTTTTTCTCCACACATACTGTGCCTTTGATCATTGTGAATATAGATTTCTACCTTAACCTAATCGGTCCACACAACTTGATTCCATAATGCATCAGGATTGTTTAGATGTTCTTTTGCATACTTCTGAAGCTAAATTTTATTATGACGACACGGGAGGGGTTTTCTTTCGATGACTCTTCCATGAAGACCATATTTGTACAGGTCTGTCTGAACAGTAGATTAGTGAACCACAGCTCCAGAGTTATCTGAGCACACAGATCTTAAAGGGTAGCCAAACATTTGCAGCTGCCTATATTTATTTTTGAAATATATAAAATGTAAAAGATTAAAATATATGTATTTGTGTCATCTCTAACTTTAGGCCTTTTGGAGATCATATGATCTTCAACTTGCTAACTGTTCAGAATAAACATCCTTATCATAAAAGTTCCATTAGCACTTGGAGTAGTGAACCATATCAAGTGAGTGTTTCTCACCCACACTTGCTAGCTAGCTATGATTCAGCTGCAAAGCTTCTTCTTTTGTCTTGCTATTCTACAACCTGTCATGGTTGTGGTTGTTCATTGCTGTTGTTCTAAACATTCAACGAGTAGGCATTAAAGACGTATACTGTTCCTGTTCATATTTGCTGCTCCATGTGTCTATAGTGCCGTGCACTTTTGAGCTCAATGATAAGTCGAGAAAGGTGTCCTTTTTCTGTTGCATATGAAGGCACGCTTTTCTGTGAGAAATAATGGTGACTTTGTGTCCTGCACCCCCAGTAACTTGACCAGGTGGGAGCTTGGTTAGCACACAAACCAATGTCTAAGTGCATATACCTGTTTTCTTGACAATCAGGAATGGATATATAGCAGTGCATGGTAGAAATAGAGGAGTAGTAGGAGATCAACAAGTAGTAGTTGTGGATGTTGATGATAATGATGATGATTAGAGTTGAGCGAAACGGGTCGAACAATTTCAAAAGTCGCCGACTTTTGGCCAAAGTCGGGTTTCATGAAACGAAACCCGACCCTAGGATGAGGTCGGCCACGAGGTTGGCGACTTACGCGCCAATGTCGCGTTTCAAAAGTTTGTTTAGCGCTCTTTTTCAGCCAATCAGGATCCACGGACACTGTGGGCAACGTGATGACATAGGCAGCGGTCGCCACCATCTTTCAGAAGGGCATGCAATTGATTGGCTTGCTTTGGTGGGTGTCACAGGGGTTATAAAAGGGCGTGCACGCCGACCGCCATCTTACTTCTGCCGATCTTAGCATAGGGAGAGGTTGCTGATTCTGTAGGGAGAGCGTTAGGCAGGGAAGAAGACAAAAAAACTGCTTCTGCTGCTAGCGATTTTGCCTGTGCAACACACCAGTCACTGTGTGTGCAGTGCAAGGGGAGGCTATATTGTGGTGGATCAGCGGTGTTGGTTGTTAGGCTGCCTTCTAAGGCTTCCTGACAGCTGCATTGCTGTTTCCCCACTGCTCTGCAAACTGCTTTTTTAAAAGCAATCCCAATTTTTTTTTTGTCCTGCTAAGGTACTGAGCGTGCATTTATTCACACACCATACAGCGGTGTACGCTCCTCACACAGTACCGTGTAACGGCTGTTATCACAGCCACAGTGAAGCTATCTGTGTGTCACTGTGGAAGGATAAGTGGAGGACTTGTTCCGTTCTTACAGACCTACACTCTAGGGAGATTCCTATTCTGCCCAATTCTACAATTCACTTTTTCACACCTGTGCCATCGAGCCTGTGACATAGCGCTCTGATATTCAGTGGTCCTCACACAATCCAAAAGTGTCTAGTGTCCACAAGTGTCTGCAGAAATTCAAAATCTCCCTTATCCTGTAGTCACTTTTTTCACACCTGCTGCATCGAGCCTGTGACATAGCGCTCTGATATTCATTGGGCCTCACACAATCCAAAAGTGTCCAGTGTCTGCAGAAATTCAAAATCTCCCTTATCCTGTAGTCACTTTTTTCACACCTGCTGCATCGAGCCTGTGACATAGCACTCTGATATTCATTGGGCCTCACACAATCCAAAAGTGTCCAGTGTCTGCAGAAATTCAAAATCTCCCTTATCCTGTAGTCACTTTTTTCACACCTGCTGCATCGAGCCTGTGACATAGCGCTCTGATATTCATTGGGCCTCACACAATCCAAAAGTGTCCAGTGTCTGCAGAAATTCAAAATCTCCCTTATCCTGTAGTCACTTTTTTCACACCTGCTGCATCGAGCCTGTGACATAGCGCTCTGATATTCATTGGGCCTCACACAATCCAAAAGTGTCCAGTGTCCACAAGTGTCTGCAGAAATTCAAAATCTCCCTTATCCTGTAGTCACTTTTTTCACACCTGTGCCATCGAGCCTGTGACATAGCGCTGTGATATTCAGTGGGCCTCACACAATCCAAGTGTCCAGTGTCCACAAGTGTCTGCAGAAATTTAAAATCTCCCTTATCCTGTAGTCACTTTTTTCACACCTGTGCCATCGAGCCTGTGACATAGCGCTGTGATATTCAGTGGGCCTCACACAATCCAAGTGTCCAGTGTCCACAAGTGTCTGCAGAAATTCAAAATCTCCCTTATCCTGTAGTCACTTTTTTCACACCTGCTGCATCGAGCCTGTGACATAGCGCTGTGATATTCAGTGGGCCTCACACAATCCAAGTGTCCAGTGTCCACAAGTGTCTGCAGAAATTCAAAATCTCCCTTATCCTGTAGTCACTTTTTTCACACCTGTGCCATCGAGCCTGTGACATAGCACTGTGATATTCAGTGGGCCTCACACAATCCAAGTGTCCAGTGTCCACAAGTGTCTGCAGAAATTCAAAATCTCCCTTATCCTGTAGTCACTTTTTTCACACCTGTGCCATCGAGCCTGTGACATAGCGCTGTGATATTCAGTGGGCCTCACACAATCCAAGTGTCCAGTGTCCACAAGTGTCTGCAGAAATTTAAAATCTCCCTTATCCTGTAGTCACTTTTTTCACACCTGTGCCATCGAGCCTGTGACATAGCGCTGTGATATTCAGTGGGCCTCACACAATCCAAGTGTCCAGTGTCCACAAGTGTCTGCAGAAATTCAAAATCTCCCAGAAATTCAAAATCTCCCTTATCCTGTAGTCACTTTTTTCACACCTGTGCCATCGAGCCTGTGATATAGCACTGTGATATTCAGTGGGCCTCACACAATCCAAGTGTCCAATGTCCACAAGTGTCTGCAGAAATTCAAAATCTCCCAGAAATTCAAAATCTCCCTTATCCTGTAGTCACTTTTTTCACACCTGTGCCATCGAGCCTGTGACATAGCGCTGTGATATTCAGTGGGCCTCACACAATCCAAGTGTCCAGTGTCCACAAGTGTCTGCAGAAATTCAAAATCTCCCTTATCCTGTAGTCACTTTTTTCACACCTGCTGCATCGAGCCTGTGACATAGCGCTCTGATATTCATTGGGCCTCACACAATCCAAAAGTGTCCAGTGTCTGCAGAAATTCAAAATCTCCCTTATCCTGTAGTCACTTTTTTCACACCTGCTGCATCGAGCCTGTGACATAGCGCTCTGATATTCATTGGGCCTCACACAATCCAAAAGTGTCCAGTGTCTGCAGAAATTCAAAATCTCCCTTATCCTGTAGTCACTTTTTTCACACCTGCTGCATCGAGCCTGTGACATAGCGCTCTGATATTCATTGGGCCTCACACAATCCAAAAGTGTCCAGTGTCTGCAGAAATTCAAAATCTCCCTTATCCTGTAGTCACTTTTTTCACACCTGCTGCATCGAGCCTGTGACATAGCACTCTGATATTCATTGGGCCTCACACAATCCAAAAGTGTCCAGTGTCTGCAGAAATTCAAAATCTCCCTTATCCTGTAGTCACTTTTTTCACACCTGCTGCATCGAGCCTGTGACATAGCGCTCTGATATTCATTGGGCCTCACACAATCCAAAAGTGTCCAGTGTCCACAAGTGTCTGCAGAAATTCAAAATCTCCCTTATCCTGTAGTCACTTTTTTCACACCTGTGCCATCGAGCCTGTGACATAGCGCTGTGATATTCAGTGGGCCTCACACAATCCAAGTGTCCAGTGTCCACAAGTGTCTGCAGAAATTTAAAATCTCCCTTATCCTGTAGTCACTTTTTTCACACCTGTGCCATCGAGCCTGTGACATAGCGCTGTGATATTCAGTGGGCCTCACACAATCCAAGTGTCCAGTGTCCACAAGTGTCTGCAGAAATTCAAAATCTCCCTTATCCTGTAGTCACTTTTTTCACACCTGCTGCATCGAGCCTGTGACATAGCGCTGTGATATTCAGTGGGCCTCACACAATCCAAGTGTCCAGTGTCCACAAGTGTCTGCAGAAATTCAAAATCTCCCTTATCCTGTAGTCACTTTTTTCACACCTGTGCCATCGAGCCTGTGACATAGCACTGTGATATTCAGTGGGCCTCACACAATCCAAGTGTCCAGTGTCCACAAGTGTCTGCAGAAATTCAAAATCTCCCTTATCCTGTAGTCACTTTTTTCACACCTGTGCCATCGAGCCTGTGACATAGCGCTGTGATATTCAGTGGGCCTCACACAATCCAAGTGTCCAGTGTCCACAAGTGTCTGCAGAAATTTAAAATCTCCCTTATCCTGTAGTCACTTTTTTCACACCTGTGCCATCGAGCCTGTGACATAGCGCTGTGATATTCAGTGGGCCTCACACAATCCAAGTGTCCAGTGTCCACAAGTGTCTGCAGAAATTCAAAATCTCCCAGAAATTCAAAATCTCCCTTATCCTGTAGTCACTTTTTTCACACCTGTGCCATCGAGCCTGTGATATAGCACTGTGATATTCAGTGGGCCTCACACAATCCAAGTGTCCAATGTCCACAAGTGTCTGCAGAAATTCAAAATCTCCCAGAAATTCAAAATCTCCCTTATCCTGTAGTCACTTTTTTCACACCTGTGCCATCGAGCCTGTGACATAGCGCTGTGATATTCAGTGGGCCTCACACAATCCAAGTGTCCAGTGTCCACAAGTGTCTGCAGAAATTCAAAATCTCCCTTATCCTGTAGTCACTTTTTTCACACCTGTGCCATCGAGCCTGTGACATAGCACTGTGATATTCAGTGGGCCTCACACAATCCAAGTGTCCAGTGTCCACAAGTGTCTGCAGAAATTCAAAATCTCCCTTAACCTGTAGTCACTTTTTTCACACCTGTGCCATCGAGCCTGTGACATAGCACTGTGATATTCAGTGGTCCTCACACAATCCAAGTGTCAAGTGTCTGCAGAAATTCAAAATCTCCCAGAAATTCAAAATCTCCCTTATCCTGTAGTCACTTTTTTCACACCTGTGCCATCGAGCCTGTGACATAGCGCTGTGATATTCAGTGGGCCTCACACAATCCAAGTGTCCAGTGTCCACAAGTGTCTGCAGAAATTCAAAATCTCCCAGAAATTCAAAATCTCCCTTATCCTGTAGTCACTTTTTTCACACCTGTGCCATCGAGCCTGTGACATAGCGCTGTGATATTCAGTGGGCCTCACACAATCCAAGTGTCCAGTGTCCACAAGTGTCTGCAGAAATTCAAAATCTCCCTTATCCTGTAGTCACTTTTTTCACACCTGTGCCATCGAGCCTGTGACATAGCACTGTGATATTCAGTGGGCCTCACACAATCCAAGTGTCCAGTGTCCACAAGTGTCTGCAGAAATTCAAAATCTCCCTTATCCTGTAGTCACTTTTTTCACACCTGTGCCATCGAGCCTGTGACATAGCACTGTGATATTCAGTGGGCCTCACACAATCCAAGTGTCCAGTGTCCACAAGTGTCTGCAGAAATTCAAAATCTCCCATATCCTGTAGTCACTTTTTTCACACCTGTGCCATCGAGCCTGTGACATAGCACTGTGATATTCAGTGGGCCTCACACAATCCAAGTGTCCAGTGTCCACAAGTGTCTGCAGAAAATCTTAATCTCCCCTGTCCTATAGACACCTTGTACCTTGTTTTACATTACTATATAGTTTGTAGGATTTTGTCTACATTTCTAACAAAAATGAGGAAGGCTGGTGGAAGAGGCCGTGGAATTGGGCGGGGGTTGGCAGCTGGTAATGATGGTGTTGGTGGTGGATCTGATGGTAGTGGCAAAAGCAAAATAGGACCGAATGCAGGAGGTGTTGAGCCTGCGTCATCGTCTGGCTCCATAAGGCTTCGAAGGCTTAGTATTCTAGGAGTTGGCAAACCGCTTTTAACGCCAGAGCATCAGGAAAAAGTTTTGTCTTACATTGCTGACTCAGCCTCCAGCTCTATCGCCTCCTCTTCTGAAGTTGTAAAAAGTAAAAGCACTGAGTCGTCATTGGAGGCTCATGTTCATGAACCACACCTTTCCTTGTGTCCTTCACCACAACCAAGATTGAAGGATGACGCAGGCCATGCTACTGATTACTCCATGGAGCTGTTTTCACATACCATGCCTGGATTATCAAGTGAAATGGTGAATTACCCAGGCCAAGATGAATCTGACATGGAGTGCACTGATGCACAGCCGCTGATGGATGATTCTGCTGGTACATTCACTCAGAGCACTACATTACCCTCACAGTGTACAGAGCCAGATTCTGATCCTGATGAGACTCAGGTGCCCCTTCCCGCACACTATACCACCATACACGGTGACACAGAGGAAGGTGCACATGACATAGAAGAGGAGGTGATGGATGACCCAGTTGTTGACCCAGATTGGCATCCATTGGGGGAAGAGGGTGCTGCTTCCAATAGCTCAGATGAGGAGCATCCACAGCAGACATCAACATCGCAACAGCTGTTATCTGGCAGGCCCGGAGCACTCCAAAGACAGGTTCCAAAAATCAAAAGAGTTGCTGGACAGCTTGTCCAGAAGGTCAAAACATCACAGCGTGCTAGGCCGCAAAATGTCTGCCAAAGTAGGAAGAGTGCAGTGTGGCACTTTTTTGAACAAAATCCTCATGATCAGGCCAAGGTTATCTGTAAGAAGTGCGCAAAGACCTTTAGCCGAGGGAAAAATCTGAAAAATTTGAATACCAGTTGCATGCTTAGACATTTAACCAGCATGCACTTGCAAGCGTGGACACAACACCAAACCTCAAGTGCCACATGTGCAACTGATCACAAAGAAGGTAGTCACCAACGCTACATTGTTTCCCCCACTGTAAGCCCACCGGTTAGCACAGCAGCAAATGTTGAGGTGTCATTGCAAGGCCACAGCAGTCAGGGAATCCCACTGTTATATCAACGAAATACTGAATCTAGGCCATCAGAAAGAACACCAACTCCATCACCATCATCAACCCTCTCTCAGTCCGCCCTGTCCACCGCTACTTCCACCATATGCAGCTCTCAAGTCCAGCTCACCCTCCCAGACACTATGAGTAGGTCAAGAAAGTACTCAGTCTCTCATCCGCGTACACTGGGTTTGAACGCCCACATTGCCAAACTAATCTCGTTTGAGATGATGCCCTATCGGTTGGTGGAAAGCGCAGCTTTCCGCGAACTCATGGCCTATGCAGTACCACGCTATGACCTACCCAGTCGCCACTTCTTCTCTCGCAAAGCCATCCCAGCCCTCCACCATCATGTGAAAGACCGCATTGTCCATGCACTCAAGCAGTCAGTGAGTGGAAAGGTGCACCTCACAACTGATGCATGGTCCAGTCGGCATGGCCAGGGCCGTTACGTGTCCATCACTGCGCACTGGGTTAATGTGGTGGATGCAGGGTCCACAGGGGACAGCGGTGGTGGGACAGTGCTGCCTAGCCCACGGTATAGGAAACAGTTGACTGTAGGCATTCCACCCTCCTCCTCCTCCTCCAGAAGCGAAAGCTCGTCCACAGAGCGCAGTCGTACGAGCACTCCATCTGCAGCTGCCACTGTTGCACACGAGGTGTCCCCCTATCGAGCAGCTAGTGGAAAGCGTCAGCAGGCTGTGTTGCAGATGATGTGTTTGGGCGACAGACACACCGCCGAGGTGCTGGCCGAGTACTTGAAGCGACAAACTGAGTCATGGCTGGGCAGTGTACATCTTGAGGTAGGCAAGGTAGTTAGTGATAACGGCCGTAATTTTGTGGCAGCCATAGCCCTTTCAAAACTCAGCCACATACCTTGCTTGGCTCACACCTTGAACCTGGTGGTGCAGTGCTTCCTCAAAAATTATCCGGAGTTAACAGCCCTGCTCCATAAGGTGCGAAGACTGTGCGCGCACATCCGCCGGTCGCCTGTACACTCCGTTCGTATGCAGAAGCTGCAGCGATTGCTCCACCTTCCCAACCACCGCCTCATTATCGACATTGCAACAAGGTGGAACTCCACCCTGCACATGGTGGAGCGGCTGTGCGAGCAGAGGCAGGCCATAATGCATTTGTGGGAGGATACACGGCCAGGCACTTTGAGAGCAGACATGGAGTTGACAGGTGTGCAGTGGTCGAAGCTGAAAGACCTCTGTAAAGTCCTTCAGTGTTTTGAGGAATGCACACGGCTGGTAAGCGCAGACGACGCCATCCTAAGTATGAGCATCCCACTTATGCGTCTGCTCATGCAAACTTTGACGCACCTTAAGGAGCAGGCGTCTGCAGCCAATGTTGACGAGGAGGAAGAGGTGGAGGGAATCCTTGATGACATTCAGCCATTGTCTGCTCAGGGACCTCTCCTGGACGAGTTGGAGGAAGAAGAGGAGGAGGAGGATGATGATGGGGATGATTACTTAGGGGAGGAGGATGCATCTCGTGGGGCAAGTGAAAATGTTGGCGTGGCAAGGTCTGGTACAGGGTTTGTGCGTGACTGGAGGGATGTGGATTTGCCAGAAAGTGCTCCTCCAACCAGCACTCGCAGTGCATCATTGACACCGGGAACATTGGCCCACATGTCAGATTATGCCTTGTGGATCCTAAAAAGGGACCCCCGCATTGCCAAAATGATGAACGATGACGACTACTGGTTGGCCAGCATCCTGGATCCACGCTATAAAGGCAAATTACAAAACATCATGCCACAGGAGAACCTTGACCTAATATTGGCTAATAAACAAGCAACTCTGGTAAATCGGTTGCTTGAGGCATTCCCAGCACACAGCAGCGGTGATAGTTCTCACACGAGCCGTACGGGCCGGGGGCAGCTTGGCAGAGGTGTTCATGGTGCACACAACAGAAGTGGCGTTGGAGACAGGGGTTTCATGACAATGTTGTGGACTGATTTTTCAAGTACCGCTCACACAACTGGTAATACAGCATCGATGGAAAGTGACAGGAGACAGCAGTTGTCAACTATGGTTACAAACTACTTTTCCTCCCATATCGATGTTCTCCCACACAGGTCATTCCCCTTTGACTATTTGGCCGCTAAACTGGACACCTGGCCTGAATTGGCACAATATGCCTTACAGGAGCTCACTTGCCCAGCTGCAAGTGTGCTATCGGAAAGAGTCTTCAGTGCAGCTGGATCAATCCTGACAGAAAAAAGGACCCGTCTGTCAACCCAAAATGTGGATGATCTAACCTTCATTAAAATGAACCACGCATGGGTTTCCAAGGATTTTGTCCCACCTTCCTCTGATGACACATAGGGTGACAGAAAAATGGCTTGCTTTGGTCCACCTCTTCCTGGGACTTGACCTATTTCACCTTTTGCATCAGCTGAATGTCCAACATCAACATATGCCACTTTCTAAAACTCCCTAACTGTGCTGCCTCCCCCCCATGGCCGGGGTCACCACCTAGCGCACGACACTGTGCGAGTGCCGTTGCCCTGGACAGGTGGGTAGGCCGACTCTTGGGCGCGGGCACTGGTACAGGGTCCTTCATAGTGCAATCAAGTGTCTCTGACGGTGGTGGTGCACACCCGCCGTCAGACACACCGCCGTACTATGAGGGGCCCAGTGCCAGTACCGACGCCCACGAGTGGGCCCCCCTTGCTTGGGCAGGGCCCCAGCATTTGCAATCTTTACCTCTCCCTGCTCCTCCGCTGTGTAGTCTGGGCCGTCAAATCCATACTGTGCCTGACACCGTCTGAGCCTGCCTCCTGAGACATATCTTTTGAACGTGTACGCTATCCATACATGTTATCCGGGGATACGGTACCCTTTCTCACCTTTGTGCAATCACTTGCAAGCCATACTGGGCCTAACACCGTCTGAGCCTGCCTCCTGATGTACAGACATATCTTTTGAATGTGTACGCTATCCATACATGTTATCCGGGGATACGGGACCCTTTCTAACCTTTGTGCAATCACTTGCAAGCCATACTGGGCCTTACACCGTCTGAGCCTGCCTCCTGATGTATAGACATATCTTTTGAATGTGTACGCTATCCATACATATTATCCGGGGATACGGTACCCTTTCTCACCTTTGTGCAATCACTTGCAAGCCATACTGGGCCTTACACCGTCTGAGCCTGCCTCCTGATGTATAGACATATCTTTTGAATGTGTACGCTATCCATACATGTTATCCGGGGATACGGTACCCTTTCTCACCTTTGTGCAATCACGTGTAACCCATACTGGGCGTGAGAACGGCTGGCGAGCTGTTAAGCAAGCTACAGCACCTGTGGTTTGCACACGTAAGTTTTTCATTTTTTTCAGGAATGACGGTTAGGCCTAATTCCGGAACTGCGGTTGACCTGCACTTACTGGGAAATCATCGTTCGCGAGTAATAATTGTAATCAGTGATCCCCATCACTAACGTTGTTCAGCGGGTTATCTGCACCTGTAAGCGACAAACGCTGGCCTTTTCAGTGTAGCGCACATGCAGCCACGGACATGTAAGGGCATGACACACCAGTTATTTGCCAATCTCATGTGCCAGAGCCTCACGTGTCCCTCTAGTAAGCCGGACTCGGACCGCGGGGCATGACGGAGTCTCGTTCATTAACGGAATTAAGCTTGCAATGTGTGCATCTGTTCTGTAGCTGGCATGGTTGAGGTTGCCCGTGTTGAGTCAAATTACGCCGCAGGCTCCACTCCTGGTGGTGCCCTTCTGGACATTCCTTTAAGGTTCAGCTTTGCAACCATACTGCCCACGTAAAACAAACACTTTGCCTTCATGAACGCTGTTTGGAGGGTCATGACTCGTGGGAATAATGTCGCCCAATCAGTTAACCTGCTAGAGAGATCCTTCGTTGCTCCCAAGCATGACATCACACTCCCTAGGAGGAAGGTAATGCCACTGTGGCGACCGTACTCCTGGGGGCGACACAAGTGCACTGATGCCCAGCCACTGCTCGATGAATCTGCTGGTACATTGACCCAGACCACTACATTCCCCTCGCACGCTACCCGGCCTGAATCTGACCCTGATGAAACTCAGGTTACCCTTCCCATATACAGTTCCATCTTACACGGTGACAAAGAGGAAGCTGCAGATGAAAGTGCAGGTTCGGCCCACCCGCCATCAGACACACCACCGTACTATCAGGGGCCCTGTGCCAGTGCCGTCGCCAACGAGTGGGCCCCCCCTGCTTGCTCAGGATCACAGCACTTGCAAGGTTGAAATACTGTGCAGTGAGATGGAAGATGGGGACGACGAGGAGTCCAGACTAGTACAGGGATTCCCTAGCGAGGAGACTTATTTCATTGTTTTCAATGTTGGGACAGCAATTTTTGGGGAGCACTATACTCTGGAGAATGATAGATGGGGCCCACCATACACTGGAACATTCCAAAGGTGGACATCAGACACTGGAGCAGCATTTACAGGGTCCATTATACACTAGAGCATTAGAAATGGGGCCCATTATGTTTGGAGCATTATTTGGGCCCATAAGACAGTGGAGCTTCATCCATGGGGACCAACATATACTGTAGCATTATGTGGAGCTCATCATATACTGTTTCAAACATTATATGGGACCAATGATTCTGTATGGAGAAATAGATGGGCCTCGTCATGAGATGTAAAAAGTGAAGTATTTTTCATTGTACTATACCGCTATTTCTCTGCCATATCGGAGCATGATGAGTTGTGGTATTATGTGTTAAAGGGGCGCTCTTTCGCCCAGGGCACATGAAAACCTGGAGCCAGCCCTACCCCCCCACAACTTTAGCCAAATAACCCCCATTTTTCAGTGCGTAACTTGTATTATGAAGTTAATTAAGATTGACCAGCTTAAGTAAGAAGAATTGATGCTTTTGGCATTCAAATGAGCACTGTAGGTGTGTTTCCTGTCCTCCTCTCACTGCCGACTTTTATTCCCCATTGACTTACATTGGGTTTCGTGTTTCGGGACGACCCCGACTTTTCCCTATAATCGGCCGATCTTGCTCGACCCGACTTTTGGAAAAGTCGGGTTTCACGAAACAAAACTCGACCATAAAAAAACAAAAGTCGCTCAACTCTAATGATGATGATAATGGCAATGATCAGGTACTACTTTAGGATATGGCCTGGCTACCACAAAGATGAGCAAGAAGGGAATGGTTAAAAGGAGAGCCTGAGCCTTGCTTATGTAGCTGGCCAGCTGGCTCTTCCCAAATGAGAAGGTGATGTCGCTTGATATGTTGATGGAGAAGAGTCTTTTAGAGCTTGGATGTCCACAGCTTGTTTTCCTCTTGTAGAGCCTGCAAACTCTAAAAGATTTGTTTTGGAAATATGGAAAATAACTTATACACCCATCATGACTAGTGTTGAGCATTCCGATACCGCAAGTATCGGGTATCGGCCTATATTCGCTGTATCGAAATTCCGATACTTAGTTCCGATACTTTTTTCATATCGAATACCGGAATCTGAAGTTCCCATAATGCTAGGAGCCCGCTTGATTTGATTCAGCCAATGGGGATCCTCAGAAGTGTGGGCACATCCTGTTAGGCATGTAGGCATGTTAACTACTGGCATGGCTGTGATTGACTGCTGAAATGATGTCATGATGCACTATAAAAACCGCTGCAGCCGCCATTTCTGGTCACTCTGCTGTGAATTCAGTTAGGGACAGGCTGCTGTTGAGGGACAGTTAGAAATAGCGATCATCAAAAATATCTATTGCTCTACCCAGGCTACATAATCCACCACTGTAGCATTTTTGTAGCCCAGCAGCGCTGTTTTAATAGCTGTCTGCAAGGGCCGTGTGAGTGCAGACCCACGCTGTGTAGTGTGTCCTGCAGGCACGTCTGCTTGTAGGCCGCCCAGCGTGTGTCTCTGCCTCATACACATTTTTCTTTTATTGCTGCTTTTTTTTTTCTCCTCTATAGTGTGCTTCCATACGTATCCATATACGTTGGTTGCAAACACTAAAGGAGTGGACAGCGGAGCCTTTCAGCAGCCTTTCAGTACTATAGCCCATTTCTCTGCACTGTTTTTGGCTGTCTGATAGGTCTCTCTGTGTGTGAGTGCAGCTCACGTTGCAGTGTGTTCTACAGCCACCGCTAGCTGTAGTCCGCTCAGCGTGCGTCACTGCCTCATACATAGTCCTTTTTTTGCAGCTAATTTATCCAGATTTTTGTTTCTATATTAGTGTGCTTCCATCCGCATCCATTGTCATTGGTTGGTTGCAAACACTATATAGGATTAGATAGAGGAGCCTTTTTGCTGGCTTGTGCCCTTCAGGGCCAGCCAGACTAGTATCACCCTATTTTTTGGAGCCTCATCAATTGCATTGTAGGTTAGCTTCCTGCATTGTAATCGCTCCAAAAAGTTTGTGATACTATAGCTTTCAAACTTTGATCACATCCTTTTCTCCCCCCCCCCCAAAAAAAGGAAATAAAGTTCACCAAACACTCCACTTTACAGTTGTGTAGGCCACATTAGATCATATTAAAGTGTAGTACACACACTTAGCCAAATTAGTGTTTCTTATACTGGTTAGCAGGTGTTCAGGAATAAGAACACTAAGCCACCCCTTTTTTTTACTTTTCTGCCTATCTTTATCAGTCTACCAAGATGAAGAAGACAGGGAGTAAGGCACGTGGCCGTGGCCGTGGAGTTTCAGCAGGGAGAGGACGGGGGAATTCAGCAGGAAGAGGACGTGGGGATTCGGTGTCTGCTGCGGCCACCAGTGACCCGTCATCCCCCACTTTTACCAGGCAACAGTCCTTCATGCGCAGCTTTGTAGGACCTCGCCGTACCCCACTGCTGCGTGATGAACAAATTGAAGCCGTTGTCGGATGGATGGCAGCTAACGCATCCACTTCAATGACTTCCGCATCCTCCCAAGGCCAGAGCACTGAAGAGCAACCATCTGTCTCTTCACCACCTACCAAATTGCCCAGGCAGTCTGAGAGCCCTGGACAGGAGCCATCTCAATCTTTACTTCTGTTCTCAGAATCTGTTGGCTTGGAAAGAGGTGGCCAGCCAAGCAGCATTCTAGAGCGTGAAGAAGAGGGAGTATGCAGTGATGCGCAACTGCTTTGTCCCACTGAATCTGAAGAGGCGGGTGGGCCAGTGCCTATTGTCAGCACACCTCAGTGCTCATCTGATGATGATGAGACTCAGTTGCCAATTTCTGGTGCGTACGGTGCTGGCGAGACAACCCAGGACCAGCCGGTGCTTGAAGAGGGGAGTGGAGATGATGAGGTCCTTGACCCATCATGGCGTCAGCCACAGGAAGGTGGTGGGAGCAGCTCTGAGGAAGAGATTCCCCCAACGGCCAAAAGAGGAGGGAGAGGGCGGGGGCAGACTTGGTTGCCTGTAGCCTCCACTTTGGCACCCGTGAGGAGCAATCCTCTTCCAAAACACAAAACGGGCGCTCCCAGGACTTGCAGTGCGTGGTCTTTTTTTGACACAGTTGCAGATGACATTTGCTTTGTCAAATGCAAGCTGTGTCATCAGAAAGTGAAATGAGGGAAAAATGTGAGCAACCTCAATACCACAAATATGTGGAAACATGTGCGTACCAAGCACGAGGTGGAGTTACACAGACACACTGAAGATGTAGGCCAACCTTCAGCAGCACCTACCACCTCTTCAGCTCGTGTTGGGGCCTCTTCCTCCAGCTCACACACAGCTGGTTCGGCTTCCTCACTGGAACGCCATGGAAGAACCACTGCCACTGTTGTCCAGAGACACAGTGAAATTCCACCCACTGAACCACGTTCGCAGTCACTCCCAGGCCACTCACCAGAAATCGGTAGCACAGGCATGGGAGAAAAAGCGGCCATACTCGGCAAACCATCCCCGAGCACTGGCTCTGAATGCCGGCATTGCCAAACTACTGGCCCTTGAGATGCTGTCATTCAGGCTGGTGGAGACTGACACCTTCTGGAACTTGATGTCATTGGCAGTTCCACAATACAATGTGCCTGCAAAAGCATGTGGAGGGAAAAATTAAAAATGCGCTACTAAACGCCGTCAGTAGCAAGGTCCACCTGACCACCGATGCGTGGACCAGTAGCCATGGACAGGGACAATACCTTTCCCTCACTGCCCATTGGGTCAATGTTGTGGAGCCGGGTACAGATCTGGAGAGTGGCTCTGTACGTATTCTGCCAACTCCAAGGATTGCAGGAATGCAGTCTGTACATATTGAGTCCTCCTCCTACTCTAGTTCCTCCGAATCAGCACTGCATGAGCCTGCTAGGCCAGATATGAGCACAGGTGTGGCCAAATGTCAACAGGCCGTCCTTAAATTAATTTCTTTGGGGAATCGGAGCCACACAGCACAGGAGCTCTGGAATGCCATCAAGCAGGAGAGCGATGTGTGGTTTGTGCCAGCGAATCTCCAGCCAGGTTTGGTAGTGAGTGACAATGGCCGAAATCTAGTGGCAGCTCTGGGCCTAGGCAACCTCACTCACATACCATGTCTGGCACACATGCTCAATTTGGTCATGCAGAGCTTTCTGAGGGACTATCCGGATCTTGATGCACTGCTGCACAAGGTTCGCCTAGAGTGTGCTTGCGGCGTTCCAGCATGGCAAGATCGCGCATTGCATCTCTGCAACGCCGATTCCGCCTGCCAGAACATCGCATCATATGTGACCTCCCCACCAGGTGGAATTCAACGTTACATATGTTGGAGCGGTTGTGTGAGCAGCAGGCAGCAGTAATGGAGTACCAGCTGCATCAGGAGCAAACAAGTCGCACTGTGCGCCGGACACACTTCACCACCACTGAGTGGGCCACTATGAGGGACATCTGCCAAGTTTTGCGTGCCTTCGATGACTCCACGCGGATGGCCAGTGCAGATGATGCACTAATCAACATGACTGTCCCCCTCATCTGTCTGCTTCAAAAAACCTTACAAGCACTAAGTGAGGAGGTTTTTGAAGAGGTTGAGGATGAGGAGTCAGAAATGCCATCTGCTTCTGGCAAGTCTGCGCAACGTGCTTCCACACAAAGGCCCAGGCAGGGGACACTTAGTGAGGAGGATGACGAGGAGTCAATGGAGGAGGAGGAACACATCTCTCCAGAGGAGGGAGGTACACAAGGCTCTAGTAGTCAGTGTGTACAGCGAGGGTGGGATGATGCTGAGCAGGCAGAGATGCTGCCTCCAGCTGGGGACAGTGTTTCCGGTCCAGTTGGCATTCTGCAGCACATGGTTGATTTCATGCTGCAGTGCTTGTTAAATGACCGCCGCATCGCCAACATTCTCCACACGGCTGATTATTGGGTGTACACCCTCCTAGATCCTCGCTACCGGGACAACTTACAAAGCCTCATACCACAGTTGAACCGGGAGTGAAAAATGCGGGAGTACCAAGAAACACTTGTGCAGGCCATCATGTTCTCCATTCCCCCCGCAAGTGTTGCTGGTAGTGCTTTTCAAAGCAGCCATGTGGGTAGAGGCAGTGGAGGAAGCTCTGCACAAAGAGGTAGCAGAGGCAGTGCCGCAGGACAAGGCAAGGCCAGTATGGCCCAAATGTGGAAAAGTTTTGTGGGACCGCCACAAACGGCTACATCATCACAGACAGCTCCAGTCAGCAGGAGGCAACGTTTCCGTCAGATGGTGACAGACTACTTGTCTTGCCCTGTTAGTGTACTCTCAGACGGCTCTTCCCCGTTCAAGTATTGGGTCTCTAAGCTGGATACATGGCCAGAGCTTAGCCAGTATGCATTGGAGGTGCTGGCTTGCCCTGCTGGCAGTGTATTATCGGAACGTGTCTTTAGTGCTGCAGGTGGTGTGGTAACAGACCGTCGCATGCGACTATTGGCCGATAATGTTGACCGGCTTACTTTTCTGAAAATGAACAAGATCTCACCTGAGTTTGCCAGTCCTCTTCCAGAATAAATAATTGGCTGGCAACAGGATTCAGGTCTCCTGTTGTGTTCATGTTTCTATGACCTGAACTTTATTTCCTGGGCTACAGCAACGCCCGTTGTTGCTCAGAAGTGCTGTCCACACAGACAAAACACTCGCTCATGTGTAAGTGGGGTTCGGTAACGTCAGCTGATCCCCTGCTGTGTGTATGGCAAAGTGTCCTGCTCCCTCCACAGTCAAACAACCTCAGATTTACACCTGGCTCCAAGTAGGCCTCGGCCTACTACCTGATTTTCCCTGGGCTCTGACACCGCCAGTTGGTGCTCAGAAGTGCTGTCCGCACAGACAAAACACTCGCTCATGTGTAAGTGGGGTTCGGTAACGTCAGCTGATCACCTGCTGTGTGTACGGCAAACTCTCCTGCTGCCTCCAAATTCAAACAACGTCTTATCTTAAACTGCCTCCAAGTAGGCCTCAGCCTACAAAATGACTATCCCTGGGCTCCAACATCGTCAGTTGTTGCTCGGAAGTGCTGTCCACACAGAAAAAAACACTCGTTCATGTGAAAGTGGGGGTCAGTAACGTCAGCTGATCCCCTGCTGTGTGGAGGGCAAACTACTGCTGCCTCCAAATTGTAACTATTTCAGATTTAAACATTCTCTGATTTGGCCTCTGTCTCCACTCTGTCTCTAGTATTTCCCCTGACCTCCAACACCGCCAGTTCCTGCTCACAGTTGCCGTCCACGCATTCCACACGTGTTCCTGTGTTCCTGGTGTTCTGTTACGTGAGCAGATCCCCAATGTGTGTCCGGCACTGTCTCCTGCGCTGTCCACCTTCCCACTGCAAACGGTGGGAATGTGGACAGAGCAGGAGACAGTGGCAGACACACATCAGGGGATCTGCTGACTTTACAGAACCCCAGTAACACAGGAACACGTGTGGATTGGGCAGACGGCTGCTGTACGCATAAACTGGCGGTGTTGGTGGTCACATGAAATCCTGGAAACAGAGTGGAGACAGATGCCTAATTGGAGCACGTTGACAGTCTGTTGTAGCCTATAAACAATCTAAAACTACCACCAAGTAGGACTCGGCCTACACCATGATTGTCCCTGGGCTCCAACAACCCCAGTTGGTGCTCGGCAGTGTCTTTGGCACGGGTACTCCCTGTTGCCCAGCCTGTTTTCAGCACGCCTGCTGTTTCCGGGTAGTGCCAAGGTCACTATGCCACCAATCCGTTGTCCTGTCATCTTGCGGCCGGATTAGCCGACTCTACGGTGCCTGCAGTTTAGGTGACTACTATGTGGGCTGCGGGAACTGGCACTGAAGGCTGGATCCGTAGTGCCAATGGGCCATGGACCCCCTGTAGGACTGTGGGTTTCGGTAACTGCGGCCGGCTTGCGGCCTATCTACTTTGCTTTGGATGGGTACCTTCTGCTACCCACCCGGATTCCGGCATTGTCAGCTGGTTCTCGCCAGAGCCTTTGGCCTAGGTGCCTCCATCTTGGTATCCGAAGGTCCAGCACCGTCAGCTGGTCCTTGGTAGTGCTTTCTAGCACAGGTACCTCCTGCCTTGTAACCGTGGTCCAGCACCGTCAGTTGGTCCTCGGTAGTGCCATTGGCTCTTGTAGCTTTTGCTACCCATCTGGGTTCCAGCACCGTCAGCTGGTTCTCGGCAGTGTCTTTGGCACGGGTACTCCCTGTTGCCCAGCCTGTTTTCAGCACGCCTGCTGTTTCCGGGTAGTGTCAAGGTCACTATGCCACCAATCCGTTGTCCTGTCGTCTTGCGGCCAGGTTAGCCGACTCTACGGTGCCTGCAGTTTAGGTGACTCCTATGTGGGCTGCGGGAACTGGCACTGAAGGCTGGATCCGTAGTGCCAATGGGACATGGACCCCCTGTAGGACTGTGGGTTTCGGTAACTGCGGCCGGCTTGCGGCCTGGCTACTTTGCTTTGGATGGGTACCTTCTGCTACCCACCCGGGTTCCAGCACTGTCAGCTGGTTCTCGCCAGAGCCTTTGGCCTAGGTGCCTCCATCTCGGTATCCGAAGTCCAGCACCGTCAGCTGGTCCTTGGTAGTGCTTTTTAGCACAGGTACCTTCTGCTTAGTAACCGTGGTCCAGCACCATCAGTTGGTCCTCGGTAGTGCCATTGGCTCTTGTTCCTTCTGCTACCCATCCGGGTTCCAGCACTGTCTGCTGGTTCTCGCCAGAGCCTTTGGCCTAGGTGCCTCCATCTTGGTATCTGAAGGTCCAGCACCGTCAGCTTGTCCTTGGTAGTGCTTTCTAGCACAGGTACCTCCTGCCTAGTAACCGTGGTCCAGCACCGTCAGTTGGTCCTCGGTAGTGCCATTGGCTCTTGTAGCTTTTGCTACCCATCTGGGTTCCAGCACCGTCAGCTGGTTCTCGGCAGTGTCTTTGGCACGGGTACTCCCTGTTGTCCAGCCTGTTTTCAGCACGCCTGCTGTTTCCAGGTAGTGTCAAGGTCACTATGCCACCAATCCGTTGTCCTGTCATCTTGCGGCCGGGTTAGCCGACTCTACGGTGCCTGCATTTTTGGTGACTCCTATGTGGGCTGCGGGAACTGGCACTGAAGGCTGGATCCGTAGTGCCAATGGGCCATGGACCCCCTGTAGGACTGTGGGTTTCGGTATCTGCGGCCGGCTTGCGGCCTGGCTACTTTGCTTTGGATGGGTACCTTCTGCTACCCACCCGGGTTCCAGCACTGTCAGCTGGTTCTCGCCAGAGCCTTTGGCCTAGGTGCCTCCATCTCGGTATCCGAGGTCCAGCACCGTCAGCTGGTCCTTGGTAGTGCTTTTTAGCACAGGTACCATCTGCTTAGTAACCGTGGTCCAGCACCGTCAGTTGGTCCTCGGTAGTGCCATTGGCTCTTGTTCCTTCTGCTACCCATCCGGGTTCCAGCACTGTCTGCTGGTTCTCGCCAGAGCCTTTGGCCTAGGTGCCTCCATCTCGGTATCCGAGGTCCAGCACCGTCAGCTGGTCCTTGGTAGTGCTTTTTAGCACAGGTACCTTCTGCTTAGAAACCGAGGTCCAGCACCGTCAATTGGTCCTCGGTAGTGCCATTGGCTCTTGTTCCTTCTGCTACCCATCCGGGTTCCAGCACTGTCTGCTGGTTCTCGCCAGAGCCTTTGGCCTAGGTGCCTCCATCTCGGTATCCGAGGTCCAGCACCGTCAGCTGGTCCTTGGTAGTGCTTTTTAGCACAGGTACCTTCTGCTTAGTAACCGTGGTCCAGCATCGCCAGTTGGTCCTCGGTAGTGCCATTGGCTCTTGTTCCTTCTGCTACCCATCCGGGTTCCAGCACTGTCTGCTGGTTCTCGCCAGAGCCTTTGGCCTAGGTGCCTCCATCTCGGTATCCGAGGTCCAGCACCGTCAGCTGGTCCTTGGTAGTGCTTTTTAGCACAGGTACCTTCTGCTTAGTAACCGTGGTCCAGCACCGTCAGTTGGTCCTCGGTAGTGCCATTGGCTCTTGTTCCTTCTGCTACCCATCCGGGTTCCAGCACTGTCTGCTGGTTCTCGCCAGAGCCTTTGGCCTAGGTGCCTCCATCTCGGTATCCGAGGTCCAGCAACGTCAGCTGGTCCTTGGTAGTGGTTTCTAGCACAGGTACCTCCTGCATAGTAACCGGGGTCCAGCACCGTCAGCTGTTCCTCAGTAGTGCCATTGGCTATTGTTCCTTCTGCTGCCACTACGGGTTCCAGTACTGTCAGCTGGTTCTCGCCAGTTTCTCAGCCTTCTTGTACCTTCTGCTACATTTCCAAGATCAAGCTTTTTGAAATTGTCTTTGGTAATCCTTATTGATCTCCATGACGACGACCCTGATGACGACGACCCTGAAGACCACACCAAAGAAGACCAGAAATATGACCCTAAATAATAAGACCAAGAGGACAAAGAACATGAAGACAACCACCAAGATACAGAACAAAAGACAGAAGAACAAGAAGCAGAAGAAGCAAAAGCAGAAGAATAGAAAGCAGAAGAACATTAAGCATAAGACTAAAAATCAGCATAGAAGAAATCAAAATTATAAGCAGAAGAAGACTAAGCTGTAAATGGGGGTGAGTCCGTTCCTCCTCATGGTGCCCCTGGAAAATGCCTGCTGCTGCAGGCCAAACTGAGCGCGGACAAATCCTGTTGTAAATCTTTTGTGACAGGCAGAACGTAAGGTGTAATCTTATAACTTTTATAGATAAGTACTACAGGAATGCCTGTCACCATAAGAAAATGAAGAAAAAGAAGAATAGGAAGAAGATGAAGAAATAGCATATTAAAATTAATAATAGCTGAATAAGAAGAATATGAAGAATGGAAAAAAAAAATTAATGGGAAGAAGATGAAGAAGAAGAAGAAGAAGATGAATAAGGTGATGAAAAAGTTGATGAAAAAAATGCTACTGCTGCGGATCATGAAGGAGAAAGAGTGTGAGAAAAATACAAAAGAAGGTGAAGAGCATGGAAGTTGTGAAACATACATATCTGACAAAATATAAAAAAGGTTAACGTAGTCAATATCTTTTTAACGCCGAACGTCTTGAAAAAAAAAATTGGAATTAATGCTATGCCATGTGATTTGAATAAACCACTATGCCTTTTAATGTCTCCTCCACCTCCCACAATACATTCTACATGATTCTTATTTGTTTTCAATTTTGTAGAATTAGCCAACAAGGAAATAAAGGGCTTTTTTAAATTCCGATACCGGAAGTCCCATTGACTTGAATGGGACTTCCGGTATCGGAATCGGCGATACCCGATATTTTTTTCGTATCGGGCGATACCATTCGATACGATATTTTTGGGTATCGAACGGTATCGCTCAACACTAATTATGACACATCTAGGATTTGCCACCACCATGACTATAACCAGAGCTTTAAGGTGTTGTTAAGTCTCTTTGACCAACAGCAGTTGCAGCATCATCTGCTTCTGAGCTGAAGACTAAATGAGCAGATTTGCCCTAGAAGATTTTTTGACTGGATGTCACCTTTGCTAATTACTACCAGCACCACTACCATTCACCTCTAATGATATAACCAACAAAGCACCCCGATCTGATTCTGAGGCTACAGCCATCTCACCATCATCATCATTACCATCATTGCTATTGTCATCATAATCTGTAACTCGGCTGACAGTTTCCTGATTGTGGGAATGTCCTGAGCTCCTAGCCTCTCTGCCTAATTCCTACCTGTCGATTTGCCTTGACTCAAGGTGCCACTTCAGCTGTCATATCATCTTGGTACAAATCCAACTGTTAGGCATTGTGGGGGAGCCTGTGTGGCATCGCCTGAGCTCACGTGAGCTTTCTAAGGCTGATGCAGTCATCTGCA
This sequence comes from Dendrobates tinctorius, assembly GCF_039654945.1. NCBI lineage: Eukaryota > Metazoa > Chordata > Amphibia > Anura > Dendrobatidae > Dendrobates > Dendrobates tinctorius. The sequence continues at coordinate 7,182,316 of NW_027361673.1, forward strand.
ATTTGTAAAATGGTGATTGGCACTTTTGGGGTGATTCATGCTAAAAATTGATTTGCAGATTGTTCAAATCCTCCACAACCCTGCAAATGTTCTGAAAATTACATAATTTCAATTTGTTTTACTCAATTCACTCATTCCTAGTATTCAGACTTTCTATCGACAATAATCATAGAATCATAAAATCATAGATTCATAGAATGGTAGAGTTGGAAGGGACCTCCTGGGTCATCTGGTCCAACTCCCTGCTCAAAGCAGGATTCTCTAAATCATCCCAGACAGATGTCTGACCAGCCTCTGTTTGAAGACTTCCATGGAAGGAGAACTCACTACCTCTCACTTTACCTGCGGTTTTCCACTGTGGTTTGACACCTGGACAATGGAACAGGTGCCAAACCACTGCGGAATCCGCAGAAAGAGTTGACATGCTGCGGATTTAAAACCGCAGCAAAACCACGTGGAAAAAAACACAGCGTGGGCACTGCGGTTTTGAAATCACATTGGATAACATGGTACTGTACCATGTCTGCGGAACTGGTGCGGATCCGCAGGGCCAAAAACGCTGCAGAACCGCAGCAGAATCCGCAGCGTGTGCACATAACCTTATTAAATCTTTTATAATATTGGAGTTTACATTTTGAATAATTTCAGTTGCAAGACTAGAAGGACTGGAGGCAACTGAGTCATGAAGGCGTCTTGGTGCTAGAGGCGTCTGTTCATTGATCCTTTTGCCCTCCCTATTAGACCATGGTTTCTTGAAAAAAGCAAAAAGGACTTTGAGGCTTTAAATTATACTGCATGTTTTTGAACTGAGTCTATCTGATAGCACTGGAATATGTTATTTTTGTTACAACCAAAAACAAGCGATCATAACAAAAATACCTAGAATATAATTCTATTATTTATACTCGGCTGTTATCGCCAACAAACCTTGCCACATTTCATAGTATAATCTCTGGACGGACATTTAATTTGTATATGACATTAATAAAAGTGATTAAAAACATATGTTTGCAGTCTGAAGGCTTTTTAGTTTTTGCTTTTAGAGATAGAGAATAATAATTGCATTTTATTTAGTTATTTTTCTTAAATCTGATCTCATAATCCTATCAATGGAAACTTTCTTAGCATGTAAATATGTCAATCTGTAAAATACGCTGTGACAGAGAAAAACAGTCTTTTGTTCATTTTACCAAGTCATGACGCAACACAGAAAAAAAAATTATATTAAGACTGTAAAAACATTTAAACTCTATGGGCAAAAAAAAAATTGTGACTTTTATTGCTGTAACGTCAAACATCAGTACATTTTTATGTATAGATCTTATGGGAATTAATTCTCAAAATGTTACGAAGAATCAACTATGTAAAGTGATTTTCTTTTTAATTTTCAAATTCATTTACTTATTCTGGGACCACTTAGCAGCACTTAAGGGAATCATTTCTGATGTACACAAAATATGATGGATAGAGCTTTCCAATTTTCACCTCACACTTTTGTGCAAGATTTAAGGTCTGATAACCAAACAATATTCTGCCACAATGATATAAAATAAAGGAATTAAAAATTATTTTGCTTTGAATTTTTTTGGATGCTAAATCCTTTTGTGTAACGAGCAAGTCTTAACCAAGTCATTTTTATGAAGAGTGGAAAACATAGCACAAACTATAAGCTTTTTCACTTTTCTCCTATTTTGCTTTAGAGCAGTTTATTGTTCAAATACTTTTTCAATTAAGTAGCTTTTAGGCTTGATTTCTTGTGACAGAAACATAACTAAACTTTTCTTTGCTAGGTTCAAAGAGTGGTTCTCACTTCAGTGGACAGAACTTAACCATGTTCAACACAACTTTGTGTTTATTTGAATGAGTGCCATGTACAGTGCTCGGCATACATGAGAACACCCCCTTTGAAAAGTAAGATTTTAATCAATACCTCACTGAACACAAGAACATTTTCCAAAATTTTGACAAGACTGAGTTTCAAAAAACATTTTTAAGCCATAACATTAAAGGAAGGAAAATAATAATAATAATAATGATAATTTTTATTTATAAAGCGCCAACATATTCCGCAGCACTTTACAATTAAGCGGGGACATGTACAGACAATAAATTCAATACAAGTTAAGACAATTTAAACAGTGACATTATAAATTATGTCCCTGCTCGAAGCTTACAATCTACAAGGAAATTGGGGGGGGGGACACAGTAGGTGAAACGCGCTTGTTATTTCAGGTCTGGCAATTATAATAAATGGGGATTTTCATATAAAGCTGAATGATCCGGTCATCAGCCCGTGTGTTTAAGTGCAATAGTCAAGTATCAAGTGCAGTTATCGTGTGCATGGAGGGTGTGGAGACAGATGAATAGTAGGGTGCAGATTCAGAATAATATTTGGACTGAGGGAACAGGGCAAAGTTAGTTTACTGAGTAGTTGATGTGTTAGGCTTGTTTGAAGAGATGGGTTTTCAAAGCGCACTTGAAAAGGTTGGGGCTATTTATCAGTCTGATCGTCTGGGGAAGTGTATTCCAGAGAGCTGGTGCAGCACAAGAGAAGTCTTGGAGACGGAGGTGCGAGGTTTGGATTATGGGAGATGTTAGTCTTAGGTCAATTGTAGAATGGAGGGCATGTGTAGGGCGATAGACAGAGATGAGAGAGGAGATATAAGGCGGTGCAGAACTGTGGAGAGCTTTGTGGGTGAGAGAGATGAGTTTATACTGGACACTGTAGCGAATAGGTAGCCAGTGTAATGACTGGCACAAGTTGGAGGTATTGGTGAAGCGGCTGGACAGAAATATGACCCTGGCTGCCGCATTCAAGATGGATTGGAGAGGATAAAGTTTGGTAAGAGGGAGACCGATCAGAAGAGAGTTGCAGTAGTCCAGACGAGAATGAATATGAGCAACAGTAGAGTCTTAGCAGTTTCAAAGATGAGAAAAGGTTGGATTCTGGAGATGTTTTTAATATGCAGGTGACAAGAGCGAGTGAGTGACCGGATATAGGGAGTAAAGGAAAGTTCGGTTGTCCAATATGACCCCAAAACAGTGGGCATGCTGCTTGGGAGTTGTGGTTGAATCCTCCAGGGTTATTTCGATGTTAGGTAGAGTGAGGTTAGTGGAGGGGAGAAACACAAGAAGTTCAGTTTTGGAGAGATTTAGTTTCAGATAGAGGGAGGATATAATGTTAGCGACAGCAATCCTTGGTATTTTGAATTAGGGTAGGGGTGATGTCAGGGGAAGATGTGTATGATTGGGTGTCATCAGCATAGAGATGATACTGGAATCCAAATCTGCTGATTGTTTGTCCAATAGGGGCAGTGTATAGAGAGAAGAGGAGGGGGCCTAGGACTGAGCCCTGCGGGACCCCGAATAATATAAATTTCATTACAAAATCTAGTTTTAATTAATACAAAACTTAATACACGCCATATCAAAAACTACTACATCTAGTATTTTGTATGACCTGCATGATTCTTAAGGACAACAAGTCTTCTAGGCAGGAAATTGCAGCATTTTTCTTTTTGCATTCTTCAAGAACAACCTTTTTTACAGTCTGGATACTGGATGGAGAGTGATGCTCAACTTGTCTCTTCAGAATTCACCATAGGTGTTCGATTGAGTTCAGATCAAAAGACATACTTGACCACTGAATTATTTTCACCCTGTTTTTCTTCAGAAATGCAATAATGGCTATAGATGTGTATTTTGAATCATTGTCATGTTGGAAAAGTGCACCTCTACCAGGGACATGGAAAGATGGTAGCATGTGATTTTTCAATATAGAGTGGTACATCTGTGAATTCATGATAGCTGGACACCAGGAGCAATCATGCAGCCTTATATTAAGACACTGTCTCCACCGTGTTTCACTGTAGGCACCATGTACTTTTAGCTGTACCCCTCACTTTTGTGACACAATACAGTTTTGAAGCTATGAGTTTCAAAAACATGGTCTTGGTCTCATAACTCCAGAGTAGAGAGTTACAGTAGTCTTCATATTTTTCAGCATGGCCTCTGACAAATGGTAGGCGGGTTTTTTTTTACAAAGGCTTTAGGAGAGACTTACTTCTTGGATGACACCCATGCATGGCATATCGCATTGTGTTCATGAGAAACACTCACACCGGTTTGACTTTCTACTTCTTTTGCCAACTGCAGAGAACTTGGATTTAGATTTTCTTCAACCCTTGTCAATGGAAGATGCTCCTGTTTTGGTGTTAATGTCCATGGTTGGCATGCATATCTCTGTGGGATGGCTGCAGTTCCATCTTTGTAAAATTTTTGTATTATTTTTGCTACAGTATTCTAACTGATAAGTAAAGATTTGCTGTTCATCGTAGCATTCACCTTTCTTGTGTAAAGAAATTACTCAGATATTGTGACATTTCTCCTCCATGAGGTGCTATTGCTGAGAGCTTGAAATGGAAAGGGAATTTCCTTGTTAAGTAACACCCTTATATAGTCAACTATCTGCTGGATACCTGTTTAACAAATAATTAAACTTACCTGAGGTTAAATTCTTGTTCATTATAATTTTGTAGTCTAAAGTTTAGCGTTGATCTTAAAACTCATTGGTAGGAACGAGCAGACTTGTGGAGGTTCAGGTTTGGCAGGTTCAATGAACATACTGTTAAAAGTTTGGTTCAAGTCTAAACTTGACGCCGAACCTGAACCCAATATAAGTCCATGGGGACCCAAACTTTTGTGCTGTAAAATGACTGTTAAATGGTCACAGTAAGGGCTAGGGGGCTGCAAAAGGAAGAAAAGTGGGGGTAAGAGCAGGACAGTTGCCCTGAGATCTTCCCGCTTTCCCTGGTGCACTGGCAAGCGAGCTAATGGTTTTGGGGTTGATGTCAGCTGTTCTATGTCCGCTGACATCAAGCTGACATCAAGCTCAGGGGTTATTATCCCCTTAAAGTTCAATGACAGACATAGTCTGCCAGAGCCCGCAACTTTTCCGGCACATGACAGCTGATCTGTACAGCTGACATGTGCCAGGAACAGCTGTGGGTGGAATTGCGATTCACCCGTGGCTGCTAACATGTTAAATGCCACTGTCAAACTCTGACAGCGGCATTTTAAATGCATGCGCAGGAAGCACGTCATTACCTCCTCCCATCGGCGCCCGTGTCCCATGACCGCAGGTCGCCGATAGGTTGGCATGACAATCCGGGGTCAGCAGAAGACCCCTGGTGGTCAGCGCTCATAGCAAGTGAGCTGCAGCCCTGCTCTATGTAACAGAGGCGATCGGACAACTGCAGCTTCAAATCTCCCATGGAGACTATTGAAGCAAGTAAAAAGTAAAAAAAAATGTTTTTAAAAATATTAAAATGATAAAAAAAGATAAAATCACCCCCCCTTTCGCCCCATTCAAAATAAAACAATAAAAAAAGCAAATATACACATATTTGGCATCGTCGCATTCAGAATCACCTGATCTATTAATATATAAAAAGAATTAATCCAATCGATAAACGGTGAAGCGAGAAAAAAAATCGAAACGCCAGAATTAGGTTTTTTGGTTGTTGCAACATTGCAATAAAATGCAATAACAGCACCAAAATTGAATCAATAAAAACATCAGATTGGCATACAAAAAATAAGCCCTCACCCAGCTCCAGATGACAAAAAATGGAGATGCTACAGGTCTCGGAATGTGGCAACTTTTTTTTTACAAACTTTGGAATTTTTTTCACCACTTAGATAAAAAAGAACCTAGACATGTTAGGTGTCTATGAACTCGTAATGACCTGGAGAATTATAATGGCAGGTCAGTTTTAGCATTTTTTTGCAATTTCACTGCACTTGGAATTGTTTTCCTGTTTTTTGTTATAAGACATGATAAAATCAATGATGTCATTCAAAAGTACAATTCGACCCGCAATAAACAAGCTCTCACACAGCCATTTTGACCAAAAAATAAAAAAGTTATGGCTCAGAAAGAAGGGGAGCAAAAAATGAAAATGCAAATCCAAAAATACCCCTGGTCGTTAAGGCATCTATTAGACACCCACATTACTAACTCCGTAGTCAAAAGTAAGAAATTCACACAGAAAAAAGTCCTTTAATTGAACAAAACATTCCCTGACAAATCCACTCATTTATAAAGATAAAAATAAAAATTCAAAGTAATCATCACCTGTCTGCTGTTAATCAATAATGATGAGGTCCCACGATGATCCAGAACTCTGCTCAATCCAGGTGCAGTGCTGAGCGGTGACATTAGTAGTATGACCGCTCAGCATGATCAGCCATAACATGCTGCTGCGATCATCGCTGGTGTCACTAAAGTTATTTCAGTTCATAGCCAATGAACTGCGGTAACCTTACCGAGATCATGTCAATTCACAGGTGCTGGTTCTCACGAGTATAGTATGAGTACCGGACTAATGAGCGGTCACTGATTAGTCCAGCACTCGTTCTGAACTTATGAGAACCGGCGCTTGTAAACTTAAGTGACACCTTACTCTTCAGTAAGGTGTCACTTAAGTTTAAATTCTTCAATTTAAGATTTTGATGGCCATTCTCTATTTAAGTACATGATCATAATTGGCTTCTGCCCATTTGCAGTGCCTAGAGAATTGTTTTTTTCATTTTTTTATTAAATTTCATAGATAATGAGTAGTGTGGTGGTTTATATGCGTGACCAATACTCCACTCAAGAAAGGACTCCTGAGCCCTATTCTCAGGTTAAAGGGAGGTTGATTCCTAGTGGTCAATATCAAATAAGTCATTATAGTGGGTCAACCCCTTTAAGATCACTCTCCTTTGATACCTGCACAATAGTTGTCACAACACGGACTGTTGTCTATAACGATATTTGCAACAATCCTTTCTAAACTTTCTCCCATACACTTTATATGTCTATGGCAACAACTTTCAAAATGTTTTCACTTTCAAGGAAATATTGCATGAGCTATTATGATATGGCAATAAATGTATCAGATTTGTTTCCACTTACCTTAAGCGCTCTAAGGAATACGAATCATTTTGTGGTTAGCTTGTTTTTCTGAAACCCAATGTGGTGGTTAGTTCCAAACCATAATGTAAACTTCTCTCCTAAATCCTACAGAATTATTCTGGATTCAATTTAGAGACTATAATGAGAGTTTGGCTCTGCAAAAATCCCAGGCATCACAACAAAAGAACGAAATACACAATAGAGCTCAGGATAGAATAAATCACATTAGCATAATGAAATAATCAAGTGAATCACAAAACCGTAATTTAGCATATTATGCACTAGACAAACTGAGAGAGGTATGCAGATGTACGTTTGAAAAGTTGAGCGAATACATTTTATATGCATAATAATACATGCAATATTCTACTTCCTGCTCATGATAAATGGAAACAGAGCATAAATATATAATTTAGGGCAACACTAGACATGAACTTTAAAATACACAAATTACAAGTAATTACAAATTGGTCTCTAAATAATACAAAAACCTGAACTGCATTAGTAATACACTTTTACTGATCTGGGCATAAAAAATGGCAACACATAGATCACCTAGTGACCTTGACCCTTATGGTACATGTACTATATATTAAAATTCACTTTGTAAAAATTCTTGTGCCTGGTACTTGACTCTATATGAAACGAGTAGTACAGGCAATTAATTTGTGCAATGGTTTTGGATTTTTACAAAAATGGTCAAAATACTGCTTTGCTTGTTCGTTATAGTGTCTTGGTCATTTAGTCGGTGATCAGAAACCTGTTTACATTGCATGATTATTGGGAAATAAGCATTTTTAGGAATGCTTCCTCATGATTATATTATTGGCCGGTGTAGATGTACTCATAGGTCGGGATCACACTTAACGTATGAAAAATCGGTTCGAGTCTCCCTGCCGAGAGTCACAGGAGTGTAATTTGAGTGTCATGCGAGTACAATCTGATTTCTCACACCTAGAATCCGATTTACATCCAATTGCAGTGCGATTGCTATCCGATTGCAATGCATTTTTACCATGAGCTTATACATAGAGCAATTCTCTGTCATTTACACATCGTTTTCAAACAAAATATTCTTCAAAACACAGATACATATTATGTATATAACATAGATAGATAGATAGATAGATAGATAGATAGATAGATAGATAGATTAAAAGCCGGCAAATCATCTGCCACTTATAGTATAATAACAGAGTGACAAGTTGGAATAGAATAGATAGAATAGATAAAATGCTTCACCTGGACCCGTTGAAGCGAGGTAACACAAAACGGCTGTCGCCCTCTCTCCTCGCACCCCTCTGCACCTGAGATTAAAGTTATGAAATAAAGGATTTTTCATTCAAGCTGCCATGGTGAGTGCTGCATACTTTTTTATGAATTACATATACAGCTCTGGCAAAAATTAAGAGACCACTGCAAAATTTTCAGTTTGTCTGATTTTTCTCTTTATGACGGTCATCCCGGTCAGTGGAGAGTCGTTTTTGCCCTCTGCCGGTCTGTAGCTTTGTTGTCCCCAATGTCTGCTGCTTGACCTTGTTGTAATGGACTGCCGTCTTAGAAATTTTAAGGATGGAGGTAACATGAAGCTCACTGTATCCCTCAGCTAGTAAATCCAGAATTGAGCCCTTCTTTTCCTCACTCAAGACTTTCTTTTCAACTCCTTTGGCGTGGTTTAAAGTTATTTTTTCATTTCTATTACTTTTGGGATGTTACTAGCTGTTATGAATGGGTCACCGAGGAGGATGGCAGGAACAGGCTAAGCCACCAGGAAACCAGAGAGGTTGGTAACTAAGCAGATTGCAGACCCCTGATCCTAACAACACAACTACCAGTAGCAGTGGAGCGTTCCTACGATGCCCTGGCACAAGCATAGGCAGAAAATAGACTGAGCAAATGGTGGGGCCCAAGCTGTCTAGATAGGACAGGACAGAAAAGATACTGTCTGCAATCACGCAAAAATCCTAAAAAATCCAACACATCTGATATACAAAAAACCTGAGGCCACACGATCTCACCCCCACTAGATCAGCACTCTGGTGTGAACTGGAAGCAAACCAAAAGATACTAATATAACAGGGGACTGAACAAACTAACAGGCTGTAACATATGGAGTGATGCCCAGCGCTGTCCCCAGCAGGGAGTATGCTGAGCCTTCACAACAAAGCAGAAAGCAAAAAAAAAGGCACAACCAGATTAGATGCAAATTATTAGCAAAAGTATCACTTAACTGAACCATGCAGATCAGGCAGGAGACAAAAGAACTCCAAATGCACAGGGAGGAAATCACCAGCAACCACTAAGGGAAGCCTGCTAACTTATATGCTCCCAGCCAGTAATCCCAGATTCCCAATCATCATCGTCAGGTGGCAAACTTCCATCAACCTGGCCAGCTCCACTACTCCCAGTAACCACCAGAGGGAGCTCTGGCTCAGTAGTCTGAGCAAGGGAATTCACAACAACTAGCACTTGTTTTGCCATCCAGCTTGTCCTATTACAAGAGGATTGTGAACACCACAGTAGGGTTGTTATAATTGAGTCACCGAGGAGGAAAAAACAAAACACAAGCTCAGCCCATAAAATCAGAGAGGTTGGAAACTAGCGGATTGCAGACCCCTAATCCTATCACACAACTAGCAGTAGCCGTGGAGTGTTCCTACGGTGATCCTAGACACCTCGTCACAGAGATCTAAATAAACCTAAAGCGAGAAAAGAGAAAAACTGACTGCCCCAGAGCAGACCCCAAAGCAATAGGCAGCCCCCAACATATAATGACGGTGAAACAAGATGAAAACACTAACACAGATAGAAAGATAGGTTGAGCAAGCGATGGGGCCCAAGCTAACTAAAAAGGACAGGACAGAAAAGCTGCTGTCTGCAATCCGAGAAAACCTTGCTAAAAATATTACCAACACAACTGATAAGCAAAAAGGACCCTGAAGTCACTAGACTTCAAACCCTATATCAGCACTCAGAATATTCTGAAAGAAGAGCAAAAGAGAACACTGATCAAGGAATAAGAATCCAACACACCCCCGGCCGAGGATGGCTGAACTCAAAAAAACAAGGTAAACAAAACCAAAACTAATAAGTTCAATAGCAGAGCAAAAACTTATCTTTGGGAAGCTGGAATCAGACTGGTCTCCAAGAATCCAGCAGAGAAATCACCAGCCACTCAGAAGGCTGTCGGCTGCCTTATATCCAGTCTGAAGTTCCTGTTACCCAGTCACAATCCACCTGATCAGGTGTTTGGTTTCTTTCATCCAAATCAGCCTCACTACTTTCCTTCACCAGAAGAGGGAGATCCTCGGACACAAAAGGTGAATGAACAGATGAGCTCACATCAAGGGTTTTTTTATACTTTCCTTTGTTAAATAAGATTCGGTTCAGGTGATCACCTAATCAGAGGCACATTAAGTAGAATGAGGTGTACTCTGGTTGAAATTCAACTGACACTGGAATAGAACAGGTGTCAGACATGTAGAGAAGCTGATTTTAATAAAACTGTGCAGTGGTCTCTAAATTTTTGCCAGAGCTGTATATATGTGTGTGTGTCACTGCACTGTCATCTATATATCTGTGTATTCGATATATATATATATATATATATCTATTCTATTTTAACCTGTCAGTGTGATTTTACTGTACACCCTACATGAATTGCTGACTTTTCAAAGGACACTGATGCATAAACATCGGACTGCACTCACATGGTCCATGTGGTATCTGATTTTTTTTCTCGCACCCATAAGCTTGCATTGGCGAGACTCGGCCGATATACGTGTAAAATCGCAGCATGCATTTTTCATGCATGTAGAATACGCCTGAGAAAAAATGCAGTGATGTGAGGTGCCTCATAGATTTACACTGGTCCAAGTGCTATGCAATGTTTTCTCACATAGCACTCGTCCGTATTCTACGCTAGTGTGACCCCAGCCTTAGGCTAAGTTAATACTAAGCGTTTTTCCAGCATTTTATTTCTGCAGCAAAACCTGATCTCTTGGCAGGAATGAAGCTGCATGTAACAACCCTGCCGGCATCACTGCATGGCCGACCATCCCCCACACACCAACTTACTCACTACTCCGGGCCATGCTGTGAGTTCCGTCTGCTGCCGGGTCCATGCTGTGTGCCTCTTGTGTCTTGCCTGCTCTTTGCATGCTTCCTGGCTGTGTGCATAGGGGACGGCGCCGGCACTCTCTGGAATCAGTGTTCACCTGCCTAATGTGTCACTGGCCAATTACCAAGAGGCCTCTAGTATTTAGGGCAGCTCCACCTGGTGGTAGCTGACTGAGCAACGCCTTCACTCAGTTAGTGTCTTGCTACTGTACTTAGTTGCCTGGTCCTGTCCTGTGTTTCGCCTTCTCTGGAGGCTTTATTCCTAGTCTAGTATCTGTGCCTGTCTGCTCTGCCCTCCAGGAGGCAGTATATCTGGGTCTCTGTGTCTTTGTTCCTGTACCTTGTCTCATACCATTACCTTGTCTGTACTCAGTCCTACCGCTGTTTGTCAGTCTCTTTGCCTGTGGTTCCTTTCCTTGCTGTGTCTATCCTTGTGTCCTCTCCATCTGCCTGTGCTCAGCCACTCTTGCTGCTCTGCCTGTGCTCCACACTCTAGCGGCTCTGCATGTGCTCCGCACTATAGCAGCTCTGCCTGTGCTCCGCACTCTTGCAGCTGTGCCGGTGCTCTGCACTGCTGCGGTTCTGCTTTGCTCTGCTTCTGCTGCTGCAGAACCTCTTGCTGCTAACTGCAGCTCCTCTCCACAGCCTTGCGGGTCTTCTCCAGTGTGAACAGGTTCAAACCTGTTCCTTCATACCCATTTATATTTCCATCCTTTCTGTACCAGTACCTGCACCTCCTGTGTGAACAGGTCTCTACCTATTCCATACACCATTCCTTCCTGCCTGTGTCCCTGTGTCTCAACGTACATGCATGGCAGCATCTCAGCCGTGCTTGCCTGCTTCTCAGCCGTGCCCACCTGCCAGAGTACCAACTGTACTCTCCTGCCTGTCTGCCAGTCGTGCCTGTTGCCTGCACCTGTCCTAGCGTTCTGTTCCCCAGTGGGATCAGCAGCCACAGCCAGACACCACCCTGGAGTGGCACCTGGCAGCTGCCTGCCGCACGTGCCTGACCTCACCATCAGAGGTTCCAGTGAAGACCAAGTTAGCTGCATTAGTTAGTGCTGAAGCAAATATGCTTAGGTGAAAAACCGCACGATCCTGAAGAGTTGTGGACAGCTCTGAAAGAGCAGGCAGATCTGAGGCTGGCACCGCTGAACCTACAGCCATTCATGGTCATGTGTGACAATGGCTGGAACCTGGTGGTGGCTCTGAGGTGTGGTGAGCTCACACACGTACCATGCCTGGCCCATGTGCTTAACCTCATGGTTCAGCGGTTTCTCAAAACCTACCAGGAGGTGCTGATCTGCTTATCAACATATGCCGCCTGTGTGCCCATTTCAGAGTTTCACCTACAGCTTCCGCTGCCCTTGCCGTGCTTCAGCAGTGTTTGCAGCTTCCGGCTCACAAACTGGTGTGTGATATCCTCATGCATTGGAACTCTACACTGCAGATGTTGGAAAGGATTTATAAGCAGAAGAGGGCAGTTGTTGACTACCAGTGTCAACAAGGCCATCAATATTCAGTTCAGACTCCACACATAAGACCTCAGAAGTGGATATGGATGTCAGACATAAGTACCATACTGCAAATCTTTGAGGACTCCACCAAGATGGTGAGCAGCAATGATGTCATAATTAGCATCACCATCCCGCTTCTCTATGTTCTGAAATGCTCTCTGTTCACAATCAAAGAGGACGCATTGCAGGCGGAGCATGATGAGATGGAGCAAGGAACCATACAGGCTGATTACACACAGTCCAGCCTCATCTTATCTCAATGTGGATTGGGTGACAATGAGGAAGAGGAAGAGGTGGAGGAGGAAGAACAGGAGCTAGTTTCATGTGCTATAGACGGTACTACCTGCACAACTGTCATACCATCTGTTCAGCATGCATGGCCTGAGGATAAAGAGGAGGAGGAGGAGAGCATGGTCAGTCATCCTCTTGGTGAGGACATGGCAGTCTTGCTTATTAGCAATCTGGCATGCATGGCTGCCTTTATGTTGAGCTGCCTTTCCTGTGACCCTTGCATTCTCAAAATTTTGGGTGACAGTAATTACTGGTTGGTGACACTTCTAGACCCAGGCTACAAGGACAACTTTCTATCTCATTCCTGAGGCGGCCAGGTCTACTAAAATGGAGCAGTACTAGAAGGCCCTTGTTGCGGAATTATTAAAAAAATTCCCATCTGAAAACGCTGGCATCAGAGGTCACAGTTCGTTGGACAACTAAGGAGTAGAGGTGAGAGAGATACAACTCCAATCCAGCAGAGGCAGGGAAACACTGTCAAAGTTCTGGGAGAGTTTTCACAGACCCTCCCATCGCACAGGTCGTCTTGAGGCGTGGGGTACTCTCACAAGGAGTACAAAGTTTGGAAAGATGCTGAGGGAGTACCTTGCTGACCGTACCAACGTCCTCCATGATCCATCTGTGCCTTATAATTATTGGGTATCCTAGCTGGACATGTGGCATGACCTGGCTCTCTACGCCTTGGAGGTCCTGGCCTGCCCTGCTGCTAGAATTTTGTCAGAGCGGGTTTTTAGTGCCACTGGTGGAATTATAACTGATAAGCACATCTGCCTGTCAACTGAAAATGCTGACAAGCTAACTCTTATAAAAATGAACAAGGGCTGGATTGGGCCAGACTTCTCAACACCACCAAATGATAGCAGCATAACATAAACTCAAATTCAGTGTCTTTTTTGTTGGGTCTTTTCCCATGCACCTCTTCACACCCACACATGGGTATGTGCTTCCTGATTTTGGCTATTTGCTGTTGTCCTCCTCCTCATCCTCCTCCTCCACCACCATATCACCAGGATGACCGTGGTCTGTGATGCAACACCCACATAATGTTCTTAAAGGGTGTTTATGATATGTGTAAAAAAATATGGTATGCAGTATGTTCATGTATACCCCCCAGGGGTGAATATTTGTCAGCCCATACATTTAGTGCATGGGCATTACAAGTGTAGGAGACCCGTTCCTTTTGAATGGGAATATTTTTTGATGAGGCTCTCCTCCCTATCTCTTCCAAGGTGCAATGGAGTGCCTCCAAATTTTTGGCAGCCCTTGCATCTCACTGCATAGGCAAAGAGTATGGGAGACCCAGTTCATAATAATGGGAACATTTTTTCATAAGGCCCTTCTCTATGCCTCTTCAAAGGGAGGAGGAGAATTTTTGTTTTTGGTTATTTATTTTGCGTTATATGCAAGTCATTACCCTGGAAAGGATTTTTCTTAACATATTTCCCAGGAAAATCCATTTTGGTTTCGTTTTTGTATGTTTTTTGTGAGTCTGTAAAAGTGGCATAAGACTCTGACAACATTGTTCACAGCAGTGACCAGGGAGTCATAAATGCTTCCAGGGCTCTTCCCCATGCTGCTCCCATGTTATCTGAGCACTGTTCCCATTGATTTCCGCAATTTCTAGTCCCTCTGCAGACCGCCGGGAGGGGCCGCCGGTAAAATGCTCGAGTTTCCCATGGACTTACATTGGGCTCGTTGCTCAAGTCGAGCTCCAGAGCTTTTCAATTTGCTCAACCCGAGCAACAAGCACCCGAGCATTTCAGTGCTTGCCTATCACTAGTAAAATCCTAAGATTATAGCGATCATCTGGTTTTGCTTTTCAATTCATTCCCACCTGACAAAGCTTGTTTGTATTTATGGTGTTGGCTTGCACCAGCCACTTATATTTTTCTGAAATGACAGTAAAGGCATTCTGCTTCTGCTTGACACTGTGCAGCAAACAGTCTTAAAAGTGGACAACAGGACCTGGAAATGACATGTGCTGTAATGTGTAAAATCAGGACATTTTTAACAATATATAGAGAACTAGCTAAAGAGCCCGGCGTTGCCTGGGTATAGTAACCAACTGTGGTTAGTTATAACAAATTATAATGATTATATTGCACATAAAAACCGTGCATCTAATCCAATCCTGTGTGATACTGACTGCTGAGCGGTTGTCATGATCCATGCTGGATCATGACAGATAAAATGCACTAGTAACCTTTTTTTTCTTAAGCTGTGCTGCTTAAAGATAGTTTTTGCCCCCGGTGGCCATTAGGGTCATTGCACTGTGGTGGTTTCAGTTCTAGTTTTGCCCCCCCCAGTGGCCATTAGGGTCATTGCACTTTGGTGGTTTCAGTTCTAGTTTTGCCCCTAGTGGCCATTAGGGTCATTGCACCCTGGTTTCTTTAGTTTAGTGCATGTGATTATATAGCAGGTGTGATTGCTCTGGCTCTGCAATAAAAGAGTGTCAGGTGTTGCAATCACTGTTGGTGATAGTGTTCATTTCAACCATCCTTGGTGGAGGAAGGATCTAGAGAGAGGTCCTGGCAGCTCAGTCAGAGCCCTGGTGTGGAAGGAATCAGAGGGGATTTCTTTGCAGCTCTGACAGAGCTTGGTGGCAGCTATTCAGGAGGAAAGCTGCATTCTGGTGGTGGACTCTGCTGCTGGGAGCAACAGCAACAGAGCAAAGCTAAGTGGTGTTTCTCTGTTTGTATTTTTCCCTGGTGTGTATTAGTACAGCGGTGGGGCCAGGCCTGCATCATCCAGCTCCCTAGCAAGGGATAGGTGTAGGGTATGCTAGGGTGACAGGTATCCTGATCGGCGCCCGGTGTGGAACCGGCCTAGGGAATGTTAGGAGTGTGAGGGACACTGACTCAGGGGAGTGCAGGAGGTCTCCACGTCCCCCTTCCCTATTGCAGGGCCCACCGTAGTAACTGTTTCCCCTTCCCCCGTGTCTTGTTGTTTTAGTTACCGGCCTGCGGGCCGTGTCACAAAGGACAGTTTCACGTGCCGTGTCTTGTTGTTTCAGTTACCGGCCTGCTGGTCACGTCACACAGGACGGGTCTACATGACAGCCGTGTATCGAATCCTATTCTGTGTGATACTGTCTGCAGAGCTGTGTATCTAATACTATTCTGTGATACTGTGTGCTGAGCTGCGTATCTAATCGTATCCTGTGTGATACTGTCTGCTGAGCCGTGTATCTATTCCTATCCTGTGTGAAACTGACTGCTGAGCTGTGTATCTAATCCTCTCCTGTGTAATACTGACTGCTGAGCTGTGTATCTTATCCTATCCTGTGTGATACTGACTGCTGAGCTGTGTATCTAATCCTTTCCTGTGTGATACTGACTGCTGAGCTGTGTATCTAATCCTATCCTGTGTGATACTGACTGCTGAGCCATAAAAAAAGAGAAGAGCCAGCACTGCCAGTGGTCAGAACGCATAACATGAGGTGCATATGCACATATCTTACTTCATTCAAAATGAGACATTTAGCAAAATATTGATCAATATATTGAGCCACCCCGCCACGCCAAGGCAATCTCATATGGGGGTCACTGGTCAGGCAGTGTGGAGGTTGGACCTGAAATGTCTGCATGGACCTGGCTAACCTTTATCTGCGCTTGTCCTCTCTGGTGACATAGGAGCGATTCTGAAATGCTTGAGGTACAGTGTGCATGTAATGAGGTCTTGCTTTTATACATTTAGGAGGCCGCAATGGCACAGCGAACATAAAAAACGTAGAGTAGGACTCCCCATACGAGACTGCCTTGACGTGGCAGGGTAGCTCAAACAATTGATCAATTTTTTGCTAAATGTCTCATTTTTGAATACAGATAGAAACCAATGTGTGTTTTCACACTTTATGTATTACGTTCTGACCACAAGCAGCGCTGGCTTCTCCCCCTCTTTTTTCTTGATATTGGTTTTGTGGCTGACCACCACTGTAGCCGTGCGCGCTGGGTCATGTACGCTATTCTTTCTGTTTTCTTAGTGATTGATCTAGGCTGCTGTTCACATTAACAGCGGCCCTGCCCTGCCCTAGGCTTTATTTGATTACGCACCTGTATCTGGGCCTGGATCGTCCTTTATCTGTGGTGCTGGTCAGGCAGTGTGGAGGTTGGACCTGAAATGTCTGCATGGACCTGGCTAACCTTTATCTGCGCTTGTCCTCTCTGGTGCCATAGGAGCGATTCTGAAATGCTTGAGGTACAGTGTGCATGTAATGAGGTCTTGCTTTTATACATTTAGGAGGCCGCAATGGCACAGCGAACATAAAAAACGTAGAGTAGGACTCCCCATACAAGACTGCCTTGACGTGGCGGGGTAGCTCAAACAATTGATCAATTTTTTGCTAAATGTCTCATTTTTGAATACAGATAGAAACCAATGTGTGTTTTCACACTTTATGTATTACGTTCTGACCACAAGCAGCGCTGGCTTCTCCCCCTCTTTTTTCTTGATATTGGTTTTGTGGCTGACCACCACTGTAGCCGTGCGCGCTGGGTCATGTACGCTATTCTTTCTGTTTTCTTAGTGATTGATCTAGGCTGCTGTTCACATTAACAGCGGCCCTGCCCTGCCCTAGGCTTTATTTGATTACGCACCTGTATCTGGGCCTGGATCGTCCTTTATCTGTGGTGCTGGACAGGCAGTGTGGAGGTTGGACCTGAAATGTCTGCATGGACCTGGCTAACCTTTATCTGCGCTTGTCCTCTCTGGTGCCATAGGAGCGATTCTGAAATGCTTGAGGTACAGTGTGCATGTAATGAGGTCTTGCTTTTATACATTTAGGAGGCCGCAATGGCACAGCGAACATAAAAAACGTAGAGTAGGACTCCCCATACGAGACTGCCTTGACGTGGCGGGGTAGCTCAAACAATTGATCAATTTTTTGCTAAATGTCTCATTTTTGAATACAGATAGAAACCAATGTGTGTTTTCACACTTTATGTATTACGTTCTGACCACAAGCAGCGCTGGCTTCTCCCCCTCTTTTTTCTTGATATTGGTTTTGTGGCTGACCACCACTGTAGCCGTGCGCGCTGGGTCATGTACGCTATTCTTTCTGTTTTCTTAGTGATTGATCTAGGCTGCTGTTCACATTAACAGCGGCCCTGCCCTGCCCTAGGCTTTATTTGATTACGCACCTGTATCTGGGCCTGGATCGTCCTTTATCTGTGGTGCTGGACAGGCAGTGTGGAGGTTGGACCTGAAATGTCTGCATGGACCTGGCTAACCTTTATCTGCGCTTGTCCTCTCTGGTGCCATAGGAGCGATTCTGAAATGCTTGAGGTACAGTGTGCATGTAATGAGGTCTTGCTTTTATACATTTAGGAGGCCGCAATGGCACAGCGAACATAAAAAACGTAGAGTAGGACTCCCCATACGAGACTGCCTTGACGTGGCGGGGTAGCTCAAACAATTGATCAATTTTTTGCTAAATGTCTCATTTTTGAATACAGATAGAAACCAATGTGTGTTTTCACACTTTATGTATTACGTTCTGACCACAAGCAGCGCTGGCTTCTCCCCCTCTTTTTTCTTGACTGCTGAGCCATGTATCTAATCTAATCATATCCTGTGTGATACTGGGCTCTCCCTGCAGTCTGTGTCAGAGGGTGGTCTGTGTTGGCATGGTAATAAATTGTGTTATTTCCAGCTTTACAGAAGGACGATAACACCATAGAAATGATAAGAATAATAGGCCTCAGTTACCACAACTGTCTACAAAGAAAACTGTTCCTGATAGCAACCAATCACAGCTCATTTTTCATCGTTTAAACAGCCCTGGGACAGCGTGGCGAGTTTTTAGTGGCGACTTTTGTGTTTCGACTTTTATGTGGCGAGGTTGGTGTATGTATGGTGAACTGTGTGCTGAGGGAGGTATATGTGTTGAAGCAAGTGGTAGTGTGTGGCGCATTTTGTGTGTGTGTTTATATCCCAGTGTGTGGTGAGTATCCCATGTCAGGGCCCCACCTTAGCAACTGTATGGTATATACTCTTTGACGCCATCGCTCTCATTCTTTAAGTCCCTCTTGTTCACATCTGCCAGCTGTCAATTTGCCTCCAATACTTTTCCTTTCACTTTTTCCCCATTATGTAGATGGGGCAAAATTTTGTGGTGAATTGGAATGCGCGGGGTTAAAATTTCACCTCAAAACATAGCCTATGACGCTCTCGGGGTCCAGACGTGTGACTGTGCCAAATTATGTGGCTGTAGCTGCGACGGTGCGAATGCCAATCCCGAACATACATACATACATACACACCCACATTGAGCTTTATATATTAGATTGTACTAAAAAGTGACAAACACTTGCACTAGGGGCGCCCAGCTATCCCTGTTCCCCGGATTATTTCTAATGGTGAAGACACCACGGCCATGTTCTTTCCTGAGCTCCTCAATCAGTCCTAAGTCTGTTCCCTTCCTCCACCCAAGGAAGAGGGAAGTAGTAGTGAATGGAAATACACCAACCAGACTATCAAGGTAATACATACTGGGATAAAGGAAAATACTAATCACACAAATATGCTCTCACAACAACAGAGGGGAACACGGGGGAGTGAAAGAAGGGAAAAACCAAAGTTGGAGAAGTGGATTTGCATACAACTAAAACCAAACAACAGTCTTTAGTTAAATCCACCAAAGACCTCCTCAAACAACAAAACTTGTACAGTTCCTGAACCATGCAGCATGATGCTAACTCTGGCAATGCTTGCCAGAGGCCAGTATATAAAGGAGATTGGAGTGGCCAACACTGAACCGCTGAGAGCATCAAACAGGTAAGCTTCCAGGACCTCTCATCTGAACAGATTAACCCTTGCATTGCTAGAATTAACCTGCACTGTATAATATGAAGGTGAAGTGCTTCTAATCAATACAGGAATAGGAAAAATCAGACAGCGTGGTCTTCTGTCTCCTCTCTGTTCTGGTAAACCCATGTTGACCCTTTCAGTAATATCATCTGTACTCCAAATTAAAATATTCTGATACAGCTGATATAGCAGAAAGCAGGCAAATAGAATGGAAAAAGGAGGGAGGAGAGTAAAAGCCACTTACATGCAATTTTGTTTACAGAAATGAAGACAAAACCCCTAATAAAGTGATTTGCAAAGTTAAATAACTTTCCCTGGTTGATACAATTATAAAAAAATTAAGACATTCTAATTTCTCTTTAATCAACTGATCTCCTTTCCATATTCTTTAGCCTATTTTTTAGCCTGGCAACTCTTCTGATAAAAATTATGACTGTATGGTAGGGAATATCTTCTAAAATATAAATTATGCATTGGTTCTTCTGCTGTAAGGGACATGTGAGAAATTTTAGATTTAGACTATTAATCAATTCTCTCTCAGTCCTGTCTCCAGCACAAGGCTCCCTTGCTTTTGTGTTGCTAGTAGGTCTGTTACTAATACATTATTAAAATTCACAAAGGGTTGAGTTTGGGGAACCTATAAAGTTAAAATATCCACAAGTCCTGTCATCCCATGGGGCAGAGAATGCCTGTTTGACAGTTTATTCATCTTTTTTCCAATGCAGAACACAAAAATCTGATGACGTTGGACGTGTTGCGACTTGCTTGTCATGGTCTCGGTGCCCCCGTGGTTGCAATGCAACCTCATTCACCTGTATTGCACTTTGACCAACTTTGGTCACCTGACACTTGTCGGGGACAAAGTTGTCACGTAGCCCTAGCCTAAAGGCTGCAGCATACAAAATACCTATGATATGTAATATATTATGTTTAATAGAATATTCATGTGAACACATTTATATATCTGTAGCATTATGATAGATTTGTGTTCATTTTTCTGTAAAAGAGTTAAGTACAACAAAACTAAAGTGGTTTAAGAAAGTGAATGATTGAAGAAGCTGATTTATGCATTAAACCTCTTTCATCTTTCCTAGCTCTTCCAAACAAATCACTCCGACTCATCCAAATCTCTGTACTCTGTCCTCCAAACCTCTTAACATCCATCCTATCTCTTATACTTTCTAACAGGAAGAATGATAGATGTGAATATTTGGAGGAAGCTTAGAACTGTGTCACAACTGAGGACTCGAAAGGTGCCTGCCTAGTATACAGTTCCCACGCCGTCTCCATTTATAGCAACTTAATTACAAAATGCCACTGATGCTAGAGTAGCATAAATAGAAAATAAGACTATGCTTTTAAGGGCAGGAAGTTAACAGATTTTCTATATTTTACAAGTTCAAGGCATCATCTGCATCAGTATCTTACTATGTGCCTGGATGGGTAATTTTAGCCAAATTCAATTTAAAGAAAAGCAAAATTCAACAACATAAATATGTAATGAGTGCATGAAAAACATTGACAGCAGTGTCGGACAAAGGACATGAGATATGGTGTTCTGTTATGAATGAGTCACCGTAGGAGGCAAAAGCAGAAATACAAGCTAAGTCCAGAAAACCAGAGAAGTTGGCAACTATCAGATTGCAGACCCCTGAACCTATCAACACAACTAGCAGTAGCTGTGGGGGGTTCCTACGATGCCCTAGACCCCTCGATCACAGCCGGAGAATTACATAGGCCTAAAGAAAGAAAGGGGAAATCTAAACTGCCCCAGAGCAGACCCCAAAGCAATAGGCAGCCCCCAACATATAATGACGGTGAAGCAAGATGAAAACACTAACACAGACAGAAAGACAGACTGAGCAAAGACGGGGCCCAAAACTACCTAGATAGGAAAGGACAGGAAGGCTGCTGTCTGCAATCTGCCAAAACCCTATCAAAGACATAAGCCAACAAGCTGATATGAAAAAGGCCCTGAAGCAGCTAGGCTTCAAAAACTAAATCAGCACTCAGGTATTTTCAGAAGACAGAGCTAAATGAATTCAGCACACCCCAGCAGGGAGTGGCAGAAATCCAGAAAAACAAAGCAAAACAAAGTCAAAGCACAAAAGCAAAAGGCTGAGCAGCAAACTTAGCTTTAGAGGAGCAGGAATTCAGACTGGTCTCCAAGGATCCCACAGAGAAATCACCCGCAGGGCAGAAGGGCGTCGGCAGCCTTATATCCAGTCAGTAACTCCACTCAGCCAGTCATCATCATCAGCCTCAGGTGTTTGATAATCAGGCTCACTACCTTTCTTTACCAGAAGAGGGAGTTCCTCTGGCCTCAGTAATGAAGGGGAAAAGGGGAAAATGAACTCACAAGTGTTCTGCTTCAAAGTATGTTCATATGGTGTTACATTCTGCCGTATGTTTGATATCTATTATTGTTTAAAAGAGTGGATTTGCTAGCGAAACTTCTGATAATTTTTGTCACAGTGCATGCTAGACAGACCTGACTTTCTTTGGTCAATCAGTTAAAATGACCTTGAAGGCCCACTTCATCCATATAGAAAGTATGCATATTAGCCTGGTTGTTATGAATAAACTTAAGGAACACTTCATTGCTAGAGATGAACAAGCAGTAAAATGCTCAGATGCTCATTACTCAAAACAAGCAATTTCTAATGCTTGAGTGCTCATTTCGCGTAACGAGTATCATGAGAGTCAATGGGAAATATAAGCATTTTTCTGGCAGACCTTACAAGGAGGTCTAGGGGGCAGTAAAAATGTTGAACTAGATGAAAAAGTGCTGAATGAAAGGAGAATAGCCTGGGGAAGACGACTTGAAGCATCTGTGACTTCCAGATCACTGCTGAGAACAATGGTATCACACTTGTACTTCACTTTAAGGACTGACAATAAAACATTCAAAACTAACGAGAAATTGGAGTTTGCAAGAAAAAAATGTTAAGAAACATTTTTTCCTGTTTAATGACTTGTATATAGTGTAAAATTTAAAAAGGATTTGAAAAAATATATAATTTAAGTTTTTAATTAAAAAAACTGATTCAGTGTAACTTATGAAGGAAGCAAGAAGTGTCAAAAATTAGGGACTCAGAGGGACTCAGAAACACCCTGCATTAGATTTAAAGGCAGGCCTCATACACATTCTGCTCACACTGCACTGTAGTGGGACTCATAAAGGCTATGTACTAAGTGCAAATCCTGCCAAAAATTACAAGCAGGGTCATCCATACACCCCTGATGGCACCAAATGTGGTGCCAATAACAAATATTGTGAACAAAATGTAGTTGTGTTACTCCTACACTCATAAAAGCTTTGTACACAGTGCAAAGGCTACCAATAAATACAGGCAGCCACTCTCCCTGCTCCTGCAAATGTCTCTCCCTCTCTACCCTAAATGCAGAGTATATCTGATACAAAGAGCAAAGCAAAAGTTTAACCCTTAGAAGAGCTGTTAGTATGATGGTTCAGCTTCAGCACTAGTATCAACACTACAGGACTCTGATTCGTTATACTGTGTGCACACAGGATTAGACAAGCACTCTCTCTCTCCAATAACAACTGTCACAGAGCTGTGCAATGGCGTCAATGTGCCTAGCCTGGTGGCGTCTGTCCTTTTAAAAGCCCTGATGATGTCACACAGCCAGTCAATCACAGAAATGTTATTACCAAGATGGCTATGGCACTACAATGATGTGCAGGCAATCCCCGCATGCTTATTGGCTGTGTAACAGGCACCAAACATGAGGGGCAGCGATTTGAGCTTGAAATTGAACCCCGGCTAATGGTAGCCGACTAATGACCACATCCGAGCATCCAGATACTCGAGTGATATCTGAGCATCACCGAGCACGTTCACTCATCCCTATTTATTACAAAGGTAAATTTATGACCAAAATCATTAATAATTCAAAATTACTCCAGTGTTGTTTTCTGCTTGACCTATGGTTCTCATTATGGATTGGAGTCTGGACCCAGTGAAAAAGGGAATATTAGCATAATGACAATTAAAACACATTGGTCTTTGATAAAAAAAAATGGAGTGGTACTTTAAAAGAGATTGCTTTGTGATGAAATATTTAAACTGCCATAAAACATAACATTTTTTAAATTGTAATGCTTAAAAAAATTTCTGTGTCTAGATATACTTTTTATGAACCGTCATTTAATTTTTTTCAAAACATCTACATAATGTAATTAGTGCTGTCGGACACACATGCACAGTTGTTTAGTTGCACGCCTCCCGACGAAGCCATAGGCGAAACACGCGTCGAGGCTCCCGGTGTCCCACACGTGCCTGCTGCACCCACTCTCTGCTACACCATGACCGAAGGTATTTAATATATGAGTATATTCACTCATCTGCTCCTACCTATGTTATATTACGCATGACATAGCGATTACTTCACTTACCTATGAGTCCTTTACAACAGCTATGTCAGATATGCTAAAGGGGAGCACTTTACCCCATTGAGAGTGGCTGCAGTGATTATGTTAGGCAGTGTGAGACAGTTTCCCTTCTTCTTTCATATACCTTGTATAGGGAGACATATTTCCTTTTTACATGTTGCTGGCTTTCATATGTACAATTAGCTATTTGAGCCTGTATTTCTTTGTGAACATTCTGTGCATTTATCTGCTGTGCTTCAATACACTGCTGTGTATATAGGACATATATTTCCTCCTTGTCTTGGTTATTCATGATAACCCTACCCATAATTTTCACTGTCCCGTGTCTTTTTTGCTCTCATGTTGTCACTATTTATGTATTATGTTTAATAATAAAATCTTTTCTATGCTAATTATTAATTATGTATGGAGCCTCTATTACATCAAGGAGTAATGTTATTATACATTTATATTTGTGGTTACGAACTGGTGAAGGACATTTATTTTTGAGACTTCATTGATAACTCTTGACAGATATATATATTCTCCTTCCTTACCATAGAAGAATCATGTTTACCCTTGATTCTTTTTTGACCTTCATGGTCTTCCCCTTTCTTTTCGGTTTTCTTGTTTAGTTCCCCTGCCTGGATCCAAATGTTCACAAGTGGTAGAGTGGTTCTTGCAACCAGCCCGGCCCCATGAGGTGAAATTAGCATGAATCAAAAGAATGCCAGAATGATCAATAAAAAGTCTATCTAGAACTTGACTATCTGGAACAGGAATATCTAAACAAAGAAGCACTTTTCCTTAAAAGGATGTTATCTGCTGAACCTAGTTCCCTTAAACTGCCACCATGTCTGTATTGCACCCATTTGCTGCAATGCCCCCTTTTGCCACTTATTGATTGCTGATTAAATTAACTTTAAACGCTGCACTCATGCTATGCAAATCAATGGGTGACTTGTCAGGGGCATTGATCTTTTGAACTAATCCATCCTCTCATCATGTAAGCATACCCCTGTGGGAATGAGTGACATGAATTGTAATATGGACATCACTCTTTACAAATCTCACACTTGTGCGATGAAGTCAGGTATATGCTCTTTGGCTTCACTGGTGTATTGCATATGCCCAGGAATGTAGCACTGAGGCAGATTTCAGACAGCCACGAGATTTGCACAGAGACAGATTTAATGTTGCTGTTGCAAATAATGTAGTTATACCCACTGGGGTGTGCTTACATGGTGAGAAGGAGGATTAGGTCAGGGTCACACTTTCAAGTGCAATGCGGGAAACTCGCGCAAGTCTCTCGCCTCAATACTTGGCACTGCCATAGAGACAGAGAGATAGACTGTTTGTGCTTCGGGGCGGCCTGTGGACAGGTCTTTTCTTGATTTCTCTGGCCTAGAGCAAGAAGATAAGACTCTGCCTAGAGTCTCACCCCGGAGCACGAGAATTGAATTAACTGAAAACTTCTAACACTGATTACACAAGAATCACAAGATGGATTTCTTCACCCCATGGTATCATTTAAATAGTAATAGTACGCTGATGTCGGACTCTCCTCCTTTGAAGTGGGCTCTGGCAGTGAGCATCCATCTTTCCTGGCACCTGTCAGCTATTAACCTGTTAAATGCCGCTGTCAAACGCTGACAGCGGCATTTAACATGCGCTTCCGGCAATCGCTCCGGAAATCCATCCAATGGTGACCCCGTCATGTGTTCGCGGGTCACTGGTGGGTTGGCATGAACAGCTAACATGTTCCCGCAATAGACGCAGGTGGAATCGCGATCCAACTGTGCCTATTAACTAGTTACATGCCGCTGGCAAACACTGACAGTGGCATTTAACCTGCGCTTCGGCCACGCGGCCAGATATGTGCGCATCACTGACCCCGTCACATGATCGGTGTTCAGCAATGTGTTGGCATAACAACCAGAGGTCTCCTGGAGACCTCTATGGTTGTCACTGCTGGCTTGCTGTGAGTGCCGCCCAGTGGTTGGCGCTCATAGCAAGTGAGTAATTCAGCTACATATAGGTGAACTGATCATCGCCTGTATGTAGCTGAGCCAATCGAGTTATGGCAACTTTTAGTCTCCCATGAAGACTATTGAAGCATGCCAAAAGTAAAAAAAAATGTCTTTAAAAGTATAAAAAATAAAAAAATATAAAAATTCAAATCACCCTTTCACCCCGATTGAAATCAAACCATAAAAAAAATCAAACATGCACATATTTGGTATCACCGCTTTCAAAATCGCCCAATCTATCAATAAAAAAAGGATCGCTAAATGACATAGCGAGAAAAAAAGTCAAAACTCCAGAATTACTTTTTTTGGTCACTGCGACATTGCATTAAAATGCAATAACGGGGCAATCAAAAGATAGTATCTGCACAAAAATGATATCATTAAAAACATCAGCTCGGCACGCACCTAAGCCGAGATCAAGAAAAATGGAGACGCTACAGGTATTGAAAAATGGCACAATTTTTTTTCTTTTTAAAAAAGTTTGGAATTTTTTTTACCACTTAGATAATAAAGAACCTAGACATATTTGGTGTCTATGAACTCGTAATGACCTGGAGAATCATAATGGCAGGCCAGTTTTAGCATTTAGAGAACCTAGTAAAAAAGCCAAACAAAAAACAAGTGAGGGATTGCACTTTTGTTTGCAAATTCATCGCACTTGGAATTTTTTTCCCATTTTCTGTTACACGAAATGGTAAAACTAGTGGTGTTGTTCAGAAGTACAACTTGTCCTGCAAAAAACAAGCCCTTTACATGGCCATATTGATGGAAAAATAAAAAAAGTTATGGCTCTGGGAAGAAGATGAGCGAAAAAAGAAAACGCAAAAACGAAAATACCTCCGGCGGTTAAGGGGTTAAATGATTTAATTCAAAGTGAAAAATTTTATTTTTGCCTGATCTTACCAGGAAATGGAATGTTTTGTTTAGCTAAACCCATTTAAAAACTATTCATCCAGATTTATGCATGTGAGAAGAATAAGATAACTAGCAAGTAGCAATACAAACATGAGACAAATATTCCTACGTTCACTGCTTTATTTTCTTAAACTATATTATTAAACTGATATTGAAGTTTTTTTTGTGTAATCAGGCATTGGCTATATGATTTAGGTCTTGAAATAAGTAATTTTGTTCAAATTTGAATTCCCCAACTTTGTCAAATTTTTCTCCCAAAAAATTGAGAATAGAAAGTACTACAAAGCCGC
Organism: Dendrobates tinctorius; assembly: GCF_039654945.1. Lineage (NCBI taxonomy): Eukaryota > Metazoa > Chordata > Amphibia > Anura > Dendrobatidae > Dendrobates > Dendrobates tinctorius. Next base: position 7,209,636 of record NW_027361673.1, read on the forward strand.
TAATTGCCCTGAAAATATGTTTACGACACTTTGAGGTTGTATCCAACTCCATTCAAGCTCTTTAACACAAACACGGTGGTTAATGGATGGTGACTGATAGTAACTAACTTGTTCTTCAAACACAAATCTTCACTACTGTGCTGTCACACACACTATATGTACAGTTTCATAGTGTTTTTGTGCTTTCTCTCACGATTTCTCTGGCTAAATTGTGAGCTATGTTGTTCTCTCAACATAGAGTTTCTCAGCAAAATGATTCTGCTTTTATACAGACAGGCTCCTGATTGGCTGTGATAGCTACAAGCAGTGTCAGATTGGAGTGCCAAGGGCCCACCAGTAACATCAACTCCCAGGACCCCATTTTTCAGCTACATGCAAGTATGGCTTTACCCTTATTCACAAATTTCTATAGTAGGACTATACGGGGTTGATAATTAAATTAATAAGATGCTGCCTTTGTCTGTACATAGTGAATCAAGTGTATTGTGCCAAGTACTGCTCATATAAGAGGGTGATGGCCCACTCCTGCATGGGGGTTCTTCAAAGGGACAGTCTGTGCATGGCTGCAAGTCAATATGGGGAGACCCGCCTGGGCAAGCTCAAGGTCATATGATCCTTCTCTAGCTAATGGAACCTTCTGCAATGTGTACAATGAAGGAGTCAAATTTATGTGATTTGTGTCAAGCAAATCTTAAATTGTTCAATTTCTCCAGGTTCCTAAAATTTTATATGACTTCGATACCAGCGTTTCCTTGAACTCTTATGTTTACCAACAGGTAAACAAACAAGGATCTGCCTCATTGCTTCTCAGAAGAGAAAAAAAACTCTCAATAAATGCTTGTATTTTTGTAAGCATATATATTAAATGTACTTGCATGTGCCATATATTAAAACCTCACAAGGGCAAGGAAAATTGAATCTGTCTGCATAATAGATCATAAATCTTGGAAACGATTTGAATTCATGGATTAAATGTCAGCTTTGAAAGCATTTGATGATTTATTTTGGACCTTTAAAGAAGGAACATTTTCAGTGTAAATCACATTATGACATTTTCATATTCTGTATTACATGTTTTTTGAATTGACAAACTTCAAAGAACTAACATGGCATTTTTGTTTATTAGATTACGCAGCCATCTATCACCCACCCCACTAAACCTAATTAAGAAGATACACATTTTTGTGCTGAAGTGCAAATTCAATGGCATAAGGAGTGAATGTGACTAAATAGTTAGTACTCCCACTGTGCTGACGAGACGGTATGACTCAGAAAATGTCTTCTGATAATTGCCAAATTTACAAAGTGTTTCCATGAAGAGCACTAAGATTAATTCCTTTTGTGCCTTTATTTACCTGTCAATAATCCAAGTATGCTTGCGAGACTGTTTTTGAAGCCATTCTATGTTGGTTTTTACTTTCTTGCTAGATTTCAGAATGTGCTAAGGTACAAAAAAAGTCCAATAAAAATGTAAAGACTTAAAAATAAATCTATTACAGTTAAGGTGATAGACTTTTTGACTAATTTCCCATAATTTTCCAGTGTACTCAGTTGTCGAAAGGTGTACTTAAAGAGGTTGTCCACTACTTTATCATTGATGACTTATCCTAATGATAGTGAATATGCATCTTGTGAAATTTCAGTCTTGCTTTTTTATGATTTGCTTTCAACAGTGCTTTCCTACTCTGTCGTCTTCCATGAAGTCCACTTTGACCAAGAAAACAACAGATGGTGTGATCTGACATTGATGTACCTTGACCTTGGAGTTCACTTCTAATCTTTTTTTATGTTGTTCTGGGTTATTTAGTTACCATTTGTAGTAGTCGTCTCTTCAATTTGTCATCAATTTTCCTCTTGTTGCTATATCCATGGAGATTGGCTATAGTCCTACAGAACTTAAACTTCTGAATAATATGTGCAACTGTAGCAGCAACAGGAACATCTAATATCCTGAGATAACTCACTCTAGCTGTCTGTGGTCCATGTTTAGTGTGCTATACAACATGTGACCAAACAGCCTCGCTGATTACAAGTTTGTCGACACCTGTGATGCTAATTACAGGATACACCTTAGTTTAACATGTCCTCAAGGTTAAATGTTTTAAATCTTTTCTAGGGGTACCATGATTTTTGTCCAGGCCATTTATATATTTTTTTTAAATTATTTTTCTGTTCAACCACAATTAAAGCAACATCTGATTTTCATTGATTGATACTGGCTGTGGAAGGTTGTGAGATCCCACTCTGCATGCTGGGATCTTACAATCTTTTGCTAGAAAGTCCGATGGTTTATTATCATTCTGGGGCTGCCAACTCTTTTGTTAAATAAGACAGCCCTGAAGTGACAATAGGTGTTCTTTAAAGTGAACCTGACAACTGACACATGATGCAGATGTATCAGGAACTTTCTGTGTGATCTTGGCCAGATATATTGGACTCTGCAGCATTCCATAGAAAGACATACTTTAAACCAGTGGTCCCCAACCCTTTTTGCACCAGGGACCGGCTTTAAGCAAGACCATTCTTCCATGGCCCGGCAGGGCGGGGATGGAGGTGTGACAGGGGCGGGGCTTTGGTCATAAGGGGGCGGGGATATGGACGCGGTTGTAGTTTAGCAGTGCATACTTATCATTTAATTATAACATTTATAATGTGACTCAACTCACCATAGGTTTTGAATGAGTGGGAGCACCAGGCTTGTTTCTCTGTTTCAGTGGGAGCACTGGGCTACTTCTACTGATGACCGTCACTGCTAATGATGATTGGAACCTACAAGGAAATGGAGCATTGAGCACTTAAGAAAAATTGTACTGGAGTACTGTACATGCTGATTATTTTCTAATCATCAGAAAATGTATGTGTGGTTCCCCCCATCCTGTCCAGCTCTGTGTGGCTCCCCCTGTCCCATCCTTGTATACATGGCTCTGTTCCCATCCTCCCATCCTTGTATACATGGCTCCGCTACCACCCTCCTATCCTGTATACATGGCTCTGCTCCCACTCTTCCATCCTGTATACATGGCTCTGCTCCCACTCTCCCATCCTGTATACATGGCTCCCCTGTCCCATCATGTATACATGGCTCCGCTCCCACTCTCCCATCCTGTATACAGGGCTCTGCTTCCACTCTCCCATCCTGTATACATGGTCCGGCTCCCACTCTCCCATCCTGTATACATGGCTCTGCTCCCACCCTCCCATCCTGTATACATGGCTATGCTCCCACCCTCCCATCCTGTATACATGGCTCTGCTCCCACCCTCCCATCCTGTATACATGGCTCCCCTGTCCCATCCTGTATGCATGGCTCCGCTCCCACCCTCCCTCCCTTGTATATATGACTCTGCTTCCACTCTCCCTCCCTTGTATATATGGCTCCGCTCCCACCCTCCCATCCTGTATGCATGGCTCCCCTGTCCCATCCTGTATGCATGGCTCCGCTCCCACTCTCCCTCCCTTGTATATATGGCTCCGCTTCCACTCTCCTTCGTATATATGGCTCTGCTTCCACTCTCCCTCCCTTATATATATGGCTCCGCTCCCACTCTCCCTCCCTTGTATATATGGCTCTGCTCCCACTCTCCCTCCCTTGTATATATGGCTCCGCTCCCACTCTCCCTCCCTTGTATATATGGCTTCGCTCCCACTCTCCCTCCCTTGTATATATGGCTCTGCTTCCACTCTCCCTCCCTTGTACAGTATATATGGCTCTGCTTCCACTCTCCCTCCCTTGTATATATGGCTCCGCTTCCACTCTCCCTCCCTTATATATATGGCTCCGCTCCCACTCTCCCTCCCTTGTATACATGGCTCTGCTTCCACTCTCCCTCCCTTGTATGTATGGCTCTGCTTCCACTCTCCCTCCCTTGTATATATGGCTCTGCTCCCACTCTCCCTCCCTTGTATATATGGCTCTGCTTCCACTCTCCCTCCCTTGTATATATGGCTCCGCTCCCACTCTCCCTCCCTTGTATATATGGCTCAGCTCCCACTCTCCCTCCCTTTCTATATATGGCTCCACTCCCACTCTCCCTCCCTTGTATATATGGCTCTGCTCCCACTTTCCCTCCCTTGTATATATGGCTCCACTCCCACTCTCCCTCCCTTGTATATATGGCTCCGCTCCCACTCTCCCTCCCTTGTATATATGGCTCCGCTCCCACTCTCCCTCCCTTGTATATATGGCTCCGCTCCCACTCTCCCTCCCTTGTATATATGGCTCCGCTCCCACTCTCCCTCCCTTGTATATATGGCTCCGCTCCCACTCTCCCTCCCTTGTATATATGGCTCCGCTCCCACTCTCCCTCTCTTGTATAAATGGCTCTGCTCCCACTCTCCCTCCCTTGTATATATGGCTCCGCTCTGCTCCCCCATCATACTTACCCTCACGTCGCTGAACTTCCCTCCCGTCGCTGAACTTCCCTCCCTGCATCTCACGGCGCTTCAGCTTCTTCCTGTGCGGAGCGGTCACGTGTTACCGCTCATTAAGGTCCATGAATATAGACGCCACGCCTAACGGAGAGGAGTGGCGTCTATATTCATGACCTTAAATGAGCGGTAAACTTGACCGCTCAGCGCTGGATGAAGCAGCTGTGCTGACAGGGACCGCTATGCAGGGTGAGTATCAGCTGCTACACAGCCGCCGGCTCCCCTTGTGTCCGCGGACCGGCAAGAGCACTGCAACGGCCCGGTGCTGGGCCGCAGACCGGTGGTTGGGGACCCCTGCTTTAAACACACTTTTATACAATTGTGTGTAGGCAGAAACTTCTCAATCCAGGGCAGCGGGCAGGGAGAAGCTGCTGGGGACCTGACTGTCTGACTAGTCTACAATGCGGCTAGGTCCCTGGTGGCTTTTAAATTATGCTTTTCTCTGAAAGTTCACAGTATTTCAGAGTCAAACATACCTGGCTCATATTATATAGGCAATGCCAAATATATGCTGTCCCTTTATCAGGTAGCGTGTACCAGCTGTCAAGTTTATTTTAACTTTGGAACCTTCTGCTTTAACACTGATTTGATCACTTTAAATTATTTTGCGAAGATTGCAAAATTTTAACCCCCCTTAAAAAAGTTGGCAACAAGTTCTAATTAGCTTCTTTTTTCTGCTATCTGTCCTTTCTTGATAAGCGTTACTTTCTACAACTCCTTGACAATGGAAAATATTGTGAAGTGGTATTATGGTTGTGCCTGCACAATATGAGTAATTCAGCATATCCAGTAATGTAATTGTCCAGCTTCAATGAATTTTCAAAGCAAAATATATCAAAGAATTATCATGAAACAAAAACAATGGCATGCCTCTCAAGTAATTTCAAAATCATTTCCGGTAAAGAAAACTAGAATTAAAGTACTAAAGATTTTTAATTTAAACACCCATATCTTTTCATGAAACACATCCAATAGTGTCTGGGAACTGAAGTGCAGTTTTTTTTAATGAAAAAAAAAGAACAATTCTATGATTAAGCAAATTGTGTGAGAATAAGAATATTACTTATGGCATTATACCGCAGTGGTGCAAAAGTTGTTTTTTTCTTGTAAAATTCTAGAATATAATTTTACATGATTATAATTATATTTTACAATTTGAAATAATTATATTGAAACATTAAAAGCAAACACATACCATATATACTCAAGTATAAGCCAACCTGAGTATAAGCTGAGGCATCTAATTTTGCCGCAAAAAACTGGGTAAGCTTATTGACTCGAGTATAACACGGGTATGCATTGTCCCCCTCATCCCTATCCTGGTATGCATGGCTCCCCCATACCTGTCATTGTATGCAGGGCTCCCTCGTCCCTGTCATTGTATGCATGGCTGCCCCGTCCCTGTCATTGTATACTGTACATGGCTCCCACATCGCTGTCCTGGTATGCATGGCTCCTTATCCTTATCTTATCCTTGTGTGCATGATTACTGTTAAAAAAAACAACTTATTTACCTGTCTGCATGCCCTCGCACCTCATTCCGGTGCCAGCAGCTCTTCTGGGCGAGTGATCACGTGGCTACGCTCATTAAAGTAATGAATATGCACTCCACACCTATGGGAGTGGAGAGGTGTGAATATTTATTACCTTAATGAACGAGGCCACGTGATAGCTCGGCCGGAAGAGCTGCTGGCGAAGAATCGAATGAGATACAGTGCCAGCACCCATGGCACGCAGCAAGGTGAGTAGGATGCGTGCTGGAAGCCAGCGGCTGCAGCTGACACTGTGCACTATTACAGCAGCAGCACAGGCTTTAGCCACAGCCACTGACTCCTGCCTCTGTGATCCACTGCTCTGCTGCTCCCCCTCACCCGCCGACCCTCTGGGACAATTTACACATGTATAAGCCAAGGGGGGGCATTTTCAGCACAAAAAAAGATGTATGATTGTAATATTTGCAGTGTTATTTTGTAAGCATGGCTAGAATTCATTTTAAATGCTTGTTTTTCATAATAATTTAATGATTATTTGGGCAAATAGCACTGGCTGAGGGCCTAGATAGTAATGGTGGAACCCATATCCCTCAAGGCTACATGGGACAGGCAGGAGCAGATAGGCCCTGAGCAGTTTAGACTATGTGGGGCGCATCATGTGGGCCCCACATGGCATGTAACTTGATGGATCATACTGTCGGTTTGTGTTTCACATGTCAAGTGACATGTTACACTTGGGGTCATGTGATGAGCACAGAGCTCCTCTTCAACACATTTGAGAAATGATCAATGATGGTGTAGGGGGTGGACTGACCCATGGACCTGTCTGAGATAGAAAGAACATGTAAAGGATGATGTGCACTATGCTTTATTGTATGTGTATGGTTAACATCTGGGAATTAGTGCAGGACAACGTAGTACCGAGTTTTGGCCCCAAGATGGAGACAGAAAGCAGTGAGAAAAGGACTTAACAGCAGGCTTTAGGCTAGGGAAACTGCATAGACATGGTGGGTGGAGTTATGGGACAGAGAAAGGGATTACCAGAAAGAGGAGATATAAGGGAGGAGAGTCCCAGGGGCAGGGCAGAGAGACACCCATGGGGAAGAGAGAAGTGAGAAGAGCACAGGAGAGGACGGAGAGAGGAGAAGCTTAGGAAGGACAAAGAAGAGCCAGAGACGGTTACTCGGAGAGGGGGGTGGCCCTGAGGAGGCAGCCACAGGAATGGATGGCAGCAATTGATGGAAGGTTTGGGTACTGGACGGTTGGGACACCGAAGAGTGAGTAGGTGTACAGCGGGCAGACTTAGCCAGGGTGAAGCGCTGTGGCTGTGGGCCTAATGGCAGCCACGATGAAAGAACCCGGAGGGTCTTCGCCAATTGAAGCAGAAGGAAGGTGACAGGTACCCAGGCCAGGGAGCAGAAGCTGGTGTGTCTGCTGTGGATGGATCTGTGCAATATGGAGTGCCCTGCTTTTTTCTTCCTTCTTATTTTCATAGATTTTACTATATAATAAAGGATGGCCCTATGTAAAAATGGATAGCACTATACACAGAAAAGAAGAACAGTTATGAATGGTGCTATATATAATAAGGATGGGCAGTATGTAATAATGGACAGTATTGGATAGTGCTGTACATAGTAAGGGAGAACACTGTATAATAATGGATGGCACTATATAAAATGAAAAAGGAGTATGTAATAAAGAACTGTGCTCTACATAACAAGAGAGAACATAAAATAAATCTCTGGGTCCAGATGGCATACACCCGCGGGTACTAAGAGAACTAAATAATGTAATAGACAAGCCATTATTTCTTATATTTAGGGACTCTATAGAGACAGGGTCTGTTCCACAGGACTGGTGCATAGCAAATGTGGTACCAATATTCAAAAAAGGCTCTAAAAGTGAACGTGGAAATTATAGGCCAGTAAGTCTAACCTCTATTGTTGGTAAAATATTTGAAGGGTTTCTGAGGGATGTTATTCTGGATTATCTCAATGAGAATAACTATTTAACTCCATATCAGCATGGGTTTTTGAGGAATCGCTCCTGTCAAACTAATCTAATCATTTTTTATGAAGAGGTAAGCTATTGACTGGACCAAGGTGAGTCATTGGACGTGGTACATCTTGATTTTTCCAAGGCGTTTGATACCGTGCCACACAAGAGGTTGGTACACAAAATGAGAATGCTGGGTCTGGGGGAAAATGTGTGTAAATGGGTAAGTAACTGGCTTAGTGACAGAAAGCAGAGAGTGGTTATAAATGGTATATTCTCTAAATGGGTTCCTGTGGCCTGTGGGGTACCTCAGGGGTTGGTGTTGGGACCCATTCTCTTCAACATATTTATTAACGATCTGGTAGAAGGTTTACACAGTAAAATATCAATATTTGCAGATGATACAAAGCTATGCAAAGAAGTCAATACAAGAGAAGGTAGTATTCTGCTACAAATGGATCTGGATAAGTTGGAAATTTGGGCCGATAGGTGGCAGATGCGGTTTAACAATGATAAATGTAAGGTTATACACATGGGAAGAAGGAATCAATATCAACATTACACACTGAACGGTTAACCACTGGGTAAATCTGACATAGAGAAGGACTTGGAGATCCTAGTTAATGATAGACTTACCTGGAGCAGCCAGTGCCAGGCAGCGGCTGCCAAGGCAAACAGGATCATGGGGTGCATAAAAAGAGGTCTGGATACACATGATGAGAGCATTATACTGCCTCTGTGCAAATCTCTGGTTAGACCGCACATGGAGTACTGTGTACAGTTTTGGGCACCAGTGCTCAGGAAGGATATAATGGAACTAGAGCAAGTACAAAGGAGAGTAACAAAGTTAATAAAGGGGAAGGGGGAACTACAATACCCAGAGAGATTAGAAAAATTAGGATTATTTATTCTAGAAAAAAGATGACTGAGGGGTGATCTAATAACCATGTGTAAGTATATAAGGGGACAATATAAATATCTCTCCGAGGATCTGTTTATACCAAGGAAGGTGACGGTCACAAGGGGGCATTCTCTGCGTCTGGAGAAGAGAAAGTTTTTCCACCAAGATAGAAGAGGATTCTTTACTGTTAGGGCAGTGAGAATCTGGAATTCTTTGCCTGAGGAGGTGGTGATGGCGAACTCAGTTGAGGGGTTCAAGAGAAGCTTAGATGTCTTCCTGGAGTGTTACAATGTAGTATCTTACAGTTATTAGGTTCTTTAGAAGGACGTAGATAATCTGGGAATTTATTCTGATGGAATATAGGCTGAACTGGATGGACAAATGTCTTTTTTCCGCCTTGCTAACTATGTATGCATGTTACTAATAATTTACGGCGCTATACTGTACATAAGGAAGAATATTAGAGTGAGTTTCTTTAGTTTCTTCTCCATTTAGTCAGAGCTTCACGTCAATGTCAAAATGTCCCATGCTTTGCACATGAATAAAAGCATGACCCACATCGCTAAAAAATAGACACTGTGCTACCTACCATTGAAAATATATATGAATAAACCAAAACTTAGGATCAGCAAAACAATTCTAAGTTAATAAAATTGCAACATTTCCCCAAAATTTCAGATTCTAGTGAATATGACTTTTGAGGGATTTGATTTGTGTGAATCCTGCAAAATTGCAGGCATTTGGCCACCATTTTTCTGGATTCATATGGGCCGAGAAGAAGTTAAAAACAATAGAATATAATGCTTGTCTCCCCCCCTCACCTACCCTTGTCACTGCAACTCCTTGTATGTCTTCTGTTGCTTCCTGAGGAACCGCTGTCAGTTCTGGCCTTCTCTACACTCCTTGCCAATCTTTCCTGCACCAAATAGGCCTTGATTCATATTATCATGTCATAATGTGTAATGACCAACGTGGTCAGGGGGTGGACAGTGAGCACATGGAGTGATGCACATCACAATGTCATGACATTATAATGTGCTCAAGTCCTTCTGGGTGCTGAAAATGTCAGTAAAGAGTGAAAAGAAGATTAGAGCCAGAACTGGTAAGGTAAGCATGTGAATGGAGGAACATCAGGGAGCTGCAGTAGCAGTGACAGTGAAAGACCAGGTGATTTTGAAATGTTATTGTTATTTAACCTATTCCTGGACCATCCATTTATTTGGCTTTGGGGTCAACTTCTTTAACATCAGTCATGGCTAGAGATGAGCGACTTTGCCTTTTTTAGGGTCGAGTCGGGTTTCATGAAACCCGACTTTCGCAAAAGTTGGGTTGAACGAAATCGGCAGACTATAGGGTAGAGTCGGAGGCCGACTGAAACACGAAACCCAAAGCAAGTCAATGGGGAAGCAAAGTCGGCAGGGAGTGGAGGACAGTAAACACACCTACAGTGCCCATTTCAATGCCAAAAAACATAAATTCTTATTACTGAAGCTTGTCAACCTTAATTTTCTTCATAATTATAGTTACGCATTGAAAACTGGGGGTTATTTGGCTAAAGTTGTAGGGGGGTAGGGCTGGCTCCAGGTTTTCGTGTGCCCTGGGCCAAAGAGTGTCAGTGCACCCCTTTAACACATACCACAACTCATGAAGCTTCGATACGGCACAGAAATATAGGTATAGTACAATGACAAATACCTCACTGCTTACATGACATGACTGATCTATTTTAAATTGTACAATAGCTCAAAAAAAGGACAGTATATTACTCCATACAGTATTATGGCCACCACATTGTGCGCCATACAGAATAATGAGCCCCATATATTTCTCCATACAGAATAATTGGTCACATATAATGTTCCATACAGTATATGATGAGCTCCACATAACGCTACAGTATATGATGGTCCCCATGGACGATGCTCCAGTGTGTTATGGGCCCAAATAATGCTCCATATATAATGGGCTCCATTTCTAATGCTCCAGTGTATAATGGGCCCCGTAAATGCTGCTCCAGTGTCTGATGTCCCCCATTTGGAATGCTCCAGTATATGATGGGCCTCATGGATGATGCCCAGTGTATGTTGGGCCCTAATAATGCTCCATATATAATGGGCTCCATTTCTAATTTTCCAGTGTATAATGGGCCCCGTAAATGCTGCTCCAGTGTCTGATGTCCCCCATTTGGAATGCTCCATTATATGATTGGCCTCATGGATGATGCTCCAGTGTATGATGTGCCCTAATAATGCTCCATATATAATGGGCTCCATTTCTAATTCTCCAGTGTATAATGGGCCCCGTAAATGCTGCTCCAGTGTCTGATGTCCCTCATTTGGAATGCTCCAGTATATGATGGGCCCCATTTTCAATGAACCAAGACATGGTATGTGAAAAGAGCTCCATGGAGTAATCTGAAGTGTGTGCTGCCGCATCCTTCACTTTTGGTGTCGGTGAAGGACACAAGGAAAGGGGTTGTTCATGACCAGAAGCCTGCACTGACGACTCAGTGGTTGCTTTTTTGAAACTTCAGAAGAGGAGGCGATAGAGCTGGAGGCTGTTTCAGCAATGTAAGCCAAAAACAGTTCCTGGTGCTCCAGCTTTAAAAGCATTCTACCTACTCCCAGAAAAGGGAGCCTTACAGGCCTTCCGGATCTACACCATGATACAGGATCAACATCTCCTGCCTTAGCTGCTATTGTGCTTTTGGCACTACCAGCAGATGCACCACCACCACCATCAGTACCAGGTGGCCCCCCATGCCCATGTCCACGTCCTCTTCCACCATACTTCCTCATGTTTTGGAAAATGGACCCAAAATACCAGCAGATATATGGTACTGTATCAGAAGCATACAGCTCTATACAGTCTAGAAATAACAGTAAATCTCTGTATATATTTCATGAGTCATAAACAGATGCTCACAGGCTCAGTATGGATTACACAATAAAATAAAAAGTTGAAAAAGGGTACAGTATCACCAGATACAAGGTATATATAGTATAGTGTAAACATCCTGAATCTCCGTATATATTTCAGGAGGCAGACACAAATGCTCTCAGGCCCAGTATGGATTACACAAGAATTTGAAAAGCTGTAAATGGGTAATGTAGCACAAGCGTACAGCTGTATACAGTGTTGGGGTAATCTTTAATCTCCAAATATATTTCTGGAGTAGCAGACAGACGTTCACGGGCTCATTATGGATTACACCATAATCTAAATAGTAAAAAAGGTTACTGTATCAGAAGCGTACAGCTGTATACAGTGTTGGCCAAATTTGAAATCTTGGTATATATTTCTGGAGTCACCCTCAGACGCTCAGTCAGCCTGGGTTTGACCATAATAAAAAATGTTGTAAAAAGGGTACTGGATAACAAGATAGCAAGTATATATATTATAGGGTACAACTGAAATCTCTGTATACATAGTCCCGTAGTCACTCTCAGACGCTTACTCAGTATGGATTTGACCGTAATACTAAATGTCGAACAAAGGTACGGTATAACAAAATACAAGCTGTATCGAGTATAGGGTAAAAATTGGTATCTCCAATTCACTATATATATAGAAGACGTAAACCACACACGCTCACTCACTATGGATGATACCGTAATAAAAAATTTTGAACAAAGGTACTGTATCAACACATACCAGGTGTATCCAGTCTAGGGGTAATTGTAAATTTCCATCTATACTTTCGGAGTCAGACACAGACACTCACAGGCTCAGTATATATTACACCAGAATTTAAAAAGTAGAAAAAGGGAAAGGTATTCGAAGCGTACACTAGTATACAGTGTTGTGGCACTTTTAAATCTTCGTAAATGTTTCAATCTCAGTAAGCCAGTCCAGACTCTCCGCTACTGGAAACTACATGGATACAAGTACAGAGGGAAAGTCGAGTGTTGGCAGAAATTTGGGAATTACTCATCGCGGGAAATCCTCCCAGTAGATGTTGCAGAGGCGATGCAGACTCTCAATTACTGTGTCTGTGGAGACAGCGAAAACGGTTCTTTGTGAAGAAAGGATTGCTTTATCGCAGTAGCATGGATCACATCACCGTTACTCGTCTCCATCAAATTGTGATCACAGGGAGAGATGTAGACATGGTCCTCACTGCCTATCATGATGTGTCTGGTCATTTTGGAGTGCCAAAGACAGAAGCCACAGGACATAGGCAATTCTATTGGATTGGCATGAGAGGAGACATTGAAAAATGGTGGCAGGAATGTCACACGTCTGTGACTATCACAACTGTGAAAGGTGATCATAAAGCACCACTGCATCCGCTTGTAAGTTGACGTCCATTACAAATGGTAGCCATTCATGATCTGAAAGTAGAGGCCAGCAGGACAGGCCATAGCTACATCTTAACCATCATTGATCAATACACCAAATTTCTAGTGGCAGTCCCTGTGAAGGATTTAACTGCCCAGACTACACAGCGGTGGAGCAGGGAGAGGTAAGTATTACAACTTGCAAGTGCTGTGGCCATGACCAAGCAGGGGGGCACACTCGTGGGCGACGGTACTGGCACAGGGTCTCTCATAGTACGCTGGTGTGTCTGACGGCGAGTGGGCCCCCCACCGTCAGAGACACTGTATTGTACTATGAGGTGCCCTATGCCAGTGCCTTCGGCCATCAGTGGGCCCATCCACCTGTTCAGAGCAACGGCACTTGCCCGGGTGCGCCTGGTGTTGACCCCAGCCCTTGGGGGGGTGGGCAGCCCAGTTAGGGAGGTTTAAAAAATGGCATATGTAGATGTGTAGGCTGGACATTCAGCAAATGGCGGAATTGGGCAAGTTCGAGGAAGAGGAGGACAAAAGCGAGGCAGTTTTCTGGCAACTTATGTGTCATCAGGGGATGGTGGTACTAAATCCATTGAAACCAATGCATGATTTTAATGAAGGTTAGATCATCAACATTTTGGGTAGACAGACGGGTCCTTTTTTCTGTCAGGATTGATCCAGCAGCACTGAAGACTCTTTCAGATAACACACTAAGCAGCAGGGCAAGCGAGCTCCTGTAAGGCATATTGTGCCAATTCAGGCCAGGTGTCCAGTTTAGAGGCCCAATAGTCAAAGGGGAATGACCTGTGAGGGAGAACATCGATATAGGAGGAGAAGTAGTTTGTAACCATAGTTGACAACTGCTGTCTCGTGTCACTTTTAATCGATGCAGTATTAGCAGTCGTGTGAGCGGTACTTGAGAAATCAGTCCACAACATGGTCATGAAACCTCTGTCTCCAATGACACTTTGGCTGTGTGCACCACGAACACCTCTTCCATTCCCACTCTGGCTCGTAGGAGAACCAGCACCGCTGCTGTGTGCTGGGAAAGCCTCAATCAAACGGTTTACCAGAGCTGCTTGTTTGCTAGCCAATATTATCTCTAGGTTCTGCTGTGGCATGAGGTTGTGTAATTGGCCTTTGTAGCATGGATCGAGGATGCTGGCCAGCCAGTAGTCATCATCCTTCATCATTTTGGTTATGCGGGGGTCTCTTTTTAGGATCTGCAAGGCATAATCGCACATGTGGGCCAATGTTCCAGGTGTCAATAATGCACTGCCACTGCTGGGTGGAGGAGCACTTTCTGGCAAATCCACATCACTACAGTCACGCACAAACCCTGTACCTGACCTTGGAACACCAACATTTTCTCTTGCCCCCTCAGAAGCATCCTCCTGCCCAAAATAATCATCCCCCTCATCCTCTTCCTCTTCTTCCTGCACCTCTTCCAGGACAGTTCCCTGACCAGACAATGGTTGACCGTCAGCAAGGCTTCCCTCCGCCTCCTCCTCCTGTTCTTCCTCCGTTGCAGATGCCAGATCCTTAATGTGCGTCAAACTTTGCATGAGCAGACGCATAAGTGGGATGCTCTTGCTTATGATGGCGTTGTCTGCGCTTACCAGCCATGTGCATTCCTCAAAACACTGAAGGACTTTACAGAGGTCTTTCAGCTGTGACCACTGCACACCCGACAACTCCATGTCTTCCCCCAAACTGCGCTCCCGTGTATCCTCCCACAAATGCATTACAGCCTGCCTCTGTTCGCACAGCCTCTCAACCATGTGCAGGGTGGAGTTCCACCTTGTTGCAACGTCTATGATTAGGCGGTGCTTGGGGAGGTGGAGCAATCGCTGCAGCTTCTGCATACAACTGTAGTGTACGGCCGAGTGGTGATGATATTGGTGGTGATGGCCTAGATTCAGTGATGTGTTGCAAAATCATTGTGATTCCCTGAGTGCTTTGGCCTTGCGACAACACCTCAACATTTAGTGCTGGTGGTGTGTGGTGGTCTTACAGTGAGGGAAGTGATGGAGCGTTGCTGGCTACCTTCAGTCGGAGCAGGTGCACATGTGCTACCTGAGGTTTTGTAGTCCATCCACGCGTGCAAGTGCATGTTGGTGAAATGTCTAAGCATGCAACTGGTATTCAAATTTCTGAGTTGTTTTCCTCAGCTAAAGGTCCTTCCGCACTTCTTACAGGTAACCTTTGCCTCATCAGTAGGATTTTGGACAAAGAAGTGCCTCACTGCACTCTTCCTACTATGGTATACAATTTCTGGCTTTGCACACTGTGCTAAGTTGACCGTCTGGCCAAGCTGTCCTGCAACTCTTTTAGTTTTTGGTCCACGTTTTTGGACAACTACGGGCCTGCCAGATAAATGTTGCTGCAATGTCAATGCCTGCTGCGGATCCTTCTCCTTATCTGAACTACTGCCAGCGCCACCCTCCTCCCCCAATGGATGCCTATCTGGGTCAAGAACTGGGTCATCCATCACCTCCTCTTCAAAGTCATCTGCACCTTCCTCTTTACCTTTCTCTGTGTCACCGTGTAAGGTGGTATAGTATGTGGGAAGGGGCACCTGAGTTTCATCAGGGTCAGAGTCTGGCTCAGTAGACTGCGAGGGCAATGTAGTGCTCTGGGTCAATGTACCAGCAGAATCATCTAGCAGTGGCTGTGCATCAGTGCACTCCATGACAGATTCATCTTGGACTGGGGAATTCAGGATTTGACTGGATAACCCAGGCATGGTATGTGAAAAGAGCTCCATAGAGTAATCTGATGTGTGGGCTGCCGCATCCTTAACTTTTGGTGGGGGGTGAAGGACACAAGGAAAGGTGTTTTTCCTGACCAGAACCCTGCACTGACGACTCCCTGCTTGCAGCTTTCGAACGTTCAGAAGAGGAGGCAATAGAGCTGGTGGCTGTTTCGGCAATGTACGCCAAAACCTGTTCCTGATGCTCCGGCTTTAAAAGCGGTTTTCCTACTCCAAGAAGAGGGAACCTTACTGGCCTTCTTGGGCCAGATGATGATGCAGGCTCAACACCTCCTGCCTTAGCTGCTATTGTGCTTTTGCCAGAACCAGCTGATGCACCACCACCATCAGTACCAGCTGCGCCCCCCTGCCCACGTCCACGGCCTCTTCCACCATACTTCCTCATGTTTGGGAAAATGTATCAAAAATACCAGCAGAGAGATGGTACTGTATGAGAAGCGTCCAGCTGTGTAAGGTGTATTAAAAAATTAAATCTACGTATATATTTTGTCAGTAACAGACGCTCTACCAGTATGTATTTGACCGTAATCCAACAAGCACATATACGGTACTGTATCAGACGTGTACAGCTGTATACGTTTTTTGTGTAACTAACAATCTCCGTATATGTATTTACGGAGTGTCACACACAAACGCTGACTCTGTATAGATGTGACTGTAATGCGAACAGCAGATATACAATACTGTTTGAGAATCGGACAGCTCAATACGGTGTATGGAGAAATGGAAATGTCCGTATATGTATTTACAGAGTGTCACACACACACACTGACTCTGTATAGATGTGACTGTAATGCGAACAGCAGATATACAATACTGTTTGAGAATCGGACAGCTCTATACGGTGTCTGTATGGAAAATTGTAAATCTCTGTCTATTTTTATACGGAGTGACACACGCTGTATCTGTATAGATTTGACAGTCATCAAACAGCAGATATACGATACTGTTTGAAAAGCTGACAGCTCTATACGGTGTAGGTCTGGAAAAATTAAATGGAAAATCTCCTCTTTTTTTTTCCAGAGTCACACACAGATAGCTTGTATTTGTCCTTGATACCAGCCGATACACGGTGGTGTGTGAGGAGTGTACACCTCTATATGGTGTATGTATGGAAAATTTTAAATCTCCATCTATTTTTATACGGAGTAACACATGCTGTCTCTGTATAGTTTTGACCATTATCAAGCAGCAGATAAACAAAACTGTTTGAAAAGCGGACAGCTTTGTACGGTGTAGGTCTGGAAAAATGGAAAATCTCCTCTTTTTTTTTTTCCAGAGTCACACACAGATAGCTTGTATTTGTCCGTGATACCAGCCGGTACACGGTAGTGTGTGAGGAGTGTACACCGCTATACGGTGTATGTATGGAAAATTTTTAATCTCCGTCTAAAAAAAAGCAGTTTGAACAGCAGTGTGCACACAGCAATGCAGCTATCAGGTAGCCTTAAGGCTAAGTTCACATGTACCGGAACTCTCGCGGAAATTACCGCAAGAATTCCGGAATTCCATTCCGCGGGAAAATCGCATTTTAAATTCCCGCGATTTTACCTCGGAAAAACTAGCAGTTTGCAAGCGTAATTAGCTTGCAGAATTGCTAGCGTTTTCCAAGCGATCTGGAGCATCGCTTGGAGAACTGATTGACAGGTTGATCACACTCGTCAAACATAGTGTTTGACGAGTGTGACCAACTTTTTACTATTGAGGCTGCCTATGCGGCATCAATAGTAAAAGATAGCATGTAAAAAATAATAAAAAAAAAATATATTGTTATTCTCACCTTCCGACGTCCCGCGCTGCCTTCCCGCCTCTCTCCATGCTCCCGGTCCCAGTTGTCCTTTGGGCGAATTACCGCGATGACGTCCGTTCTCGCGGGATCGCGACGTCTCGCGGTCATTCACCACACAAAGCCAGCCAATCACTTCAATGCCCTTCTCTAAGATGGTGGTGGCCGCTGCCCATGTCATGACGCTGCCCACAGTGTGCGTCCTCCATCATTGGCTGAGAAAAGGCGCTTGAAGCATTATTTGAAACGCGACATTGGCGCTCAGGTCGGCAACCTCATGGCCGACCTCATGCTATGGTCGGGCTTCGATCGGTGAAGCCCGACTTTAGCTAAAGTCGGCGACTTTTGAATTTGACCGACCCATTTCCCTCAACTCTAGTCATGGCACATTCAAATTGATTCAAATGAATTTGATGTAAATCAAATTTCTAGGCAGAATTTGAGCCAATCATTAGATTTGCTCATCCTTAGCCAGCCCCTTATTATCTACAACTTATTAAGCCACATTTATACAATTTTATTACCCACTGTGTTCTCCACCTCCATGATTGAATACAGTGTTGAAACGAAGTATTTGATACACGGCCTATTTTGCAAGTTTTCCCACCTAAAATAGAGAGGTCTGTAATGTTTATTGTAGGTACACTTCAACTGTGAGAGACAGAATCTTAAAACAAATCTAGAAAATCACATTGTATGATATTTACATAACTAATTTGCATTTTAATGCAAGAAATAAGTATTTAATACAATCGGTTTTCGGGCTATACTATTGTTCATTGATGCTATAATGCTTTCTTGTCTAAGGACTATTGTATCAAGACCTGCCAGTGGATTATCGAACAGGCAGTTTTGGGCATGTTTTTGAGCTTTTTTTGTTTTAATTTTGTCCCTGCTCTGCCATTCCCATTAAGCAAACCTATGATATGAGATGTTACAATATATATTATATAAGGATCTATTCCTTTCATTTCTTTCCTTCACTATATTGTTTTCCCACCTATATTTATAGGGTCACATCAGGGGAGAGAGGGATAGTCCACGTTGAGTGGGGGCGCCAAACAATCGTTTCTTAGGGTGCCAACCTCCACAGCAAGGAAGGAGCCAGATTAGATATATTGCAGGGTCTTGGCAGGCAGGGATTTGGTCATTTATAATTTGTATCTGTTGGTTCTTTGTACCTTCTACACTGGGTTAGGTGCTTTTTTAATAAGAAGAAATTAAATATCTGTTTTTAAAGGAGATTTTGTTCACTATATAATCGCAATTTCCTAGAACAAATTGTTGAAAGTCAGCTTTTTGTAGTAAATCAGTCTAATAAATACATAATGTAAATGGCCCTAAATTCTACCCATCTCAGACTATGTCAGTATACAGCACAAAACACATGCAATATTATGTTTTTGAAATGGTGCAATATGAATTCCACCTCAAATAGAATAATCCATATATTCATTGCTTACCATTATTTGAATCATTTTAACACAATGCATATTTCAGAAATGCAATCATCCTTGCATTGTGAGTCTTGACATATGAGGAAAGTGAAACTTTCAGAACCACTAGCCACAATCTTTGAAAAATCCAGGAAAACAGGAGAAGTCCCAGAAGATTGGAGAAGGGCAAATGTTGTCCCTATCTTAAATAAAGGAAAGAAGATGGAGCCAGAAAATTACAGGCCAGTGAGCCTTTCTTCTAGACCAGGAAAGATCTTTGAATAAATTATTAAACAGCATGTATGTAAATACTTGTATAAGAATGCAGTAATTAACCAGAGCCAGCATGGGTTTGTAGCAAACAAGTCATGCCTGAGTAAGTTAAATTCCTTCTATGATGGAATCACTGACTGGGTGGCTTAGGGAAACACAGTAGATATAGCATATCTTGACTTCAACAAATCATTTAATAAAGTATCTCATATTATCCTTATTGAAAAAATAACCATCATAAGATTTACAAGGCTACGGTTAGGTGGTTTCATAACTGACTCAATGATCGTATTCATAGATAAAGATAAATGGTTGCACATCCAATTAAAAGAGTGTTTCAAGTGGGGTATCACAAGGCTCTGTCCTGGACCCAGTGTTGTTCAACATTTTTATAAATGATCTAGATAAGTGAACGCAAGGTGGACTAATCAAATTTGCTGACCATGCAAAGCTAGGAAAGGTAGTTAACACTAGAGAAGACAGAGAAAGGATTCGGAAGGATCTAGATAAACTTGACAAATAGACAGTGGCTAATGGTGGTATTTAACAGGTAGAAATGTAAGATTCTGCATCTGAGCAAAGAAAATAAAAATGACATCTACAGAATGGGAGGAATAGAGCTAAGTAACATCATGTGTGAAAAAGACTTTGCTATATTAATAGATCACAGACTGCACATGTGTCAACACTGTGATGCAGCAGAGTAAAGGCAAGCACAGTTCTAGAATGTATTAAGGGAAGCATAGAGTCTGGATCATGTGAAGTAATTATCCCCCACCACTCCTCCTTGCCAGAGCTCATCTGGAATACTTATGTTCTACAAGTAACAGTTAAAAGATCTGATAATGTTTAAACTGCAAAAAAGAGGAGACTTAATAGCTGTCTACAAATATCTGAAGGGATGTCACAGTGTAAGGGGATAATAATTATTCTAATTTGTACAAGGAAATGCTAGAAGCAATAGAATGAAACTGAAAGAGAGAAGATACAGAATATATATTTGAAAACTTTTTTGACAGGGTGTTCAATGAGTGGAACAGGCTGCCTCAAGAGTTCTCCTTCAATGGAAGTCTTTAAATGGAGGCTTGACAGTCATCTGTCTGAGATGATTTAGTGAATCCTGCATTAAGCAGGGGGTTGGACAAGATGACCCTTGAGGTCCCTTCCAACTCTAACATTCTATGATCCTACAATTTTATGTCACAGTATTGGCACAATAAGCACAGTCAAGTCATAGTAAAGGGTAAGTGAGTAAGGCTACTTTCAAACTTGCGTTTTTTTGCTGTGCGTTTTTTACCCACACAAACGCATAAAAAAATGCATCATGCGTTTGTGTGCATTTTTTTGTGGGTTTTGGTGCGCTTTTTAAAAAAAACGCATGCTTTTTTGCGCATACGTGTTCATTACAATGCGCACGTATGCGCACTCATAGACTATAATGGGTGTTTGGCTGTAAAAAAATGCATTGCGTGCGCATGCGTTTTTTTGGGGCAAGTCGGATGCACAAAAAATGCAACAGGATGCATTTTGTGTGCCCGAGCGCACACTACAAAAAATGCATGCGCATACAAGCGCATACAAACGCATGTGTATGCGCACCTATGCGCACCCATGTAAAAGATAGGGGAAAAAATGCATGCTTTTTTTGCGCTAAAAAACAGCGCAAAAAAACGCAAGTGTGAAACCAGCCTAAGAAGTATGTCTGTTCATTCTCTGCAAGCTGAAGTGCAATGTGTTGTTGGCAATACAAAGGTCCAACTTTCTAGAACAGCTCTGCAAACACTTAGCCAAAGGTTTATATTGCCTTAGTCATGAATTGTGGCTTGTTCGCAGTGAGGGCATGTGATCACAATGTCTTTTTTCAAGCAGTTATATGTCGAAAACTACCTGAAAAAGCTCACGGAAAGCAACTAAAAGGGGGAACATATGTTTTTTTATGTGAAAATGATTTTCTGCCCATCTGTTCAGTCTATTGAGTGTTTTTTTTAACTGCGTCAGGGTTATAAAGATGGAAAGCTGTTAAAAGATTGCATTATACTTTACAATACAAGTCAATTAGAAGGCTTAATAGATGCCTTGGTGTCTTTTTAAGCATTTTTCCAGCATCTTAGCTTTAAATCTGCTAAAATTCTATGGATTTAAAAAAAAAAAAAATTGACCAGAAAACACTAGTTAAATATAAGCCAATAAATTATGGGAAAGTGCTAAAAACTCCTCCTGAAAAAATGATCAGGAATTATAAAAACAAAACAAAAGACGCTACAGGAAAAAAAAATGTGTTTCCTGGAGCATTTTCCTGTTGATACACATGGTGAAGTCACCCACCTCAAAAAGACATCTCATGCATACATCCTAAAGATAATTTTTAGAACCTAAAAGAGTAACTTCATCCGGAAACGTTAAGAAATCAGTTGTGCAAGAAGTGAGGGTTAAGATTTCTTAACATTGATGCGAAAGATTGATATCAAAGTCCAGGAAGGAAACATTTGGTTGTTGTTATTGCCGTTAAAGATGTTGAAACTTGTAATTAACTTTAATTAGGAAGTCACTTCATCACCAGGGTCATGGATAACTCTGTTCCCTAAAGGTTTCTTTTCCATAAATAACATTCAAGGCATGCTACTTTGTTAATCTACAACAGGTTATTCTATAGGAGTCCAGTTGCCTTAATTAAAAATTGCTTAGCCTGACATGTTGCTACTGAGCATAGCAAATGTGCAAATATGTATTCTCTTGCTGCAGTTTTTCCTAAATCATAGCAAAAATGTTGAGGTTCTACAGTGGCAAAAAAACTAACACGAGCAACATGTCCCTTATGGAAATAAAGCAATCACTAGATGAGTAAGTACATGGCCAGATATACAGTAGATCTGAGCAGACTCTTAGTCAAAACATTATCTTCTAATAATTTTGAAAAGTTTATGTACCATCAATTTAGATAGTCAAGCTACAAGTGAAAAATGAAAATTACACTTCTGCAATATATTAAAAGAATACACACAAACATATAATTAGTCATTTTTTAACAACCACTGTAAAATGCACAAATAATAGTATCATGCATTCAAATGGCATTACCTAAAGGGATATTCCTATATTCTTTATTTATAGCAAATAAATAGAATATGTCATAAATGAGTACAAAACTTGACCATGGATCCTACATCTATCCTAAGAATTTAGTGCGGTCAGTGGAGAGATTGGCGAAATTTCCATTTATTGGTATGTGAATTTCACCCACTCACATCCCCGAGACACATGGAGGTCTCATATTTGTGGGGCTTACATGTCATATACATTTATATAAACAATAAACACTACACCTTCATTTAAATATATGCGATGCCCCATTATACCCTTTTTAAGCTCCTGAGACAATTCAAAATCTGTGGCTGGCCCCCAACAACTACATTTAATTTATTGTATTGGTTCTTCACGTGGTGTGGAGCAAACTTCTCAGCTCTTCCAGGATCCAAGACGTGGAAGTGACAACAATTTATGTACTCTCTATTTGTGTGCTCATCTATGCAGTGTTCAACTAATCTAACCATTTAGTTTCCAAGTAATTGTCCCAAATAGGATGATGATTGGACCTAAATAGTGGGGACATTAGGTAAATGTCCTTACTTTTCCTCTCCTTTAATCATTTATCCCTACTTCACATATTCTTTATTCTCTGCAAATAAAGTCCGTGGAGCCTCATTTAAGAGTCTCAAACACAGGTCTAGCCAGATCTTCCTCCAGGGAAGGACCCAGCCAAGGGATGGCTCCTTTCGGAAACCACCAATACCGCCATGTTAAGTGGCCCTTTAAGTCAATATCCAGCTCTTTACGAGTTTACAGATATGACAAGGGAAATACCAAGGCCAGGTATCCATCCACAGACAGCTGTTTTGGGGTGTTGCCCCTCATCAGTGTGGAGTAGGATTCTGGCAAGATTCTTTACTCTCTGAAATACCGTAAATCCATAAAACCCAGGCTGAGAGTCACAAATGTATCCTATATATGATAAACTTTGCTGCAGCACAATTGTTAAAATAATGGTAATAGAATTCAGAAATGATGAACCAAGAACAAAGGGCATTTTCTTTTTATTACTTTTTTTGCCATTTTTTAATTATAATTTTAATTTTGTTGTTATTTTGTTTATTAGTAGCATTTTTAAATGTAACTGTGTGCACCATCTTTCCGAAACCTACAGTATATACACTGTACACATGGTATCTTTGTTAGAATTTTGGAACAAAAAAAGAGAAAAAAAAAGTGTTGAAAAGGTTTGATGAAGGTTACCAAAGCGCTTAATGGTTTAAAATGTAACCTTTTAAGAGAGTTTATTACTTAACCGTTACAACAAGCTTTAAAACCATCTAATAGTGCCATGGCATTAAGAAAGGATAATGATGGGTAGTAATGTTAATGAATAAAGTTTATGAAAAGGACTGGGACCATAAAATATTAAAGTCTTGATCAAAGAAATGTCACAGCATCTATGTTGATAGTTTGACATCATTCTTTGTACTGCGCCTTGATCTAATTTACAGTAAACATAGTATATCTAGCCTGGAAAAAGTTCAGAGGCTATAAGAAAGGAATAAAAGCCAGGAATTACAAGTACTGCGATGGCTTTGAAACTTTCATTCTGCTTTTCATTAAAGGATAAAAGAAAGGTCAAATAGTTGTGTCCAAAAAAAGAACGAACAGCAAAAAATTTATCGCTGTCATTTTTAATCTATAAAGAAATTTATGTTATTAAAGTGTGTTTAATAAATTACTCTGTCTCATCTCTCCCTCTCTTTCCCTCTATCGCTTTCTTTCTCACTTTCTCTGTATCTCCCTTTTCTCAATATATTTCACTTATGCTTTCTTCCTTTCTTTCTCGCTCTCCCCTCTCTCTTTCTCCATCTCTCCTCTCTCTCTTTTCCTCTTTCTCTACATATAGATGCAAAAAATGGCAGCACTCTAGGTGCATTACACTGAAATAAAGTGAGCTTTATTCACCCATGTGTAACATTTCAGTTCGCATAGGACCTTTCTCGAGTGATGAAGAATAAAATCCATTTGAACAAATAACTTTAACTTGTAAAGCAAGCAGACAGTACGACAACACTTTTTAAATGCATGCAATATATTAAGCTGTCTATGTCATATAAATATTTTAGCATACAAATGGAATTCTAAGGATCCTTCACAGACATACAGTTTAAATTGAATGTCTCAAACTTTGAACATCCTTTCGCTTTTAGATCTAACAATTTTGTGCTGATTTTTTCCTTATTATACTATTTTTCTCTCTGATACAAATCTACAAACATTGTTCAAGCCAAAAACTAGGCTGCAAGAGAAAACATGCATCAAATGTGTTTTAGATCTTATTATAGGAGTTTTCCACAACTCTGATATTGTTGAACTATCCTAGGGCATTTTTGGATGTAAACAGTTTAAAGAGTGGAACACTTCTACTCCATCACACTTTATTTGCGGGCGCTGCAGGGAGGTGATCTGTAGTACCTGTTAGTTACCATTACACAGTTTGATGGAGCAGTGATGTTCAGTTCCATACACTGTTTACTCTTGGCTCTGCTGATGCTGCAAACAGCTGAGGGATATGTCATCAATATCAAAGTGGTGTAAAAACACCATTAGAAAAGTTATACATGTATTTAAAAGGTTATTCTCATTTTATAAAATTGATATAATTCATTAGATAGTATGAAAATAAGCAAGTTTCCAAATGACTTTGTCAGTATTCCGGGTTTTCTAAATCACCTTGTGAATGAATTTGCCCTTTGTCAAGATGGAGGTTGCTGTTCTTGTGTGCCCTACTTCCTGTTCATTTGTATAAAACCCGGCTCAGGTGCTGCCCTCCTTGCTGGAGTATTCTGCTTCCTTCAGCTGTGCTGTTTGTTTCTTAGTGTGCTTCTGCTGTGGCTCTGGACATTCCCTGTTCTCTGTAGGAAAGCTGCACTCATCTTTGGAACTTAACCCTTGGTTCGCTTTATCTGGTAAGAACTGTGTTCCTGAACTATGTGTTGTTCTTAACCCTTCACTCTCCCCAATGAGAGCAGTCGGAACTGTCACTAACCGTATGCTTTAACGTGAACCTGTTCCTGGACTCACCTGTGTTCACGCTGCTCCTGGGATCAACTTGTAAATCAGCTTTTGGACTGTCTTGTGCTTTTGCTCGTCTGGGATTTACCTATAGACTTGTTCTGGACTTCCCTGTGCTTGCTACATACCTGGATTGGACTCTCTCTGCGTCACTACATTGTGAACTGTGCCACGTCACCTGAGTGTTACACTCACCTTTGGATCACATTTTTATGAGGACTCTGTCTTAGGAACTTTACTGAGCTGCTATATAGCTTAAGGACTTGTCTCATTTCAGGTTATCAGCATATTGTTTTTTGGGTGTCACTGCTGTTATAAAAATACACTATTTGCACTAAAGTAACCTGCTTCTGTCTGATCATTGCCCCACGCTATCAGAATCCTTGAGTTCCTACAATAGTATTACAGACTTGTTTTCTCTATCTGCTGTTGTTCTCCTTCTATGAAAGCTTTTGTCTTACATTGTTTACAGCTCATTCCAAAGATAACCAAGGCTAAAGAGTTAACTCATGAGATCCCAGTCTCCTCTTCCCAGCCTATTAATTTCTATAGAGCAGTTAGACAGTGTTGCTCATCGGTTTCCCTTGACTTACCTCCCCTACCCTTTAAGCTCCTGATTCTAAGTTTTGTTATCAATCATAAAAATTTTAACCTCCACCCATTGGCTACTTAGCCAGAGAAGACATTATAATCAGACATGAAAATATCACAGTTGCAGATTCAGGTTCGCAGAAGGACAATGCTACTTAACCAAAACTTTCATTTAAGGAGGAGTGCCTGCCCCCAACAACATGAAAATGGGGAGGCTGGGGAGCAGTGTGCTCCTGAAAACACAAATTGAAACTAACTATTTAAGTTTGATTGCCTGTCCTTCACGTGAATGAGGCAAAGCTGCAATGCCAAGCATAGTCACTGCAAAAGGTATGGAACTGTGAAGTATGAAGCTTTATAAGTATTTGAAAGGCTGCATTGCTCTCATGAACTCTACAATCTTTTTAAACAGCTGATAAAGGGTGGTGCTGACAGTTGGACCTCCACTAAACTAATATTGTTGGCCTCTCCAACTGATAAGCCATCAACTATAAAAAAAATTGAGATCAATAAACCTGCATGTACTAAACTAAGTTTCCAGAATCCTACAATTTTTTTATTTAAAAGAAAACTAAAATCAGAAAATGAGCATTGATTAAATCTTTTTCTTTTGTTAAACGTATTTTTTTTCATATCACAATGTGCTACAAATAAAAATTTTTTCACATTGACCACTGGGGCTTTTTTAGACTCACACTTCCTTTTCTTTTATGAATCAACAAATGTGCAAAGCAACAACAATCAGCGCAGGAATTTACTTTTTCTATCTACTGACCACATGTATGGGTCATTGTGAAGGGAACATGAGCAGAGTCAGCTGTGACTTCACTTAATGGGATTGGTGAATCCTGTGTTATCAGCTGTGAATTGAAATGTTACCTGTCATTGTCACTTTCATTGTAAAGGATAGGAAGTAAGAGTTTAAAAAAACCCATGTGGTCAGTGTGAAAATTCAAAAATAACTAATTTTGTTCTATATAATATAGATCATGACATGAAAAAAGTGCCAAAAAACTGTAACAAAGAAAAATTTAACACAAAAACATGATTTAATAAATCATTTAATAGGTCATTTTCTGATTATAGCTTCCCTTTAATGAGGATTTGTTGCAGCTCTCTTTAAATATATTTCTGCATTCTCCCTTTAACCCCTGTACAGGTATCTGTACTTAAACAGAGGTCCTTTGGCTAGAATTACAGAGTCAGCTGCTGTTCATCGGTGCAAGCTGGTAAGAAGAATAGCTAGTAGGGATGAGCAAACATGCTCAGTGATACTCGGATATCACTCGAGTTTCTGGGTGCTCGGGTGTGCTCGGCACTCAACAAGCATTCAGAGATACGATCACACACAAAGTGAAGCATGAATGCCGTTTATTGTAAACACGTTTCAAGGTTTACAAACCTATTCATCAGAACCAAACCACAATGATCATTGATAAAAAAATAATAAAAATTAATTAAATAATTCTGGTTTACTTAAATTATTATTTTTTTTAAATCCTTTTAAAATGTTGCCTTATATACAAGTCATTATACAGGAAAAAATGTTTATTACCTTTTTTTACCTGTAAACACCAATGTCTCATTGCTTTTGAATGTTTTATTGTCAGTCCTTAAAGTGGAGTAAAAGTGAGAGACCATTGTTCTCAGCAGCGACCTGGGAGTCAGCGATGCTTCCAGGGGTCCTCCCCAGGCTGTTCTCCTTCCATTCAGCACTTTTTCCATCCATTTCAAGATTTTCACTGCCCCGCAGACCTCCCTGTAGGGTCTGCTGAAAAAATGCTTGGATTTCCCATTGACTCTTATTGTACCCGTTGCCTGAAATCAGCATCCAAGCATTAGGAATTACTCGGTTTAAATAACAAGCATAGGAGCATTTTAGTGCTTGTTCAGCTCTAATAGTCAGGTCAGATACATGAGGTACAGAAGGTACAAAATTGTCAAGCAGGATAAACATCTATAAACTAATCAAGGTCAGGATGAAACACCAGATACACAGGTAAAGCAAACATTGACGGAATGGGAACTGGCTCTCAGGAGTAGATGCAGTGCATAGGCCCCAACATTAAGAAACCCAAGCAGATATAACCCGATAGCTTCTGGGCTGACAGAGCCACAAGTCTCAGTAATGAAACAGGATTGATCCTCTCAAGCTTCGCCAGCCATAAAGGTGCATCATCAACTTGTGGCTGAAGTAGAAACCGCTACAGATTAGTGTTGAGCATTCCGATACCGCAAGTATCGGGTATCGGCCGATACTTGCTGTATCGGAATTCCGATACCGACTTCCGATATTTTTTCAATATCGGAATTCGGCATCGGAATCGGAAGTTCAGTTGATTGACGGCCTGACGTCATCATGATGCGCGGTGTGTGCGCATCATGATGCGCCGTCATTTCGGGCCTTCCGGGGGTCTCTGCCGGCCTGCCGGGGGGCTGTGCCGGCCTGCCGGGGGGCTGTGTGGACTGCCCGGGGTCTGTACCGGCCTGCCGGGGGGCTGTGCCGGCCTGCCGGTGGTCTGTGCACCCTGTGGGGGTCTGTACCGGCCTGCCGGGGGGCTGTGCCGGCCTGCCGGGGGGCTGTGCTGATGTCCGGGGGTCTGTGCAAGCATCGTCCGATGGGATTACAAGTCCCATCGGGCGATGCCTGCTACCATGACAGTGATTGACACATTAGCCAATGATGGGACAGTAGTAGTCCCATCATCCGGCTAATGTGTTAAATGTTAAAAAAAAAAAAAAAAAAAAAATACTACATACATGCTACATGCATGCTACATACATACTACATGCTACATACATACTACATATATACTACATACATACTACATACATGCTACATACATACTACATGCATGCTACATACATACTACATGCTACATACATACTACATGCATGCTACATACATACTACATATATACTACATACATGCTACATACATACTGCATGCTACATACATACTACATACATACTACATACATACTACATGCATGCTACATACATACTACATATATACTACATGCATGCTACATACATACTACATGCTACATACATACTACATATATACTACATACATACTACATACATGCTACATACATACTGCATGCTACATACATACTACATACATACTACACACATACTACATGCATGCTACATACATACTACATGCATGCTACATACATACTACATGCATGCTACATGCATGCTACATACATACTACATGCTACATACATACCACATACATACTACATACATACTACATACTACATATATACTACATGCATGCTACATACATACTACATGCTACATACATACCACATACATACTACATACATACTACATGCTACATACATACTACATATATACTACATGCATGCTACATACATACTACATGCTACATACATGCTACATACATACTACATACATACTACATGCTACATACATACCACATATATACTACATACATACAATACATTCATACAATACATACATAGACATACAGTACATATAACATAGAGTAACATACTTACCAATACTTGTCACATTGTTCCCCGAAGCCATTGTCTTTTCCGGAATAAATATTAACATAACAAACCACAAAAATACTCACCCACGATCCGAAGCAGTCCACGAGTGTGTCCCACGACGATCTTGGGTAGAGAACTGCAGCATCAGATGATGCTGCCGTTCTCTACGGGCTGCAGGAATCCAATGACGGAAGGTAGGTATCCTTCCGCACTGTATTCCTCTGCCACTTAAAAAAAAAAAAGTCCCTAGTCTCACTTTATGCCATTGCTGCGTGGGAATTTCCCACACAGCAATGGCATAAAGTGAGACTAGGGACTTTTTTTTTTTTTAAGTGGCGGAGGAATACAGTGCGGAAGGATACCTACCTTCTGTCATTGGATTCCTGCAGCCCGTAGAGAACGGCAGCAACAGCTGATGCTGCAGTTCTCTACCCAAGATCGTCGTGGGACACACTCGTGGACTGCTTCGGATCGTGGGTGAGTATTTTTGTGGTTTGTTATGTTAATATTTATTCCGGAAAAGACAATGGCTTCGGGGAACAATGTGACAAGTATTGGTAAGTATGTTACTCTATGTTATATGTACTGTATGTCTATGTATGTATTGTATGAATGTATTGTATGTATGTAGTATATATGTGGTATGTATGTAGCATGTAGTATGTATGTAGTATGTATGTAGCATGCATGTAGCATGTAGTATGTATGTAGCATGCATGTAGTATATATGTAGTATGTATGTAGCATGCATGTAGTATATATGTAGCATGTATGTAGTATGTATGTGGTATGTATGTAGCATGTAGTATGTATGTAGCATGTATGTAGTATATATGTAGTATGTATGTAGCATGTAGTATGTATGTAGTATGTATGTAGTATGTATGTGGTATGTATGTAGCATGTAGTATGTATGTAGCATGCATGTAGTATATATGTAGTATGTATGTAGCATGTAGTATGTATGTAGTATGTATGTAGTATGTATGTGGTATGTATGTAGCATGTAGTATGTATGTAGCATGCATGTAGTATATATGTAGCATGTAGTATGTATGTAGTATGTATGTGGTATGTATGTAGCATGTAGTATGTATGTAGCATGCATGTAGCATGCATGTAGTATGTATGTAGCATGCATGTAGTATGTATGTAGCATGCATGTAGTATGTATGTAGTATGTATGTAGTATGTATGTAGCATGCAGTATGTATGTAGCATGTATGTAGTATGTATGTAGTATATATGTAGTATGTATGTAGCATGTAGTATGTATGTAGCATGCATGTAGTATATATGTAGTATGTATGTAGTATGTATGTAGTATGTATGTAGTATGTATGTAGTATGTATGTAGCATGCAGTATGTATGTAGCATGTATGTAGTATATATGTAGTATGTATGTAGCATGTAGTATGTATGTAGCATGCATGTAGTATGTATGTAGTATTTTTTTTTTTTTTTTTTTTTAACATTTAACACATTAGCCGGATGATGGGACTACTACTGTCCCATCATTGGCTAATGTGTCAATCACTGTCATGGTAGCAGGCATCGCCCGATGGGACTTGTAGTCCCATCGGACGATGCCTGCACAGACCCCCGGAGCCTGCACAGCCCCCCGGCAGGCCGGCACAGCCCCCCGGCAGGCCGGCACAGCCCCCCGGAGCCTGCACAGCCCCCCGGCAGGCCGGCACAGCCCCCCGGCAGGCCGGCACAGCCCCCCGGAGCCTGCACAGACCACCGGCAGGCCGGCACAGACCACCGGAGCCTGCACAGACCCCCTGGCAGGCCGGCACAGCCCCCCGAAAGGCCCGTACAGACCCCAGAGAGGCTGTACAAGGGCAGGAAAGGGTTTTTCTTATTCCGATACCGGAAGTCCCATAGACTTGAATGGGACTTCCGGTATCGGAATCGGCGATACCGATACTTTTTTTAAAGATCGTCCGATACCATCCGATACGATACTTTGAAGTATCGGACGGTATCGCTCAACTCTACTACAGATGTTACACTGCACATTGCAGAGTTCTATGAAAAGTTATTATTTCAAGGTTTGGAAAATAGTCATGTTAAGAGTACACTTTAAAGGCTATGTACATCTTCACACAGAATTTACTTTTAATTTTAGTCTCTTTTGTTGTTTATTTGCTTACGAAAGGATAAACAATTTTTTAAATAGCCTTAATTTAAATTTTTATACCATTGTGCTGTAGCCAAGTGTCTGTGAGTTCTTTATTAAGCTGAATGCTTTTGCAAAAATGTTACAGATAGGGATGAGCGAATAGCTTTGGATAAGTCCATCTCCGAATAGCTATAGCGCTTACCGAATAGCTGCATTGGGAACCCGGATACCTGGAGCGCTCCCAATGATCAGCTGTTCGGCTCCACAGCTGCATGTGTTGCGGCTGTGTGACAGTCACAACTAGAGTTAAGCGAAACAGGTCGGCCAAATTCAGAACAAAAGTCGGGTTTTGCCGATCGAAACCCGACCATAGCGTGAGGTCGGCCATGAGGTCGCCGACTTGAGCGCCAAAGTCGCGTTTCCCACTACCCTTCCAGTGCCTATTCTCAGCCAATCATGAAGGATGCACACTGTGGGCAACGCGATTACGTCGGCAGTGGCCTCCACCATGTTAGAGAAGGGCATTCAAGTGATAGGCTGGCTTTGTGTGGCATCACAGTGCCTATAAAAGGCCGTGACCGCCGACCGCCATCTTACTTCTGCCGATCTTAGCATAGGGAGAGGTTGCTGCTGATCATTCTCAATAGGGAGAGTGTTTAGGCAGGGACAAAGTAAAAAAAATTCCTTCTGCTGATAGCGATTGTCACTGTACAACACAACACTTAGTGTGCAGTGACAGGGGAGGATATATTTGTGTGCAGCAGCTCTGTTGGTTATAAGGCTGCCTTATAAGGCTCCCTGATAGCTGCATTGCTGTTTGCACACTGCTGTGCAGAGTGCTTTTTTAAAAGCAAAAAAATTGTTTTTCCTTTTCTCTGCACAGTTAGCAAGCATTCATTTTTTCACACTTTTTTGTGCAGCAGCTCTGTTGGTGATTAGGCTGCGTTATAAGGCTCCATGATAGCTGCATTGCTGTTTGCACACTGCTGTGCAGACTGCTTTTTTAAAAGCAAAAATCCTTTTATTCCTTTTTTTCTGCACAGTAGATACTGAGCATAAATTTTTTCACACACCGTATAGAGGTGGATGTTCCTCACACACTACCGTGTACTGGCTGGTATCACGGACAAATACATGCTATAAGTGTGTGACTCCGTAAAAAAAACACAGAGATTAACATTTTTCCATACATACACCATATAGAGGTGTCCGATTCTCAAACAGTATTGGATATCTGGTGTTTTTATTACGGTCACATCTACACAGAGTCAGCGTGTGTGTGTGTGACACTCCATAAATACATATACGGACAATTCCATTTCTCCATACACCGTATTTACTGCTGTCCGATTCTCTAACAGTATCGGATATCTGGTGTTCTTAGTTATTGCGCTCACATCTCCACAGAGTCAGCATGTGTGTGTCACTCTGTAAATACATATATGGACATTTCCATTTCTCCATGCACCGTATTGACTGCTGTCTGATTCTCAAACAGTATCGGATATCTGGTGTTCTTAGATATTATGGTCACATCTCCACAGAATCAGCATGTGTGTGACACTCCGTAAATTCATATACGGACATTTCCATTTCTCCCCAAAATTCCCCAGTCCAAGATGAATCTGACATGGAGTGCACTGATGCACAGCCACTGCTAGATGAATCTGCTGGTACATTCACCCACAGCACTACATTGCCCTCGCAGTCTACTGAGCCCGAATCAGACCCTGATGAAACTCAAGTGCCTCTTCCCACATACTATACCACCTTACATGGTGAGACAGAGGAAGGTACAGAGGAAGGTGCAGATGACATTGAAGACGAGGTCATGGATGACCCAGTTGTTGTCCCGGATTGGCATCCATTGGGGGAAGAGGGTGCTGGTGACAATAGATCAGAACAGGAGGAGGATCCACATCATGCATCGTCATCACAGCAGCTGTTATCAGGCAGTTCCGTAGCTGTCAAAAAACTTGGCAAGAAAACTAAAAGAGTTGCAGGACAGCTTGGTGCTGGCAATAGTTCAGATAAGGAGAAGGATACGCAGCAGGCATTGACATCACAGCAGCGGTTATCTGGCAGGCCCGTAGCTGTCCAAAAACGTGGACCAAAACTAAAAGAGTTGCAGGACAGCTTGGCCAGGCAGTCAAATTAGCACAGCATGCAAGCCCAGAAAATTTGTACCATAGTAGGAAGAGTGCAGTGTGGCACTTTTTTTTAACAAAATCCTACTGATGATGCAAAGGTTATCTGTAAGAAGTGCCGAAGGACCTTTAGCAGAGGGAAAAATCTAAGAAATTTGAATACCAGCTGCATGCTTAGACATTTAACCAACATGCACTTGCAAGCATGGACTGACTACAAAAGCTCAGGTAGCACATGTGCACCTGCTCCGACTCAAGTTAGCCGGCAATGCTCCATCACTTCCCCCACTGGAAGGCCACCGCTAAGCACACCAACATCAAGAAATGTTGATGTGTCATCGCTAGGCCAAACCAGTCAGGCAATCACAATATTTTCACGAGGAAACACTGAATCTAGGCCATCAACACCCTCACCATCACCAACCCCTTCTCAGTCCATCATGTCCAATGCTAGTTCCCCCATATGCAGCTCTCAAGTCCAGCATTCCCTACCAGACACTCTGAGTAGGACAAGAAAGTACTCATCCTATCATCCGTGTACATTGGCTTTGAACTCCTACGTTGCCAAACTGATCTCATTAGTAGTGTTGAGCATTCCGATACTGCAAATATCGGTTATCGGTCAATATTAGCTGTATCGGAATTCCGATACCGAGTACCGATATTTTTACAATATCGAATACCGGAATCGGAAGTTCCCATAATGCAATGAGCCAGTTGTGTTAGCCATGTTAACTAATGGCATGGCTGTGATTGGCTGCTGAAATGATGTCATCATGATGCGCGGTCTGTGCGGGCCTGCCAGGGGTCTGTGCGGGCTGCCGGGGGTCTGTGCGGGCCTGCCGGGGATCTGTGCGGGCTGCCGGGTGTCTATGCTGGCCTGCCGGGGGGTCTGTGGGGGCTGCCTGGGGTCTGTGCGGGCCTGCCGGGGGTTG
Organism: Dendrobates tinctorius; assembly: GCF_039654945.1. Classification (NCBI taxonomy): domain Eukaryota; kingdom Metazoa; phylum Chordata; class Amphibia; order Anura; family Dendrobatidae; genus Dendrobates; species Dendrobates tinctorius. The sequence continues at coordinate 7,244,450 of NW_027361673.1, forward strand.
TGTGTGTGTGCAGGCATCGTCCGATGGGACTACAAGTCCCATCGGGCTATGACTGCTACAATGACAGTGATTGACACATTAGTCAAAGATGGGACAGTAGTAGTCCCATCATCCGACTAATGTGTTGAATGTAAAAAAAAAATACATACTGCATACTACATACATACTACATATATACAACATTCATACAACATACATACATACTACATACTACATACATATTTCATATATACTACATTCATACAACATACATACTACATATATACTACATTCATACAGCATACATACATACTACATACATACTACATTTATACTACATTCATACAGCATACATACATACATACTACATACATACTACATACTACATACAATACATTCATGTATTCATACAATACATACATATAGACATACAGAACATATAACATAGAGTACATAATCACCATCACTTGTCACTTTGATCCCCAAAGCCAGTGTCATCTCACTGTAAAAAATATTAAAATAACAAACAACCGATATACTCACTGATCCGCAGAAATCCACGAGTGTTCCACGACGATCTCCTGCAGTGCATCACTGAGGCGTTACTATAGTTCACTGGTCTCACTTTATGGCAAAAGCTGCGTGGGAACTTTCTCACACAGCAATGCCAAAAGTGAGACTAGGGACTATTTTTTTACAGTGGCGGAGGAATAGAGTGCGGAAGGATACCAACCTCCAGTCATTGTATTCCTGGAGCCCCTAGAGAGTGGTCGCATCAGATGATGCTGCTGTTCTCCACAGGAGATCGTCGTGGGACACTCGTGGATTTCTGCGGATCAGGGAGTATATTGGTTGTTTGTTATTTTAATATTTTTTACAGATGACACTAGCTTCGGGGATCAAAGTGACAAGTGATGGTGAGTATGTACTCTATGTTATATGTACTGTATGTCTATATGTATGTATTGTATGAATGTATGAATGTATTGTATGTAGTATGTATGTAGTTTGTATGTTGTATGTCTGTAGCATGTTTTATGTATGTTGCATGTATGTAGTATGTATGTATGTATGTTGTATGAATGTAGTATATATGTAGTATGTATGTAGTATGTATGTATGTTGTATGAATGTAGTATATATGAAGTATATATGTAGTATGTATGTATGTTGTATGAATGTTGTATATATGTAGTATGTATGTAGTATGTATGTTTTTTTTTTACATTCAACACATTACCTGGATGATGGGACTACTACTGTCCCATTATTGGCTAATGTGTCAATCACTGTCATTGTAGCAGGCATTGCCCGATGGGATTTGTAGTCCCATCGGACGATGCCTGCACACACACACAACCCCCGGCATGCCCGTACAGACCCCCGGCAGGCCCGCACAGAGCCCCGGGAGGCCGCACAGACCCCCGGCAGCCCGCACAGACCCCCAGCAGGCCCGTACAGACCCCCGGCAGGCCTGCACAGAGCCCCGGCAGCCCGCACAGACCCCCGGCAGCCCGCACAGACCCCCAGCAGGCCCGTACAGACCCCTGGCAGGCCCACACAGAGCCCCGGCAGCCCGAACAGACCCCCCGAGAGGCCCGTACAGACCCCGCCTGCACACACAGACACGCACAGTGTCCACCCACGCACCGCCCACACTCTTCCCCCTCCCAAACTGGATGTGCAAGGAAAGAAAGGGTTTATTTTCATTCCGATATTTGTGCCCCATTGACTTGCATGGGTTTCCGGTATCGGAGTCGGCAATACCCAATACTTTTTGGGTATCGGTCCGCTCCAATCCGATATTTCACGATATCGGATGGTATCGCTCAACACTACTCATTAGAGATGATGCCCTTCCGTTTGGTAAAAAGCGAAGCTTTCTGAGAGCTCATGGCCTACGCTGTCCCACGCTATGACCAACCCAGTCGGCACTTCTTTTCTCGAAAAGCCATCCCTGCCCTCCACCGGCATGTGAAAGGCTGCATTGTCCATGCACTAAAACAATCAGTGAGTGGAAAGGTGCACCTAGCAAAAGATGCATGGACCAGTAGGCATGGCCAGGGCCGTTACGTGTCCATCACTGCACACTGGGTTATTGTGGTGGATGCAGGCTCCACAGGGGACAGCGGCGGTGGAACAGTGCTGCCTAGCCTACAGTATAGGAAACAGTTGGCTGTAGGCGTTTGACCCTCCTCCTGCTCCTCCTCCAGAAGCGAAAGCTCATCGACAGATTGCAGTCGCACGAGCAGTCCATCCACATCTGTTAGTGTTGCACACAAGGTGTCCCACTATCGAACAGCTAGTGGTAAGCGGCAGCAGGCTGTTTTAAAAATGATGTCTTTGGGCGACAGTAGACACACTGCGGAGGTACTGGCCGACTACTTGCATCGACAAACTCAGTCATGGCTGGGCAGTCTACATCTTGAGCCAGGCAAGGTAGTCAGTGATAATGGGTGGAATTTTGTGGCAGCCATAGCCCTTTCAAAACTCACACACATACCTTGCCTGGCTCACACCTTGAACCTGGTGGTGCAGTGCTTCCTAAATAATTATCCAGAGTTAACAGCTCTGCTCTATATGGTGCGAAGACTGTGCTCGCACATCCATTGCTCAAATGTCCACTCCAGTCATATGCAGAAGCTACATCGATCACTCAACCTCCCCAAGCACCACCTAATCATAGACGTTGCTACAAGATGGAACTCTACCATGCACATGGTTGAGAATCTGTGCGAACAGAGGCAGGCTGTAATGCATTTGTGGGAGGATACACGGGCAGGCAGTTTGAGGGCAGACATGGAATTGTCGGGTGTGCAGTGGTCAAAGCTGAAAGACCTCTGTAAAGTCCTTCAGTGTTTTGAGCTATGCACATGGCTGGTAAGCGCAGACAACGCCATCATAAGCAAGAGCATACCACTTATGCGTCTGCTCATGCAAACTTTGATGCACATCAAGGATCAGGCGTCTGCAGCGGAGGAGCAACAGGAGGAGGAGGAGGGAAGCCTTGATGACAGTCAGCCATTGTCAGATCAGGGAACTGGCATGGGTGAGGTGGAGGAAGAAGAGGAAGATGAGGAGGAGGATGAGGGGATGATTATTTTGGGGAGGAGGATGCTTCTCAGGGGGCAAGAGAACATGTGGGCATGCCAAGGTCAGGTACAGGGTTTGTGCGTGACTGGAGGGATGTGGATTTGCCAGAAAGTGCTCCTCCACCCACCACTGGCAGAGCAGCATTGACACCTGGAACATTGGCCCACATGTGTGACTATGCCTTGCGGATCCTAAAAAGGGACCCCCGCATTGCCAAAATGATGAGGGATGACGACTACTGGTTGGCCAGCATCCTTGATCCACGCTATAAAGGCAAATTACACAACATCATGCCACAGGAGAACCTAGAGCTAATATTGGCTAACAAACAAGCAACTCTGGTAAACAGGTTGCTTGAGGCATTCCCAGCACACAGCAGTGGAGCTGGTTCTCCCAAGAGCCATAGTGGGCAAAATGGAAGAGGTGTTCGTGGTGCACACAGCTGAACTGGCATTGGAGGCAGGGGTTTCCTGACCATGTTGTGGTCTGATTTCTCAAGCCCCACACACACAACCGCTAATACAGAATCAATTGCAAGTGACAGGAGACAGCAGTTGTCAACTATGGTTACAAACTACTTCTCCTCCCATATCGATGTTCTCCCACACAGGTCATTCCCCTTTGACTATTGGGCCTCTAAACTGGACACCTGGCCTGAATTGGCACAATATGCCTTACAGGAGCTTGCTTGGCCTGCTGGTAGTGTGCTATCAGAAAGACCCGTCTGTCGACCCAACATGTTGATGATCTAACCTTCATTAAAATGAACCATGCATGGGTTTCAAAACATTTTGTCCCACCCTCCCCTGAAACCACATAGGTTGCCAGAAAAAAGGCTCGCTTTTGTCCTCCTCTTCCTCTGACTTTTCCAATTCCTCCATTTGCAGCAGCTGAAAGTCCAGCCTACACTTCAACATATGCCATTTTTTAAACCACCCGAAATGGGCTGCCCCCCACCCCAGGCCCAAGGTCAACACCTGCCGCACCCGGGCAAGTGCTGTTGCCTTGAACAGGTGTGTGGCCCCACCCTTGGGCAACGGGACTGGCACAGGGCCTCTCATAGTACAATAAAGTGTCTCTGACAGTGGGGGGCCCACTCACCGTCAGACACACTGGCGTACTACGAGGGGCCCTGTGCCAGAACTGGTGCGCACGAGTGGGTCCCCCCTGCTTGCTCTGGGACACAGCACTTGCAATACTTACCTCTCCATGCTCCACCACTGTGTAGTCTGGCCAGATAAATCCGTCACAGGGACGGCCACTACAAATTTAGTGTACTGATCGATGATGGTTAAGATGTAGCAATGTCCTGTGCTACCTTCAGATTACCAATGGCTACCATTTGTAATGGACGTCAACTCCCAATCGGATGCAGTGGTGCTTTATGATCACCTTTCACATCTTTCAGAGTCACAGACGTGTGACATTCCTGCCACCATTTTTCAATGTCTACTCTCATGGCAATCCAATAGGATCCCCTATGGCCTGTGGCTTGTGTATTTTTGCACTCCAAAGTGACCAGACAGATCATGATAGGAAGTGAGGACCATGTATACAGCTCTCCCTGTGATCACAATTTGAAGGAGACGAGTTACTGTGATGGGATAGACGCTACTGCGATACAGCAACCCTTTCTTCACTAATTTGCGTTTTAGCTGTATCCACAGTTAAAGTTATTGAGGGTCAGCATCGCCTCTGCAAATTCTCCCGGGAGGTTTTCCCGTGATTACTAATTCAAAAACATCTAAAATCACTCGACTTTACATTTGTACTTTTATCCATCTACCTTCCTCTAGCGGAGAGTCTGGACTGGCAGACAGACAGTGAAATGTAAGCGAAGATTTCAAAGTACTCCAGCACTGTATACTGATGTACGTTTCTAATACATTTCCCTTTTTCTCATTTTTATATTCGGGTGTATTCAGGTGTAATCCATACTGAGCCTGTGAGAGTTTGTATCTTACTCTGGTAAAATATAAGGAGATTTAAAATGACACCAACACTGTATGCAGCTGAATGATTGTAAAACATTAACCTTTTTCAAGTTTTTATATTCTTGTGTAATCCATACTGAGCCTGTGAGAGGCTGTGTGTTACTCTTGAAATATATATGTAGATCGCCAAATGACCCCAGCACTGTATACAGCAGTACGCTTGGGATCCATTCCCCTTTTACTGCTTTTTATATTGTTGTGTAATCCATACTGGGCCTCATAGCGTCTGTGTCTGCCTCCTGAAATAAATACGGAGATTTTGAATGTTGAAACTATACTATATATACCTTGGATCTGGTGATACTGTACCCTTTTTTGACATTTTAGATTGTTGTCGAATCCATACTGGCCATGACAGCGCCTGTGTCTGCCTCCTCAAATATATGCGTAGATTTATAATGTTGAAACTATGCAATATATCCCTGTTATCTGGTGTTAAAATGAAATGCTACGCAGGGCCGGGGGTTACTCAGTACCGGGCCTTTCAGGCTCTTTTAAGGGGGAAGTATGTCACGGTGGTGATTGGGACCCGGTCCGTGGCCCTGGGTGTCCAATAAAGAAGATGACAGTTCAGATGAGGGGGAAGATGGTATGATAATTAATTTGGAAAAGGGGGATCGTGACGCCACCTGTGGTATTCGGCTAGGGTAGCCGACGCTGCAATGCAGATCCTCTGGGCCACTGTTAAAGCAGCCAAGATGATGAAGCTCTCCATGGGCAGAGCTGTATCCCAGGTCAGTTGAGATGGTGTTTGTGAGCCATTGAAGGTGATGGTGAGGGTAGCGTGTGTAGCAGGTGAGTTGTAAAAGCCACCAAGGACACAGTTGGGTGCAGTTTCTGAGTTTTTCCGCTAAAGTTTTGTGCACAAGATGACCCGATTGGTACTGTGTCATCCGAGGGAGGGGTCCGGCAAACTCCAAGGTAGATCAGGAACACCTGTTCAAGACTCCTCCTTGTGTATCCTTTCTAGGCCATGTGTCTGCGCTGATCTCTCCCTTCCTTCCTGCTGTGCGCCTTCTCAAACAGTGTCCCAAGCCGGCAGCCACGGATCACACGGGTGACGTGGGTCAGGCTCCGGGGTCCTTTATTCCAACTGCAGCCTTTTTGAGTATTGAATGCGTCTGCGACTGAGGCACTTAAAGTTACCTCAGTCTCCGTCTTTCTAGCTGAGCCCTGTATTTCTCCACTACCTTCAGGAGCCACCATCCCCAACGAGGTCTGGTCCTTCCTTCTCCAGAAACGGACTTCACAGGTGGCTTATTGCACTTCCCATGCCCCAAGGACCCCTTCCTTCCAGTCTATGAGCTTGGACAAGATTTTTCTCTCTTCTCTGACCCTCAGCCCTCTCACAGCAATCCTGCTCTTACTCTGCCCTGTCATCGACTGACAACTCTCTAGAAAGATCCATTTACCTCAGACTAGCTCCACCCATCAATTGTCAGCTTGCTCTCTCTGATTGGATGCCCACAATCACTCCACTACCTATGCTCCTCCCAGTGTACCTACCTTTCACACTAACCCCCAACACTCTTTCCTAGTCAGTCTGGGATGAGGACATCCTCCCGCCGGGTACACCCAGAAAGCACTGACTAACTAGTGTGTGTGTTGAGTGCAGGGTTAGGAGTCCTGAGTGGTTGGTGATCCCTCCTTACCTAAGGGTGGGATACCACACCTTTGGATGAGGTGCAGTACCTCTGTGGTGACCATACCCTCAGGGGCGCCATAGTACCCTTTCTCAACTTTAGATATTGTGGTCGGATCCATACTGGGCCTGAGAGCGTCTGTGTTTGCCTCCTGAAATGTATATGGAGATTCAGTATGTTTAAACTATACTATATATACCTTGTACCTAGTGATACTGCACCCCTTTTGCAAATTTTTATATTATTGTCTAATCCATACTGAGCCTGTGACCATCTGTGTCTGACTCGTGAAATATATACGGAGATTTGCAATTATCCCTAGACTGTATAGAGCTGTCCGCTTCTGAAACAGTACCATATATCTGCAGGTATTTTTAGTCCATTTTCACAAAAATTATTAGGTATGGTGGATGAGACCGCGGACGTGGGTATGGGGGGGCCAGCTGGTACTGATGGTGGTGGTGGTGCATCTGCTGGTATTGCCAAAAGCACAATAACAGCTAAGGAAGGAGGTGTTGAGCCTGCATCATCAGCTGGCACAAGAAGGCCTTTAAGACTCCCTTTTCTGGGAGTAGGTAAACTGCTTTTAAAGCCGGAGCATCAGGAACAGGTTTTGGCTTACATTGCCGAAACAGCCTCCAGCTCTATTGCCTCCTCTTCTGAAGTTACAAAAACTGCAAGCACAGTCATCAGTGCAGGCTTCTGGTCAGGAACCACCCCTTTCCTTGTCTCGTTCACCCCCAGTAAAAGTGAAAGATGCGGCAGCCCACACTTCAGATTACTCCATGGAGCTCTTTTCGCAGGCCATGCCTGTGTTATCAAGTGAAATTCTGAATTCCCCAGTCCAACATGAATCGGAGATGGAGTGCACTGATGCACAGCCACTGCTAGATGATTCTGCTGGTACATTGACCCACAGCACTACATTCCCCTCGCACTCTACAGAGCTAGAATGTGACACTGATGAAACTCAGGTGCCCCTTCCCGCATACTAAACCACCTTACACAGTGACACAGAGGAAGGTGCAGATGAAAGTGCCGGTTCCCTGAGCAGGTAGGGGGGTCCTACTTGTGGGTGACGGCAGTGGCACAGGGCCCCTCATAGTATGCAAAAGTGTCTCTGCCGGTGGGAGGGCCCACTCGCCGTCAGACATACCGTCGTACTATGAGGGGCCCTGTGCCAGTGCCGTCGCCCATGAGTGGGCCCCTCATGCTTGCTCAGGGCCACAGCATTTGCAATACTTACCTCTCCCCGCTCCACCACCGTGACGCCTTCCGCCTTTCCTGACAGTGACATTCAGGTTACAGAGCGCGATGACATCACGTCTGTATGCCCTCTACCGAAACAGTACAAGTGCAGAGAGCTTTAAAATGGCATTGCTGAGGAGTCCAGAGTAGAGCAGTGCCCAGCGAGGAGAAGTATTTAATTTATTTAAATGTTGGGAGCATTTTTGGGGGAGCAATATACACTGGAGAATGATATATGAGGCCCATCATTCACTGGAGCATCATCCATTTGGCCCATCATATACTGGAGCATTCCAAATGGGGGACATCAGATACTGAAGCAGCATTTACGGGGCCCATTATACACTAGATGATTAGAAATGGGGCCCATTATATAATTTGGAGCATAATTTGGGGCCGTAACACACTGGAGCATCGTCCATGGGGACCAACATATACTGGAGCATTCCAAATGGGGGACATCAGACACTGGAGTAGCATTTACAGGGCCCATTATACACTGGAGCATTAGAAATGGGGCCCATTATATATGGACTCTATGGAGCATTGGGCCCATAAGACAGTGGAGCATCATCCATGAGGACCAACATATACTGTAGCATTATGTGGAGCTCATCATATACTGTATGGAACATTATATGGGACCAATTATTCTGTATGGAGAAATATATAGGGCTCATTATTCTGTATGGCACACTAGGTGATGGCCATAATACTGTATGGAGTAATATACTGTCCATTTTTTGAGCTATTATAGAATTTAAAATAGATAATATCAGTCATGTCATGTAAGCAGTGAAGTATTTTTCTTTGTACTATACCTATATTTCTGTGCTGTATCGGAGCATCATGAGTTGTGGTATGTGTTAAAAGGGCGCACTGACACTCTTTGGCCCAGGGCACACGAAAACCTGGCGCCTGCCCTACCCCCCCTCAACTTTAGCCCCCAGTTTATTTAACCCCCAGTTTTCAATACGTAACTATTATTATAAAGTAAATTAAGGTTGCCAAGCTGAAGTAATAAGAATTGATGTCGTTGGCATTGAAATGGCCATTGTAGGAGTGTTTACTGTCCTCCACTCCCTGTCGACTTTGCTTCCCCATTGACTTGCATTGGGTTTCGTTTTTGAGTCCGACCCCGACTTTTCCCTACAGTTGGTCGATTTCGTTTGACCCGACTTTTTAGAAAGTCGGGTTTCATGAAACCCGACTCGACCCGAAAAAGGCAAAGTCGTTCATCTTTAGACACAACACATGCATGGAGAGCCTATTTATTGGGCTCTCCATGCATGTGCTGTGACTGTCACACAGCCACGACACATGCAGCTGTGGAGCCGAACAGCTGATCATCACCAGGTATCCGGGTTCCCGATGCAGCTATTCGGTAAGCGCTATAGCTATTCGGGTAAGGACTTATCCAAAGCTTTTCTCTCATCTATAGTTTCAGATCCACTGGACCTCTTAGGCTGGTTTTACATTAGCGTTTCTATGCACAGCGTATGATCTACATTGATCCGCATGCCTCACGCGTACATATATTTAACATTGTGAACTCAGGGACGTGCGCTGGCATGCATTGACATGTGTTTGCGCATGCATGTGTCATTTCGCGGTGTACGGCGAACACAAAATTTTGCATTTTTTGAAGCGTCAATTATGTGCAGTCATGCACATGTGGATGAGTGTGTAAAAACAACGCATTACTGTCTATAGGAATGCATTAGTACACAACGACATGTGTATGCATGCGTTCGATACGCATGCGTACTACAGAATGAGCGGGTCCAGGAAGTGATTTTAATTGCCAGCTGTATAAAAGGAAGCGTGTACACTGCAAGGCCATTACTCTACAGACTCTGGATGTGAGGACAAGACTGCCTATGTAAGTATAGAAGCTTCGAAAATGTCTGTCTGTCTCTGTAGTCTGTACTCTGTAGTAATTTTTTTTCTGTTCCTTGTAGACTGGTTGCTGCTCCGTCCCGGACTACTGTTGTGGCTTACTTGACATGTCCAGGATTTCTCTGTTCCAGTGGTGTGGTATTGGCCCTTCAGTTCTGAACCTAAACCCACTTTTTATTTATTTTTTTTGTAAATATAAATATTTCGTTTTCACAATCACTGTGTTTATCTCTTTATTTGAAAACATACACATGTGTGTATTGTATAACAGGTATTAGAGTGGAGGTTTTATTATTATTAAAGTTAGCAAACAATACAGGTACAAGTAGCAAACAATACAGGTACAAGTAGCAAACAATACAGGTACATTTACAAGCAGCTTAAACTATTTCGTCTTGCCATGCCACAAGTCCAATATCCGAAACAAAGTAGGCAGCAAATTCAGTTGGGCAACTTGCACTGTAGTCCTCAGAGAGTGATCTTGGTAATCCTGCAATGTGGTAGTAACAGGTTCCTCAAGTTCAAAGTGTTGTTGCTCTTTCTCCAGGATATAATTATGCAGAACAACACATGCTTTCACAACCTCATCAATTGTCTCAATTTTTAGATTGATGGCTGTTCCCAAAATGCGCCATTTAGATACCAGCAATCCAAAGGCACACTCCACAGTTCTTCGTGCCCTTGTCAGTCGGTAGTTGTATATCCTTTTGGTGTGATTCAAGTCCCCACTTGAGTACAGTTTTATGAGGTTGGCACACATTTGGAATGCCTCATCCCCAACCACAACAAATGGCATTGGCAGTCCTTTAGTGTTCAGAAGAGGTTTTGCCTGTGGAAAATTGAAATCATTACCATACAAGTGTTAGCCCATGTCAGAGTTTTTGAAAGTCTATGAGTCATTTCCTTGTCCAAATGAGCCAATGTCCTCGGCGACAAATCGACAGTCAGCATTTGCAATTGCCATGAGAACAATCAAAAAGTATTTTTTGTAATTAAAATACTCAGATCTATTTCCAGCAGATTTCATAATCCGAATGTGTCTGCCGTCCACAGCCCCCAAACAGTTTGGAAAATTACAAATGTCCTGGAATTTTGCAGCCAGAGTTCAGTTGTGGTTGAGGGAGGAATTCTTCATGCAGAACGTCACATAAAGAACGGCAGGTATCTCCAACAGTCCCAGAAAGCGTGGACACTCCAATCCGAAATTGAAAATGTAGAGATGATAAGGTCTCTCCGGTAGCCAGGAATCTGCTGAACAGTGAATGGGAAAAAAAATTAGTACATGGATTTTAGAACAATAATATTAATGACTGGTGTTTCATTTTTAAAATCATGTATCTCATGGTCACCAACAGATGTTCCTCAGCAGGAATTGCTCGACTTATCTGTGTCCTGCCTGGTGATGGATCCTTGGACATGTAACAGCAAGTCATGGAAGCTCTGTTCCGACATTCTCGAGTAGTCAAAAAACTTTCCCGGGTTTTCACGCAGTTCTGTGTACAATGAGTGGTAGGCTCCACGGTTCTCTCGGACTTCTACAATGGGGTGTTGCCAATAGCGGAAACGTCTTCCCCATCTTTCTCTACTTCTTTCTTCTTCACAAGCCACAGCAAAGGCAACAGCCAATTTCAATGACAAATCAAGATTAATCATGAAGTTCTCCACGCTAAGATCCATTGTGCAGCTTGGATACAGCTGCAAAACACGAGGATTTCATCAGTGCAGTGTGTCTATACACTACCGTGTAAAAGTTTAGGGTCACTAAGAAATTTCCTTATTTTTGAAAGAAAAGCACAGTTTTTTCCAATGAAGCTAACATTAAATGATTCAGAAATACACTCTATACATTGTTAATGTGATAAATGACTATTCTAGCTGCAAACATCTGGTTTGTAATGCAATATGTTCATAGGTGTATAGAGGCTCATTTCCAACAACCATCACTCCAGTGTTCTTATGGTACTTTGTGTTTGCTAACTGTGTAAGAAGGCTATGGGATGGTAAGAATTCCCTTGAAAACCCTTGTGCAAGTATGTTAGCACAGTTGAAAACCGTTTGGCTGATTAGAGAAGCTATAAACCTGACCTTCCTTTGAGCTAGTTTAGATTCTGGAGCATTACATTTAATGGTTCCATTAAACTCTCAGAATGGCCAGAAAAAAGAACTTTCATATGAAACTCGACAGTCTTTTCTTGTTCTTAGAAATGAAGGCTATTCCATATGAGGAGTTGCCAAGAAACTGAAGAATTCCTACAACAGTGTGTGTACTAATCCCTTCAGAGGAGAGCACAAACAGGTTCTAACCAGAGTAGAAAGAGAAGTGGGAGGTCGCGCTGCACAACTGAGCAACAAGACAAGTACATTAGAGTCTGTAGTTTGAGAAATCGATGCCTCACATGTCCTCAACTGGCAGCTTCATTAAATAGTACACGCAAAACGCCAGTGTCAACGTCTACCATGAAGAGGTGACTTCGGAATGCTGGCCTTCAGAGCAGAGTGGCAAAGAAATAGCTATATCTGAGACTGGCTAATAAAAGGAAAAGATTAATATGGGCAAAAGAACACAGACATTGGACAGAGGAAGATTGGAAAAAATGTTATGGACAGATGAATCCAAGTTTGAAGTGTTTGGATCACACAGAAGAACATTTGCGAGACGCAGAACAACTGAAAATATGCTGGAAGAGTGCCTGATGCCATCTGTCAAGCATGGTGGAGGTAGTGTGATGGTCTGGGGTTGTTTTGGTGCTGGTAAAGTGGGAGATTTGTACAAGGTAATAGGGATTTTGTATAAGGAAGGCTATCACTCCATTTTGCAACGCCATGCCATACCTTGTGAACAGTGCTTGATAGGAGCTAAATTCATCCTACAACAGGACAATGACCCAAAGCACACCTCCAAATTATGCAAGAAAAATTTAGTCAAAAAGCAGGCAGCTGGTATTCTATCTGTAATGGAGTGGCCAGCGCAGTCACCAGATCTCAACCACATTGAGCTGTTGTGGGAGCAGCTTGACCGTATGGTATGCAAAAAGAGACCATCAAGCCAAACCAACATGTGGGAGGGGCTTCTGGAAGCATGGGGTGAAATTTCACCAGACTACCTCAGCAAATTAACTGCTAGAATGCCAAAGGTCTGCAATGCTGTATTTGCTGCATAGGGAGCATTCTTTGACGAAAGCAAAGTTTGAAGTAGAAAATAATTATTTCAAATAAGAATATTTTTTAGAACCTTGTCAATGTCTGGACTAGATTTTAAATTCATTGGCAACTTATTTGATTAATAAAAGTATGAGTTTTCATGGAAAACACAAAATTATCTTGGTGACCCCAAAATTTGGAACGATAGTGTATATAGAAATCCCATGAGACACGCCCATTGTGTGACTGTTGTCAAGGAAATTCTACTGGAAAAGCATTAGAAATATCGAATGCATGCACAGAAACAACACAAACACATGCAAAAACGTATACAAACGCATGCACATGCAGCTTTTTTTGGCGTCATGCGTAAGATGATGCGGATAAAAACCGCTGCATAAACATGCGTTTGCATGCTTTTGCGCATGCAGATGATATGCTGCACACAGAAATGCTAATGTGAACCTAGCCTTACTCTACCTTCTCTCATAGGTAGAGACAGAAGCAGGAAGTGGATTGTACACAGATTACCATAGCATGGAGATGGGGGAAGTAATGCAGAAAAAGTAAACAGGCTATAGAAAAGAAGGAAATCACATGCAAAGGAAAGAGATGCAAAATAGAAGCTGTGCTGATGTACTGTGTATGCAGTGAAGATAATAGCATTCTTGACACACAGAGACCTCACATCCAGCATGTATTTCTGGCAGTGACACTCCTACTAGAGCAATATTTGAAATCTTGATCAGGCTGCTAAGTGCACATCAGGCAGAGTTTTTTTTAAAGCAAATTTTCATTACTCAGTATGGCTGCCATCTCACGTATACTGTACTCTAGCTAGAATCTCCTCTAAGAAGTAAGTACACTCCTAGTGTGCTTCTAGTACTCAAAGACCAGAGCTGCATTTCTAGCTTCATGGAAGAGAGCCTGAGCTGCTTGCAAACTCCAGCCTGACATGGAGATGGTCACATTGATCAGTGGAGTGGAGATGAGTGAAAAAAGACCTGGGGTGATGCCACCATCACGTGACTTGGGGAAGTAGAGCTTGTGTGCAGAGACTGGGAAAGAAAGTGAAACAGACCATCTTCTCATGCGGCTAAGTGCTCTATGTTTGAATCTGGGAAATAGTGGGAGACAGTTGTAGTTCTAGTTAGTATATACCCACAATCGTCCGAAGCTGTTACAACCAGGGTACTTCACATCAAGAAGACAGCCACAGGATGATAAAAACTTAGAAAAAGACATTCTAAGATACTGCTGGCTGTTACTACTGATGGGTGAACCTGAACAGTAAAGTTCGGAGTTCGTAGCAAACACCTACTGTTCAGGCATAGACCCCGAACATGGACTTCTCCATGAAGTCTGTGTTGCTGTTCATGTTTGTCAACCCGAACATCAGCTGTTTCCCACGCTGTTATCTGCTTGAAAGCACGAGAAACACCAGCAGCTCTGATTGACGGTAAGATTATTACCGCTGGTTAGAGAGTTGTGGTTCCAATGCTGTTAGATGCCAGCGTGAGCCAGCAGCTTTCAGCGGGAGTAAAAAGTTTGCCGCCTATCACAGAGGCATCGGTTAATGTGAGTACTATTCCCGTCAGCCTATGCCTACTGTCGCAGATAACAGGGAGACCAGGCACTACTGATGGGGTATTCATCAGCCAGCATCTGCACTTTAAATAATTACATTAAAAAATTACATGGGGTCTGTTCTATTTTTGATAACCAGCATGGCAAAACTGACAGCTGTGGGCTGCAACTCTCAGCTGTCAGCTTTATCATGTCTGGTTATTAGGCAGGGGTCCCCATGCCATTTTTTAAAATTATTTAAATAAATAATTAATGGATTGGGTGTAAAGTGAATATAACTTTGCTATTTTTAGAAAAAATTGTAAAACAAGGTATAGATTTTTATTTTAAATAAAGGATTTTACTCTAGTTGTTTTTGTTTACAATATGACTATGGAATTAGAAATGGAGAAGTGTCTTATAGATGCCTCTCCGTTACTAACCTCTGGGCTTAATGTTATCTGACAATACAAAGGTGACACGAACCCCACAAATGTTTTCCTACTTGCTACCACTACAGGGCAAGTGCAAGAGCAAAGGCCAGAATTGGGGGAACAATCTGGGCATTTGTAGGCTGCTATTTTTAGGCTAGGTACAATATTCATGGCCCCTTACCGGCCTGAGAAAGCTGTCTGCTTTAGCTTGGCTGGTTGTCAAAAATAGGGGGACCCATGCCATTTTTTTAAATTATTTATTTAAATAATTAAAAAAAATGGTGTGGGGACACCTTCATTCTTGATAACAACCATGATAAAGCTGAAAGCTGAGGGTTACAGCCTCCAGCTGTCAGTTTTGCCATGCTGGTTATCTAAAATAGAGCAGGAACCACTGAATTTTTTAAATTTATTGATTTATAGCGCAGGTGCCAGCTGATAAATACTCCAGTAAGTGGTGAATGCTCTCGCTGTTATCAGCGACAGCAGATGTGGGCTGATGGGAATAGCACTCACATTAGCCTACGTGTCTGTGATAGGTGGTAGACTTTTTGCTGCTGGCCACAGCTGCTGGCTCATGCTCTCATCTGACAGTGTAGGAACAGTAGCTTTCTGACCAGCGGTAATAATCTTTCCGTCGATCTTGCGCTATCATGCAGATGACAGCGTGGTAAACAATGGATGTTTGGCCCACCCATTCATCTGAATGGGGTCTGGGTTCAGGTTCAGGTACTGTTCTAGTTCCTGAACCAAATATTTTTTAAATGTTCAAGCGAAACCTGCCAGAACCAAACATCCAGAGGTTCGCCTATCACTTGCTGTTTTCACTAGAGTTAATTTTGCTTAATTATGCCACAAATGTTCACATTACTTGTACTTGTTTTCTGTAATTGTAACTGCAACTTATGCAATGCAAGTTTCCATGAGTACATGGCTATTGCTTTCAACTTGGCATCTGTAGTTGCCTTTTAACTTTTACTACTGCACAAAATTTGTTTTGTTACTGCACTTAGGCTAGTTTCACACTAGCGTTTATGAGCGCAGCGACGGCCTGCGCACGGCCGCTGCTAAGCCCCGCCCCCTGCCGCGCCCCGCTGCATGCGCCCTGCGTCCCCTATCTTTATCACTGGGGGCACAGGCCATGCGCAGTATGCGTTTGGCGGCGCATGCGCCTTTTTGACGGTGTGCCGACGCAACCAAACTGCAGCAGGTTGCGTTTGGCGCAGGTCGGCGCACCGTCAAAAGGACGCATGCGCCGCCAAACGCATACTGCGCACGGCCTGCGCCCCCAGTGATAAAGATAGGGGACGCAGGGCGCATGCAGCGTCATGCGCCGGTGGGCGGAGCTACCGGCGGAGGCACGGCAGGGGGCGGGGCTTAGCGGCGGCCGTGCGCAGGCCGTCGCTGCTCTCATAAACGCTAGTGTGAAACTAGCCTTATTTGTTTTTTTACTGCACAAATTGTGTATTACTACACACTAAAAAATACTCTGTCAAGGGGTATGAAAATGATTGAAGATTGCAACCTGAAACTTTGTGTAATTCAATTAACTAAATGTAACCATTAAGGTATAGTGGCATGAATAAGTTTGGGTATAAGTTTGGGCAGAGAAAAGGCATTCGATCAGCAGACAGAGCAACCGACCACAGAGCAGTAGGTCAGTGGATCGAAATCCCAAACCGAGCTATTACAACATGATGACAAATGATTGACCCTAAACAATTTATCCATTATCCACTTTTAGAAGCCATCTTCAGTTTTTTTTTTACAGATGGTGTTATGTTTGCATCAAGAATTTGTTGACATTTCATTGAATCCATTCATACTTCTCGTGAAATGTTTCCCCTGCCATTGACTGCAACACAATTCCAAAGCTTGATTGATCCACCTCCATGCTTAATGGTAAGTGAAATGTTCTCCTTAAATTCTGCAACCTTTTTTCTCCACACATAAATTTGATAATTGTGTCCAAGGATTTCTATTTTAACCTCATCGGTCCAAAGGACTTGCTTCCAAAATGCATCAGGCTTGTTTAGATGTTCTTTTAGCATATTTCTCAGGATGAATTTTATGGTGAGGATACAATAGATGTTTTCTACTGATGAATCTTCCATGAAGGCTATGTTTGTGCAGGTATCTTTGAACAGTAGATCAATGTACCACAACTCCAGAGTCTGCTAAATCTTTCTGAAGGTCTTTTGCAGTCAAGCGGGGGTTTTAATTTTCTTCTCCAGCAATCCAATGAGCAGCTCTCACTGAAAGTTTACTTGGTCTTTCAGACCTTGTCTTTTCCTCAACTGTTCCTGTTTACTGCCATTTCTAAATTACTGTATTTTTCGGACTATAAGACACACTTTTTTCCTCCCAAAATGTGAAGGAAAACCGGGGGTGCATCTTATAGTCCGGATGTACTGGCTCTGGCTGTGGTAGGGAGGTGGGGGAGCGGTTTTGGTGGAGCAGTGGGACACAGAGGCAGGAGTCGGCTGCTGCAGCTACCTCCTGTGCCCGCTGCTAAAGTGACATGATTATTCACTGCATTCCACGCCCATGGGCATGGAGCGCAATGGATATTCATTTCTTTTTCGCATCCTGGTATGATTGGCCCCATCCCGTTCCTGATATGATTGGTCCCATCCTTATTCTGGTATCCTAGGTTTCCTCCTCTGAAAACTAGGTGCGTCTTGTGGTCCGGTGCATCTTATAGTCAGAAAAATACGGTACATTTCAAACTGAGGAAAGGGCAACTTGAAAACACTTTGCTATCCTCTTATAGTCTTCTCTTGCTTTCTGTGCCGCCACCATTTTCATTTTCACAGTGCTAGGCAGCGGCTTAGAAGAACCCATGGTTGCTTTTTATGGCACAAGGTTAGAGGAGGCTGGGTTTTTATAAAACTGGTAAATTTGCATCATCTGGCCTTTCTTAATGATGAATGTGATCAAGCCATAACCCAAACAGGCTAATTAGGGTCTGAAACCTTGGTCAAAGTTATCTGAGCACACAAATCTCCAAGAACAACCAAATGTTTGCATAGGCCCATTTTACATTTTGTAAATTTTCAAATGTAAAAAATGACAATTTTTTTTTGCCTAAAAATCCCCAAAACATTTGTAATCTTTAACTATAGGCCTTTTAAAGATAATGCGATCTTCAATTTGCTTAACTGTTCACAATAACAGTAATTTTGACCAGGGTGCCCAAACGTTTACATGTCACTATATGCAAAAAAAATTTTTTTTTCATGTCAAAGGAGTCTATTCTCCATTCAGTGGTGTCACATATGTAGGAAAACAGAGGATTCAGAGCTCTGGATAAAGAAATGCTCCAATCCTAATAATACAATATTTAGCATATGGAATGCATGTTCCTTATAAAAAAAAGCAGGCAAATAGAAAAAATGTCATGGTTACTAAACAGTGGTAAAAGTAGGGACAACTACAACAGGGTTGAAAGTTGTTAAAACTATAAGAAATACTATCTATACTACAGAGTAATCTCATGAAACAGAGTGTACATTTATCACTTGGTTTCCCTAATTTTTTTGTAAAGGAAGAAGTGTTTTATTAGCAACAATCTGGAAATCCCAAGAATAAAAATACAGTCCCAAGACCATATTTTCAAGACAAAAAAAGATGCATTTTCCACCTTGGTGTATAGATCACAGTTTTGTTTCCAGAACTTTAGTATTCTGCTGCTGAATCATTCTACTGTAACAAATACTCCTGTATCTGCAATATCATGTGAAATATTAGAATTTGGTATGGGTACATTTGTAGCCTGAAATATGAAAATGCCATGGGATTTAGATATACAGACCACAACAAGGCCATTCAAATGATTTAGGATGTGAAGCTAATTTTAATGGATCCCGGCTGTTCAGTGGAAAATTCACTTCAATTACGATTCCCGATAGACTGCACATCATGCAGATCATCAGAACATCTTCACATCAAGTGTTTCCATGTTACAGCATAAATCACATCTATTCATACCCTAAGATTTTTTAGAACCATACATATATTCTGTATGTTTTTTTGCTTTTTATATAATATGCACTAAGTCAAAGATGGCTGTTGGATCATTCAGACTAAATGATAAATTGGTTTGACAAACAGCTTGCTTTAGTTCTTTTACATGCATTTTAAATCAGCAAACACAGTGGATTTTTCAAAACCAATCTATGCTAATATTCTTGGACGCATGGCCTTTAAAAGTAAAGTAAGTCACTTTAAGCTTTGGCATCTTGTTATCTATCCCTATCGTGCATAGTACATTTTGAAAGAACACAATTTATCCCTTTCATGAAAAATATCAGTCTATCTTCTTCTATAAAATGGTATTTGCCTATTTCCCTCCGGTAAACTGTAAATTGCCTGGCAGAATGCTAAGCCTGAAATGTTTGTTTGATCTGCAGAAATCACTAGCAGAAGGTTGTCTCATAAGAGCCCCAGGCTAGCAATAGCTATTACTGAGGTGTTCATAATCCACTGCTTTTATTGCATCTTGAATGCATGTGTGCCTGAACAAGTGTTTTTCTTGATCCACAATTCAGTTTGCCCTGAGGATGATTAACATTATAATGGAAGAGAAGGAAAGCCTAGATTCAGCATTATTTCCAAAATCATTCTTTACCTATTCAGCATTGATTTTGGACTTGACATTATTTCAATCATAATGGTCTGAAGTTGTGAGACTTATTTAGAAACTAAATAAATATATATGTATGGAGGGCTTCAATAGATATATAGATATTAGGTAAATAGATATGGAATAAATAGATAACTAAAAACTAGACTTGAGAAAAAGGATTCACAAGACAATTCATGTCAGTAGTCTGGGGCTGTTGTACTACAGCATGCAAACCTCCTTGTACTCAGGGAATCTGCAGCAGTAGAGGGCAGTTCACAATGCTTTGGATACATTTGTATTAGGTTCCTTAGCTGCAACAGTGCAGACAATGAGGGGACAGTGGTACTTAGCCAACACTATTTATTTAATGAACACAAAAAAGAAAATCTATTTATAAGTATATAGGCAAGTAAGCACTGTATTGCTGGTAACAGTAACAGGGTTAATACAGGATATTATGTCACAACAATGTGACTAAATACAATATCTATGCTACGTTCTATTACATATACTGTGCTCATTATCCAGCAGTTAAACAACTGTTTATGTATCAACTTCACTCTCAGTACTAGGCCCATCCTCACTGTAGTCTATGTAAACACCTCTGATCATTACATTGGCCCTAGCGGAGGTCACCGGTATGTCCCGCTAGGCTGCAAGTACTAGCTATGCGAGTCACTGAGTATACAGTGTGCTCATCGCACTGGCCATCTCCGTTCCCTGAAGAACGGCCCCAGCCCACACCTTGTACTGTACGTCTATGCTAGAAGTAACGGCCCACAGGAAAGGTTCTCTGCTACAGCCGTATCCTCTCACGAGCCTAATTTGTATCTGGTCACAATCTTCTATTGGTGCTGCTTACAGATCTACCACCGGTGCTGCTTACAGATCTTTTACTGGTGCTGGTCACAGACTTGTCTTGTTCACAGTTCAAGCCTTCTCTGGCATCTGACTGCTCTCAGACCCTTATGTGGCGGTGGTGGTTGTAAGCCCACCTAGCACCACATGACCTGTCCTGGTACAGGTTCTTACACCAACTGCCTCTTCTCACCTGTCACCTGACCTGGTGTCATTTTTAAACTCTTCCTGTAGGAAAATAGGTTCCCACTATTAAGTTCCTACTACTGTAATTCTTCTTTATTTTCACTTTTGCCTTTGACCAGCAAATGGAGGTAGCATACATAGTAACATAGTTTTGAAGGCTGAAGGAAGACCTTATGTCCATCTAGTTCAGCCTATTTTTAGTGCAGCTGCTCTGCATTGTTGATCCTGGGGAAGGCAAAAAAACCCACAGAGTAGAAGCCAATTTTCTCCATAGGGAAAAAAATTCCTTCCCCTAAGCTGGGTCAACCATCTACCTATAATATTATGTTATTCGTAACCTTCTATACTGTTACTCACAAGAAAAGCATCCATTCCTTTTTTAAATTCTTTCAGTGAGTTGGCCATCACCACTTCCTCAGGAAGAGAATCCCAGAGCCTCACTGCTCTTACCGTGAAGAACCCTCTTCTATGCTGGTGCAGAAATTGTCTTTCCTCCAAACTAAGAGAATGGCCCCTTGTTCTTGTCACAGTCCTTGGTACAAACGGTTCATTGGAGAGATCTCTGTATTGCCCTCTGATATACTTGTACATATATATTAGGTCTCTCCTAAGTCTTCTCTTTTCTAGAGTAAATAGACCTAATTTTGATAACCTTTCTGGGTATTGTAGTGAACCAGCTCCATTTATCATTTAAACAGAAAGCAAAAAACACAAATATCCTGAACTAAAAAGTAAAAAATGAACTGCAAATAATGTAGGGTGTGACTGCCCTCTTTCTGAGCTGGGAAAACCATCCTGTCTGGCCTAAGCTTTTACTAGTGGTTCAGCCGCTTGATCCTTGTTCACATTCACGTCACTTGGCAAGTGAAAAGGTTTTAAATACTAGAGTAGGGACTGTCCCACAAGGGTTGCCGTGACGTGGCGGGATGGCTTGTACATTATTTTGATCAAAATTATGTTTACTAAATACCCTTATTATTATTATTACCTTTATGCATTATTTGCAGTTTATTTTTTACTTTTTAGCTCAGGATATTTGTGTTTTTTGCTTTCTGTTTTCTCTGGTTAATGGTCATGTGTTAATATGCACTTACATTGTGCATACACATTAACTTACTTTTCTCAGTTCAGATTCGTTTTTTATTCATTTTATCCATTTATCATTTTAGTAACCCGCCTTTGAACCCTTTCAAGTTCAGAAATGTCTTTCTTGAGCACCGGCGTCCAAAATTGCACACAATACTCCAAGTGTGGTCTGACGAGTGATTTGTACAGAGGGAGAATTATGTTTTCATCTCGTGTCCCCAGACCTCTTCCAATGCATCCCATGACCCTATTTGCTTTGGTGGCAGCTGCCTGACACTGGGCACTCCAATTTAGCTTCTTACTGACTAAGATGCCTAAGTCTTTTTCCATGTCTGATTTCCCCAGCAGTTTCTCATTTAGTAAGTAATTGTAGCATCTGTTTCTCCTTCCCATGTGGATAGCCTTACACTTATCTGTGTTAAACCTCATGGTAGGAGTTGGATTCCTGCGTTTACTCAGCAGGGATCCAGATCCTCACATTCTGCACTCTCCTCCTATTTTGCCACTGCAGAGGAGATTGCAGAAGAGATTGCCTTGCAGCAAATCTCTCCTGAGGCTAAGTCCTTCTGTCCTCTTACTGGGCATGCTCATGGGACGATCTCCCATTGGAGATCGGGAGTCATGTGCTCAGGTCCCGCTCCAGTTCTCATTGGTCCATCTCAGAGATCTGGAAGCGTGCCGAAGGTCCCGGCTGCTATAAAACTACCAGAGGGGTCATTTTGACCCTTTTGCTATTTCTTTTTCCTATAATTTCTAAAATTTTAACAAATGAGTTCTGACTTTTTGTGACTTTTATTTATTCATGTAGTGTATATTTTAGGACACAAAAATGAATTGTAACTTTTTCAGGGGCCCGGATTTTACAATTCATACCTATAAGTACTGAAGGGGTCAATTTGACCCCATACATAAAAGTAGTAGTAGGCAAGTCACCTAATATTACAGAGTACAGAAAATCACAGTGCTTCTCCCTAGTTGTAGAGTGTAATTGTATCTTTGCATATCAGGGATAATTCAGCATTTTGTTTTGTCTAAACTTGTCTGAACATGTTCGATCCATGTCTCTTGTAGCGATTTCTGTCTGCACTTCAGTAGCAAACATGACAGTTGAAGCTACAACTCTGCATGTTTGTACAGTGTCGTTTTATTACTTCTGCGATCTTGCAAGTCCCTTTTTGCGCCGTATATTTGAAGCATGAGTAAGCAGAGAGGTCTGACAAGTGATGAAATTTTGAAATGTCTTCAGAATTTATCTGAAAATGAGTCAGAAGTGGCCCATCATCCGCAATGTCTGAACAACAAACAAAAGGACAAGAAATCCGCAAGCATCGAAAATGTGGAGTTGGAAGATGCAACTAAACAACTAAAACTTGCGCAAGCTGTAACAAACCAGTTTGTGGAAAATGCGCTGGGAAAGTGGAAGAAAGTACTGTTTGTGTTAACTGTTGGACACCGCATGCTATGACCATGTAAAAGGAAAATGCGTGCTGTACTTGATCTTAACACTGTTCCTACTAAGTTAAAATAAATGTTCTTAAATTTGTTGGCAACAAAAAAGTTATTTTTACTCCAGAGTCAGTACTTTTGAATGGGGGTCAAAATGACCCCTAATGGTAGTTATAGGTATTATGAAACATGCGGTAGTTCTAGTGATAAAAGGCGCTCATGGCTGTTCCGCCATGCGCTAGTAGTCATACTTGCTGCTGTGTGTATAAGGACGGAAGCATGATTCTGGTGACTGACTCATTTGAAACCCCTTCCCTCTGATATTACGCATGTGAATAGGGACTGAGTTAGTTTCAGCACCAGCGCTCCTCTACTTCAACTCGCACAGCTGCTAGCGTCCGACATTGCGCTTGCGCCTTGCCTTTGTCGTTTGGCGGCAGTGTCCACGCCGCACTGCCGTAGCAGCCTCCTTTGCGTTTCCAGTTGCAACGCTGCACACACGGTAGGTCTAGACGGATGTAGTGCCGTCGTCTTGGGCTACTCCTGTGACCGTATACCGTGTGTGCGTTTTTTACTGAGTTCTGTGACTACAACAGGCTCAGTTATTTGTGTTTGTACTTTTGGCATCTCCATGAGTTTAACTGAGATTGCTCTGCACACCTGGGTGGAGTTTAACCCTGTGTGCAATTCCGCCATGTTGCTCCTGCACCACTTAGCAGCGGTTATTTCACCTACTGCACGGTGATCCCCGAGCGGCGAACGCACTTTATTTATATTTTTATTTAGTGTGTTCGGCCGTTCCTAACACCTCATTTGCCATTTTTCAGCCCAATTCTCCAATTTGCTCAAATCTGTCTGTACTTGCAAACTGTCCTCCTTTGTGTTAACTACCTTACATAGTTTTGTATCATCTGCAAATACTGATATTTTACTGTGTAAGCCATCCACTAGATCATTAATAAATATATTAAATAGTAGGGGGCCCAATACAGAACTCTGTGGTACCCCACTAGTAACCCTGGCCCAATCTGAGTATGCACCATTAATAACCACTCTTTGTTTTCTATCACTAAGCCAGCTACCTAACCATCTACACACATTTTCCCCTAGCCCAAGCTTTCTCATCTTACTTACCAATCTTTTATGTGGGACAGTGTCAAATGCTTTAGAGAAGTCAAGATAAATGACATCCAATGATTCGCTTGGTCCATTTGAGAGCTTACATCCTCATAGAAGCTGATCAGGTTAGTTTGACAGGAGCGATCCTTCATAAATCCATGTTAATATGGAGTTAAACATTTATTAACATTGAGATATTCCATAATGGTATCACTTAGAAACCCTTTAAAAATTTTACCCACAACAGATGTTAAGCTTACCGGCCTATAGTTTCCAGGTTCCCTTTTACACCCCTTTTTGAATATTGGTACCACATTTGCTTGCCGCCAATCAAAAGGAACAGACCCTGTTTCTATAGAGTCTTTAAATATAAGGAATAGAGGCCTGTCTATCACATTACTTAACTCCCTTAATACCCGAGGGTGAATGCCATCAGGGCCTGGTGATTTGTCAATTTTAATCTTACTGAGGCGGTTCTGCACTTCTTCCTGGGTTAGGCAGGTAATACTTAATAAGGAGTTTACATTATCACTCTGCATTTCCCCTGGCAAATCCTTTTCCTGTGTGAACACTGTTGAGAAAAAAGTATTTAAAACATTTGCTTTTCCCACATCGCTCTCTATGAATTCCCCCTCATTATTCTTTAAAGGGCCGACACCATCAATTTTAATCATTTTACTTTTTATGTAATTAAAGAATAGTTTGGGGTTTGTTTTACTTTCCTTAGCAATGAGTCTCTCAGTTTCCACTTTTGCTAAATGTATTTGTTTTTTACATATTTTATTTTTTCTCTATAACTTTTTAATGCGTCTTCATTGCCTTCTTGTTTTAGCTTCTTAAATGCCTTGTTCTTGTTATTTATTGCCCTTTTTACATCCTTATTTAGCCACATTGGTGTTCTCCTGTTCCTAGCCCTTTTATTTCTGTACGGTATGGCTAGCTCGCAGTGGGTGTGTAAAACTGATTTAAATATTTCCCATTTATTTTCTGTGCTCCTATTTTTGAGGACATTGTCCCAATCAAATCGGCAAAGGTCCTCTCTAAGCTGATCAAACTTTGCTTTCCTGAAATTCAGCGCTTTTGTAACCCCCTTCCAGGGCACCTTACTGAAGGACAAGTGGAATTGTATTATATTGTGATCACTGTTCCCTAGGTGCACATCCACTCGTATGTCTGTTATTCTCTCTGGCCCGTTGCTTAAAATTAAGTCCAGAAGGGCTGTTCCTCTAGTTGGGCCCTGCACAAGTTGTGACAGATAATTATCCTTGGTCACTGACAGAAATTGGTTTCCTTTCTGAGATACGCAGGTTTCAGTTTCCCAGTCTATGTCGGGGTAGTTGAAGTCCCCCATAATAATCACCTCATTGTGATTTGCAGCTTTGTCTATTTGTTTCAATAATACATTTTCAGTGGTTTCTGTTATATTTGGTGGCTTATAACAAACCCCTATGAGGATTTTATTACTTTTTCCTCCTTGTATCTCCACCCATAGAGACTCCACCTCTTCATTTCCTTCTTGTATATCTTCTCTTAGTGTGGGCTTTAAAGTGGACTTTATATATACAGTAGACAGACTCTACCCCCTTTCCTTTTTTTACGATCCCTCCTAGTTTATGCCAGGTGTTTGCTGGCATTTACTAAACTAGGCATCAACTATACTCAACTTATCTCTTGTCCACTTTCTTCTTTCTGATGTGGCCACTTGACCAATGTCTTGCAAATCTTTTTCTTTAACTTTAATAGATATGAAATAAATAGAGAGAAAGATTATGTGTCAATCGTAAAGACTATGAGGCCGATTCATCAAGACTGGCATAGTGTACACTTGCACTATGCAAGTGTTACTGGAATACATAGTGCTGAGTTCATTAAGAGGTGCATACCACTTAGTGAATTCAGTGCATCGCCTCTATGGCGTGTGTTTACATGCACTGTGTTATGAATGCTATTTCAGTCAGGGAGTGGAGTAGCATATTTGGTATACAAACACTTTCATTTTTTATGAATTTGAAGGGCGGGCATTGCCATGCTCCATCCTGTCCCAAATCTGCCAATTTTAGTGGAGCTGATTCATATTTGCATGATAATGCCAAAAGTGATACATTTTTTTGCTCAATTCCCCATTGTGCAAAAATGTGTGACTTTCAAAGCGTTTATGCCACCTTTCTGGAGTAAAAGCTTTGATGAATTGGACCATATATATTTTGTATAGCTACACTATTCTATCAAGATCAACATTAAAAATATGTTAGTATTCACAACTAACAATCAGAGCATTTACAACTCTACTGTGCTTTCGTGTTTCACTTATAGAGATATTTTTTAGTAAACATGTTGTATAATGATAAAAATGGTTAAACATTAATGTATGTACAGTGGTGTTAAAAAGTGTTTGACCCCACCTTGATTTACTATTCTTTTGCATGTTTTATATGTTCACCCTTCACTGCACTTCTTTGCTGGCCATACCTCTCAGAAGACTTGCGTTTAGGAGTTCTAGCCCTTCAGCTAAGAACTGACCCAACCTTTATCGGATTGAGATGCTGTGGCATCACCTTAAAAAAGCGGTTATTGCTCAGGAGGAGTGGGCCAAAATTCTCCAGAGCATTTTAAGAAACTCATTGCCAGTTATGGCAAATGCTTGATTGCAGTTGTTTTTGCTAAGAGTGGCCCAACCAGTTATTAGTTTTAGTGGGCAATCACTTTTTCACTCAGGGCCCTGTAGGTTTGGATTTCTTTTTCCTTTAATAATAAAGGAATATATGCATGGCTCACCCTCCTCGCGCCGTTGCTGCATCTCTGTCCCTGCATCTCTGTCCCGGCGCCGGCAGCTCTCCCCTTTGATGAGAGGTCACATGGTACCGCTCATTAAGGTAATGAATAAGCGCTTTATGCCTATGAGAGTGGATATATGTACATATTCAATAATAATAAAGACCTTAATTTTAAAACTGCATTTTGTGTTTACTTGTGTTATCTTTGTCTAATATTTCAATTTGTTTTGTGATCTGAAACATTTAAGTATGACAAACATGCACAAGATTAGTAAATTAGGAAGGGTGCAAACACTTTTTCACACCACTATATTTATAAGGAACCTAACATACACTCACAGGTAACAGAAAGAGGAAATACCTACTATAGGGGAGGCCGCACCCACACCCAACTGGTCCCTCTAAAGGCTTGAAAGGTGTACAAATCAAAAATACCATCTTGTACCTGATTTCCTGAAAGGTAATCAAGGGGTTTCTCGTACCTCCAGAGGAACCAGAAGGAAGGCTGCAACACACTGCCAACAAGAGGAGAGGAAAATGTGCAGGAATATATGAAAACCAAGAGTGAGAAAATTAAAACATGTTCATATAAGATAGAGAGATACAAATAAGGAGAAAGGAATAAGAATATCCTCCTAGAAATCTAAAGAGGTGAATGGAAGAGGAACTGGGAAGGAAAATAAACAGACTCACTGCAGAACTTCAACTGGTGTTTTCCACGCAAGGTTAACCCCTTAGCTGAAGGACTGGAAATCCTAAACCAAAGTCTACCTAGAGGTATAGCCAGCAAGGAAGTGCAGTGAAGATTGAACATATAGAACCCAACCGAGAATGTGATAGGGCAGACTAATATGGAAAAATGAAATATACCTGGAGAGAAGCAAACAAAAAATGGTGAACAAAATAAATTGGAACCATCAGCATTTGGACAGGGAAGAAAAGGCATTCGATCAGCAGACAGAGCAACCAACCACAGAGCAGCAGGTCAGTGGATCGAAATCCCAAACCGAGCTATTACAATATGATGACAAATGATTGACCCTAAACAATTTAAAGATGTCTGCTGAATAGTGTGATCATCTGATGTTGGGTGATTAAATGAATTGATATAGTGGCATGTAAAAGTTTGGGCACCCCAGGTTAAAACTACTGTAATGGTGAACAGTTAAGCAAGTTGAAGATGAAATTATCTCTAAAAGGCCTAAAGTTAAAGATTACAAATTTTCTTTTGTATTTTATGCAAAAAAAATATTGTAATTTTTTACTTTTTAAAAATTACAAAAAGAAAAATGGGCAAATGCAAAAGCTTGGCCACCCTTGGAGATTTGTGCGATCACATAATTTTGGTCAAGGTTTCAGACCTTTATTTGCCTGTTAGAATTATGGCTTGTTGTTCCAGCTTTATAAAAGCCTATCCTCCTCTAACCAAGGTACATCATTGTTAAAGTTTTAAAACCCCTTTATGATTCTGCAGCCAAAGAATTGCAAATACTTCCAAAACACTTAAGGGCTGGCAGTTCATATGCCAGTCTTAATGAAGGGCTTGTTGGAGTATGGTGTACCAAATTCATTAAGAGGGGCTCATCACTTAGTGCATTTGGTGCATCTTCTCAGTGATATGCTCCTCTGTTACACCTTGCCAGAAATGCTAATCCACTAAGGGATGGGTGTGTGTAACCACACCCAGCTCGGCCTATCTATTCAAAAAATAAATATTTTGGAAAGTAAATTAAAAAATTCTACTCTTGCATTTTGAGTATAAGGTAAGGATGACTTTGTGCTTTTAGTATTGAGTCAAATAGACAAAACTTGACTTGATAATTCAACTGCACCAATTTAGATTGATAAGAAGTGACAATCCAGTCCATTACAGAATCTATTACCGTAATTGTGATTCACATGGGTACAACATTTTAATTATTATAATATGCCTATAATTGCAAACATGTTAAGTATAAAATGCAAAACCTTCCTCTTGCATAGCTCGTTTGAAACAAAATAAATGACCGTGAGAAAATAGGTTAATAAGCCACATTTGTTAAATGCTTTCCCTTGTCTTGGAGGCCTTGGCAGTTAATGCAGTTTCCCTTTATTTGCAGTTTCTGTCATCACTGCTGCACATGACAGATGTAGCTGCCTTAACTGCTTTGCAACATGACAGTGACATAGACAAACAGCTTATAGATTCAGACCTATTATAAGAAATGGACATAATGCTGGAAACCAGAACACTTAAATTTTGTAATCATAATTTCTTAAAAGAGTTTCTAAATTAAAATGTAATGAATCTTGTTGCAAATTATAGGCTGTATTATAACAAGACGTAATAAAATTAAGAAAGAAGTAAATTATCAACATTTAGCTCTATAACATCAACATATTTTGTGGTATTGTATTAAACATCTGTTGCCTCTGCCCCTTTAAATATTTTAATTTAATATTAATTTTCTGTATTAAAATTAAAGAAGTTTTGGTGTTGATATAAGTAATCAAACTTAGAATGACAAATTAGAAGCTTCTGCATGATTTGCGGCTGCTAGACAGCCTAAATACATGTGGGGATTCCCTAACAAACAGGCATTCCTAACAAGTATTCAGCCTGTCCAGTAGCCGAAAATCATGCAGCTGTGTAGACACAAAGTAAATCTCCGAGCATGCCAAAATACTAGGACACTCAAGCATGCTCGGGAAAACCTTGCATTTTGGTTACATGTAGAAAAACCTGTACAAGTCCAATCTGTACCACCAACTGCCTCTGATTTTACAGAGTGCTACTAGTAGGTTAATCTCTTTTAGCTTGATAAGGAATAAGTATTAGAAACACCTCTGTATAGTTTAATGTAAGAAAAATTGTAATGCTCATGCCCTGACTGGATGGCGTGAGTGTTGGATTGTGGCCCAACTATGTCACAAACCAGACTACCCTGGAAGGGGCGTGACTAAGCAGCTACCTTGGTGTTTACTGGAGCCTCTGAGGTTGAGGTCAGGCTTGTGCAGCAGGTAGCTGCCAGGTACCACTCCAGGGCGGTGTCTGGCAGTGGCAGCTGATCTCACTGAGGGAACAGAACACTGACAGGTGTGAGCAAGTGTTGATGGGCACGGTTGGCACTCTGGCAGGCAGGCGGGAATGGCTGGTGGGACTGGAAATGGTTCGGGTAGGACAGGAACACAGGCAGGTATGAGTGGGATAAGGGAACAGGTAGGAATCAGTTCAGACAGGAGGGACAAGAACCGTCAGGAACCAGTTCTGACTGGTAGGAACCAGTTCTGACTAGAGGGAAAGGAACCGGTAGGAACCAGATCTGACTGGAGGGACAGGAACCAGTAGGAGCCAGTACAGACCAGAGGGCAGAACTGCAGGGTGCAGTGCAGGGCAGAACCGCGGGATGCGGAGCAAAGAGCAGAACCACAGTTTGCAGAACAGAACCGCAAGGTGCATAGCAGAACAGAAGCACAAGGTGCGGAGCAAAGGGCAGAGCAGCAGGCTGTGGAGCAAAGAGCAGAACTACAGTTTGCGGAGCAAAGAGCTGAGTCGCTGGTTGTGGAGCAAAGAGTTGAGAGGCAGGTTGCAGAGCAAAGAGCTGAGCTGCAGATTGCGGAGCAAAGAGCAGAACCGCAGGTTGTGGAGCAAAGAGCAGAACCGCAGGTTGCGGAGCAAAGAGCAGAGCCGCAGGTTGCGGAGCAAAGAGCAGAGCCGCAGGTTGCGGAGCAAAGAGCAGAGCTGCAGATTGTGGAGCAAGTGCAGGGAATAAACACAAGGATACACACAGCAGGGAAGAGAAGCTACAGACAAGGATACAAACAGGTACAGGTATAGGACAAGGTCAGGTACAGGAACAGACTCAGGATAAAGGGTACAGGCAAGGGTATGCACCCCCGTGGAGGCGGAAAAAAGAGACACAGGTACAGGCCAGGGTATGCAGCCCCCTGGAATCAGAAACAAGAGACACAGGTACAGGCCAGGGTATGCAGCCCCCTGGAGGTGGAAAGGAGAGACACAGCAGGACAGGACCTGGCAACTCAGTAGCCAAAGACAGACTGAGAGAGTTCGTTGCTCAGGCATCCTCCAATGGGTGAGGATGCCTAAAGTACCTGATACCTATTGGCAATTGGCTGGGGACAACTTAGGAGAGTGCACACAGTCTCTATAAGACCCAGGAAGTGGCAGTTCTGCCGCCCTAAGCACACAGCCAGGAAGTATGCAAACAGCAGGTAGGAGACATGAGGCTCACAGCATGGAGCAGACAGAGAGCAGAACTCACAGCATGGCCTAGAGGGGTAAGTAAGATGATATATCTGCCTGGTGAGAGATGGGTGAGGATGCCTAAAGTAC
This sequence comes from Dendrobates tinctorius, assembly GCF_039654945.1. Taxonomy (NCBI): domain Eukaryota; kingdom Metazoa; phylum Chordata; class Amphibia; order Anura; family Dendrobatidae; genus Dendrobates; species Dendrobates tinctorius. The sequence goes on from NW_027361673.1 coordinate 7,275,876, forward strand.
CTGATACCTATTGGCAATTGGCTGGGGACAACTTAGGAGAGTGCACACAGTCTCTATAAGACCCAGGAAGTGGCAGTTCTGCCGCCCTAAGCACACAGCCAGGAAGTATGCAAACAGCAGGTAGGAGACATGAGGCTCACAGCATGGAGCAGACAGAGAGCAGAACTCACAGCATGGCCTAGAGGGGTAAGTAAGATGATATATCTGCCTGGTGAGAGATGGAAAGCCATGCAGTGATGCCAGCAGGGTTGTTACAAAAATTGTGTCATGCTTTTTTGATAGCCATACTTAAAAATTTATTTATACCCTTTGAACTTTTCCACATTTTTTCACTTTACACCTACAAATTTATTGTTTCTTTAGTTGCATTTTATGTGATATAAAATATTGGCACCCCTTAATTTTTTTCATAAATTGTACAATATCTTCAGAAATAAATGTATATGTACCACAGTTATATACTCAGGATTTTTTTTTATTAGTGGTCCAAAGTAATACAACAATAAAACATTGTTTTTCAATTTACATGTTACAATTTCAAAAAGTAAACAGAATGAACAGCATGTGCAGCAATAAAGGCACCTCTAATTAATACTTAGCTACACACCCTTTGGCATTGAAGACAGCCTCCAAATGTTTATTGTAGCCATTTATAAGCTTCTTGCCCATCTCAGCTGGTATTTTCTCCCACTCTTCCTTTGCAGTCTGTTCAAGCTCTTGAATGTTTGCCGGCTTCTTTTTCCCAGTGGCAGATTTCAGCTCACCCCAAAAATTTTCAATGGGATTGAGGTCAGGACTTATTGATGGCCATTTTAAAACAGTCCATTTTTTCTTTTTCAACCATTCCTGTGTACTTTTGGATGTGTGCTTTGGGTCATTGTCTTGCTGGAGGACACATGATCTTTGACTCAAACCAAGTTTTCTTACACTGAGTAGGACATTTCACTCTGAAGTCTCTTGACAATTCTCTGATTTCATGATTTCTGTGATACAGTCAAGGTCTCCAGCATCATATGCAGCAAAGCAATCGCACAGCATTATGAATCCTCCACCATGTTTAACTGTTGGTTGGTTGTTCTTTTCCTTATAAGCTTTATTGCACTGTCTGTAAACAAATTGTTGCTTGTCATTGCCAAAAGCTCTATTTTTGCTTAATCTGTCCACAGAAAGTTTTCCCAGAAGGATTGTGGCTTGTCAAGGTACTCTTTGGCAAAGATCAGTTGTTCCTTTTCATGTCTTTTCTTCAGCAATGGTTTCTACCTTGGCCTATGCCCATAACGCTCTGCTTGGTTTACTGTGCGGCATGGGGTACTTGTTGAAACCATATACCCAGACTGCTCCAGGTTGGCCTTCAGGTCTTTGGATGTTTGACGTGGTTCTTTTCCACCATTCGCACGAACCTTCGAAGACATCTCTTCTTAATTTTCCTCTTTCCCCCACATCCACGGAGGTTCTTGACAGTTCCATGCTTGGCAAATTTCTTAATAACATTGCACACTGTTGAAGCTGGGATACCAAGGTCTTTGGAGATGGCCTCATACTAAGTCTTGCGTTTGCTAATAATAGCAGTTCTTATGTTCTCAGACAGGTCCTTTGTTTTCACCATTGTGACAAAGGAATAGAGCCTACCAAATGGCTTTTTAAAACATTGCAGTCATCATTCATTGGCTAATTTATGTCACATGGGCACTGACAATTAATCACGGGTGTTTCTCATCTGTGATTTACCACAGGTGAGTCAAAATGTGTTTCCATACTAATTTAATGTAAAGGGTGAAAATACCAGTCCTCTCCCTCCACATGCCATGATGTGACCGGCTATAGCTACTTCTTACCTCCACCCTCCGGTCTTATTCAGCTTTACTTTTCTGGATTCTTGTGTCCTTCCATTTGTGGTTGTTGTAGCCCTTATTTTTGAGATACTACTTTATTTGCCTCCGCCAACTCTACTTCTTATCAGGAATTTCTGTTGTTCAGGGGGCTCAATTGTGTAGGATTACATATTATTTTCCATCTTCTGTTCACGTGTATAATTTATGATTTGCATTACATGGACTGTTATTATTATTTTCAATAGTTACCTTTCCAGGATACGTTTGGAGTGTGCTATACTTCAGCACACACTGGTGCACATAGTGGAGGAGCCTGGTTGGTCCTTACATGGTCCTCCAGCTGTGATTTATGTGTAGCCTGTTTGGCCTTTTTAATTGTTTTTAAATGTGCGTATCTTGTTTAGCTTATATTTCAATAAATCTTAGTTACTGTATATACTCGAGTATAAGCTGACCTGAGTATAAGCCGAGGCACCTAATTTTGCCACAGAAAACTGGGTAAGCTTATTGACTTGAGTATAAGCCAGGTATGCATTGTCCCCTCATCCCTGTAGTGCTATGTGTGGCTCCCCCGTCCTGTCCTGGTATTTAGCTCCCCCGTCCTGTCCTGGTATGTGGCCCCTCTCCTGTCCTGGTATGTGGCTCCCTCGTTTTGTCATGGTATGTGTGGCTCCCCCATCTTGTCCCAGAATGTGTGGTCTCCCTGTTGTATGCATGGCTCACCCCCCTCCCATCGTTATATGCATGGCTCACCCTCCTCGCGCCGTTGCTGCATCTCTGTCCCGGCGCCGGCAGCTCTCCCCTTTGATGAGAGGTCACATGGTACCGCTCATTAAGGTAATGAATAAGCGCTTTATGCCTATGAGAGTGGATATATGTACATATTCATTACCTTAATGAGCGGTACCATGTGACCGCTCAACACAGGGGAAGAGCTGCCGGCGCCTGAACAGAGATGTGGGGATAGAGATGCAAGGACGGCGTGAGGAGGGTGAGTATGATGTCTTCTTGAAGCCAGCAGCAGCATCTGTCACTGTCACATTCTTTCAAATGTCCCAAACAGTTTGAAGGGGGCTTCAAAGAAAATTGCTTCACGCTAGTCCTCTGATGTACAATCCCTGGAATTCCTGCAGATTGTCAGTCTGTCTTTGATGTTTTATTTGGAGGGAAGTGGCTTCTTTGCTACCCATCTTGACACCAGGCCAACCTCCAAAAGTCTTTGTTTCACTGTACTCACTGATATTTGCCTGCTGCCATTCTTGAACAAGCTCTGCTCTGATGTTGAACAATTCTCATAGCTGAATTCTGTTTATGAGATTGTTTGGGAGTTGCTGAATTTTCTTGGGTGTCCTGAAGCCTTTTTCACAGAAACTGATCCTCATTTTGAAGTTCTTGACAATTCAATAAATAATTGATTTAAATAGCAACCTTACAAGCAGCAATTTAAAGCTCTTTTGATGCAAAGCAATGATGATTGCACATGGTTCCTTGGAGGTAACCATGGAGGCAGAATAAGACAATGTAACAAGTTTGTTTTTATAATTCAATCATCATGACAGGATATCAGCTGCCTTGTCCTCATTATCACTTTCTTCCCAGATAATAAGATCACAGAAATTATGTTGGTCATTCCTTAATTACAACCTACTAAAAGCTAAATTCTATTAAAACATTAATGAAAAAAACAAGCTTGCCTCTTTTAGCCTTTTATAATAGAACAGAAATTTCACAGTTTTTAAAACAGTAGTCTGTTATCAATCGCATTCTGAAACATCTGACTGTTATTACTGTAGTTTTACTGGATATCAGTAATGTTCAATCAAGAGGGAAACTGCTGGACTGCACTTTAATGTAAGACCAACAGGATTAATTCTGAAATGGAGACCTTTTCATAAATTTCACTTGTTAGATTTTGAACACCCCCAGTCGTATTTCAAACTTTTGTTTCTGTGACGTTTTGTAATCATTTTCTGTTCTGCCTCAGTACACTTTAATTGATTTTAAACACTGCACATTGTGTGACTTGCTTTCCCAATGTCAATGATTAACTCTTAAGTAACACATCTGAATAAGAAAAAATCATTGCAACTATGAGGAAGTTAAAGAAAAAAAATACATATATTTTATTCTGTATAGTTTCATAAAATCAAAGACAGTAAAAGGGAAAAATGCATTATTCAATGCAATGCTTTATTCACATTGTACTTATGGTTTCCATAAGATGTTCCAGTAGCTATAGTCTTTACAGGCCAGATGGTAGCTTTAAGGGTGCATATTTTAAAAAAAAATTTTTTTCCATCATGGTGTCCTATTCTGCTCTCTGTGACCTGCATGCCTGTAAATACGGTTTAGGAGGGGGGATATTACTGACACATTCCTATTAAATCCTAGCTTGTTCTAGGTTTAAGCATCCAGTTGGTGGTTCTAATTCAGTGGCTGACAAATATCTCTGTACGCACAGTCATATGTGGAAGGCTGTCAATCACTGCCTTTTGGGGTTCCCAGGATTGGTTGGAGCAGGGAGTATCAGGATGCCACTGTCCCTACACTTTTACTCACCCCAAATTCAGTACTCCATTTGCATAATAATAAAGTACAGACATAAGTATCCTTTTTGTCAGTTACGTGCACCTTACACTAGAAGAAGAAGCTAACATTCCACATGATAATTCTTATATCAGTGGCCTGCTGCTTATAGTAGCAGATCACGCATTTAAGGTGGAGTTTGTGAGTCTGGGGACCATCACCAACACCGGGTCCCCCTGCCTGACTTTCAACTGTATCCACATTCTAGATGCAGATACAGTTCAAAGCACTGATAGAAAAGGAAGCTCTCAACAGATGCTCCTTTCTCCATCATTCACCCTTTGTGTCTGGCATCCCAGCTCGATGAGCATGATGGTGTCATTACATTGTGACCATTGTGTCAAGCAGTGCAGAGCACATGCTGCAGAGACCAGAGCAGGGGGGGAATTTTGAGAGGTGAGCATTTATTTTTTTTTAAACAAATTAGTGAGGGCCATCATAGTATTTGGAGTGCAATTGATGGGGACATCATGGTACTTGGGGGGCATCATATTACTTTGAGTGCCGTCATACCATTTGGAGTGCTACGTGGGGGCCATCATGCTTCTTGAAGGGGTCATCATGCTACTTGGGGTGCCATCGTACTATTTGGAGGGCTACTCGTGGTGTTAACATACTATTTGGAGGGCTATTTTGGGGCCGTCATATTGCATACTGTTTGGAGGGCTATGTGGGGGTCATTATACTATTTGGAGAGCTATATGTGGGGCCATCATACTATTTGTAGAGTGATTTTTGAGGTTATTATACTAATTGGAGGGCTATTTTTAGGGTCATCCTACCATTTAGGGGTATATTTGTGGGGTCATCATACTATATAGAGTCCTACATGGGGCCTATCATACTTTTTGAAGGGCTATTTGTGAGGTCACCATACTTGGAGGGCTATATGGCACCATCATACTGTTTGGAGGGCAATGTGCGGGTCACCATACTATTTGGGTAGGATGCATCATACTATTTGGAGAGCTATTTGTGGAGCCAGGATCTGACAGTTTAAATGGACAAAGGTGAACTTTTTTCCTTTGGCTAGGTGCGAAAGTGGGGTTGATTGCCCCCGGTGGCCATTAGAATTAGTACACGTGGTGTTTCATTCTAAGTTGCCCGGTGGTGGTGTGGTATCACACCTTAGTTTTAGGTTTAATGTGCACTTAATTACAAATCAGGTGTTAGGCTCTATAAAAGGGAGCCAGGGGTGTTCAATCATTGTTGGTGATATTGTGTGTTCATTTGGCAAGTAAGCCTGGGGGGAGGAAGGAGCTGAACATGAGTCCTGCGCAGCCCAGCCAGAGGGGACGAGTGGCAGCTAGGTGGTCTGCAAGAAGGGCTGGCATGGCATGGTGGAGTCACAGTTTATGGTGTCGGCAGGAGGTGCTTGCATGGCTTGGTGGAGTGGTGATGATGGTGAGAGTTGCACTCACCATGCTGGACCTGGTTGCTGAGAGCTGGACTCAAGCATGCTTGACTTTTTGGGCAGAAGCTGAACTCAACATTGGGACTCTGTTACTGGACTGCTGCAACTGGTGGTGGACTCTGCTCCAAGGTTGCACTATGGTGAAGGATCCAGTTATGGAGATGGATCCAGGTGGAGGAGAAGATGCACGCAGGTGGTGGGCTCTGTTGCTAGGAGCATACGCAACAGAGCAAAGCTAAGTGGTGTTTCCCCTGTTTTGTCATATTTCCTCATGTGTGTTTTAGTGCAGTGGTGGGATTAGTTTCCGCACTGACCAATTCCCTAGTGAGGGTTTAGGTCAGGGCGAGCTAGGGTTTTTAGGTTCCTGTTGCGCGCCCGGTGCGTAACCGGCATAGGGAATGTTAGGAGTGCAGGGACACTGGCTCCGGGGAGCTCAGGAGGTCTCCACGTCCCTATTCCCTATCGCAGAGCCCACCATTGTTAATGTTTCCCAGGTTTCCCTTATTATTTAAATTCGCCTTACTGGAGGCGGGGGTTTCCAGATTTATGAGTAATGTCTAAATTCGCCAGTTGGAGGCGGTGTATCCAGCTGCACGTGTTTATTATTTAAATTCTCCCCACTGGAGGCGGTGTATCCAAGATCACGTGCGTCACATGGGTTCACCTTGCGGTACTCGCTGCATCCTGACACACATGACAGTGACATTATCACCAACCCTACATTTTTTTTTTTTCTGGTGAACTTTGGCCATGCGGAGACCTGTGAGTAATTGCTGCCGGGCCTCACTGAGGTGAGTGGGGAATGGCAAGGTGTGTTAGAGCCACTGCAGCAGCAGTTATCAGGGTCTGGGGCCTCTGCTCAGGCAACCAGGAAATCAAAATGGCGGCTTTGGCAAATTGCTGGTCTGGCAAAAGCCCCCTAGAGTCGCTGCTGGGGAGCGGGACTTGTTCATACAGGCGGACGTAACCAGACAGGTGGGTGGAGTTGGTGATCCCCATGGTGCTGTCTGGGGTTCCCAGAGGTGAAGGGGTACGTCCCTGTAGTGAGCAGACTGGTGTATAGTCCGTGGGGCTCACGTCAAATCTTCAATACCACCGAAGAAGCCGCCCCTCCTGGTCATGTGGAGGCGACCAGCGAGTGTATTTTTCCTCCATATTCCTGCGGCTCTGGCAAAGTGCCCCCTAGAGTCGCTGCTGGGGAGCGGGACTTGTTCATACAGGCGGACGTAACCAGACAGGTGGGTGGAGTTGGTGATCCCCATGGTGCTGTCTGGGGTTCCCCGAGGAGAAGGGGTACATCCCTGTAGTGAGCAGACTGGTGTATAGTCTGCCGGGCTCACGCCAAATCTTCAATACCACCGAAGAAGCCTCCCCCTCCTGGTCGTTTGGAGGAAGGCGACCAGCGAGTGTATATTTGCTCCATATCCGGTCCCTTCACCTCCAGGTGTGAGCAGGTGTGCTGCGGGGGAGTAGGGACAAATTCGCAACTCTCGCCATTAACCAACCCTGGGAGGCGCAGACCTTATGGTGAAAGGGTTGGAGGGTGGTTTGCCTTGGTGAATGGTGGGAGAGTGAGTGTGGTGACAGCAGGGGGACTCCCCTGTTGTCGAGTCCAGAATGAGTTCACCAAAATATGACAAACAAATGTGTGGCAATAAACGTTCAGGTCCGGACCTGTGTGTGAACGAGCATGTATGGGTGGCCACCAAAAAACATCTTGTGGAAGTGTGTTGTGGAGTCTGATCAGCTCATAGCAAACATACACATACATAAACTCGTCCTCCAGGTCTTCGCTGTGGAGATGAGTGGTGCCACCAGAACTCATATTGCCAATACCAGCGGTGCGTTTGTCATTAACCTGAAGTGTCAGGTAGTGGTGGGGTGAACTCAGGATCTGGGCGTCCCCACTGTAGGTGTTTCCCTAATGAGGAGTGGTCTTGAGGGTCCAGAGGCCCCTCATTAAGGAGGGGGTACTGTCATGATCCAGCGGGAACTGACAGTTTAAATGGACAAAGGTGAACTTTTTTCCTTTGGCTAGGTGCCAAAGTGGGGTTGATTGCCCCCGGTGGCCATTAGAATTATTACACGTGGTGTTTCATTCTAAGTTGCCTGGTGGTGGTGAGTGGTATCGCACCTTAGTTTTAGGTTTAATGTGCACTTAATTACAAATCAGGTGTTAGGCTCTATAAAATGGAGCCAGGGGTGTTCAATCACTGTTGGTGATATTGTGTGTTCATTTGGCAAGTAAGCCTGGGGGGAGGAAGGAGCTGAACATGAGTCCTGCGCAGCCCAGCCAGAGGGGACGAGTGGCAGCTAGGTGGTCTGCAAGAAGGGCTGGCATGGCGTGGTGGAGTCACAGTTTATGGTGTCGGCAGGAGGTGTTTGCATGGCTTGGTGGAGTGGTGACGATGGTGAGAGTTGCACTCACCATGCTGGACCTGGTTGCTGAGAGCTGGACTCAAGCATGCTTGACTTTTTGGGCAGAAGCTGAACTCATCATTGGGTGTTATGATGAGTCACCGAAGGAGGAAAAAACAAAATACTAGCTAAGTCCAGAAAAACCAGAGAGGTTGGCAGCTATCGGATTGCAGACCCCTGAACCTATCCACAACAACTAGCAGTAGCCGTGGGGGGTTCCTACGGTGCCCTAGACCCCTCGATCACAGCCGGAGAACTACATAGCCTAAAGACAGAAAGGAGAAAAACTAAACTGCCCCAGAGCAGACCCCAAAGCAATAGGCAGCCCCCAACATATAATGACGGTGAAGCAAGATGAAAACACTAACACAGATAGAAAAATAGGTTGAGCAAATGATGGGGCCCAAGCTAACTAAATAGGACAGAGTAGGAAAGCCGCTGTCTGCCATCCGCAAAAACCCTATCCAAAATGTGCCAACCGACTGATAGGAAAAACAGGCCCTGAAGTCGCTAGGCTTCAAAAGACTATATCAGCACTCAGGTATATTCTGAAGACAGCGCAAAAGATCAACAGATCAGAGACAAAAAATGGAATTCAGCTCACCCCTGGCCGGGGATGGCAGAACTCCCAAAAAACAAGGCAAAACAAAAACAAAACTGAAGTGTACAAAGCAGAGCAGAAAAACTTAGCTTTGAGACGCAGGAATCAGACTGGTCTCAAAGAATCCAGCAGGATCACCAGCAAGGCAGAAGGGCGTCGGCTGCCTTATATCCAGTCCTCAATTCCAGCCACCCAGTCATCATCTAGCTGCCCAGGTGTTTGGTAATCAGCCTCACCACCCTCCTTCACCAGAGGAGGGAGTCCATCAGACCCCAATGGTGAAGGGAAAAATGAACTCACAACAATTGGGACTCTGTTACTGGACTGCTGCAACTGGTGGTGGACTCTGCTCCAAGGTTGCACTATGGTGAAGGATCCAGTTTTGGAGATGGAGCCAGGTGGAGGAGAAGATGCACCCAGGTGGTGGGCTCTGTTGCTAGGAGCGTACGCAGCAGAGCAAAGCTAAGTGGTGTTTCCCCTGTTTTGTCATCTTTCCTCATGTGTGTTTTAGTGCAGTGGTGGGATTAGTTTCCACACCGACCAATTCCCTAGTGAGGGTTTAGGTCAGGGCGAGCTAGGGTTTTTAGGTTCCTGTTGCGCGCCCGGTGCGTAACCGGCATAGAGAACGTTAGGAGTGCAGGGACACTGGCTCAGGGGAGCTCAGGAGGTCTCCACGTCCCTATTCCCTATCGCAGGGCCCACCATTGTTAATGTTTCCCAGGTTTCCCTTATTATTTAAATTCGCCTTACTGGAGGCGGGGTTTCCAGATTTACGTGTAATGTCTAAGTTCGCCAGTTGAAGGCGGTGTATCCAGCTGCACGTGTTTATTATTTAAATTTGCCCCACTGGAGGTGGTGTATCCAGGGTCATGTGCATCACATGGGTTCGCCTTGCGGTACTCGCTGCGTCCTGACACACGTGACCGTGACAATACTATTTGGAGGGATATTTGTAGGACCATTATACTATTTGGAGGACTGTTTGTGGGACCATCATACTATTTAGTGGACTATATGGGAGCCATAATACTATTTGGAAGGCTATGTGGGGACTATTTGCAGGAGGAGAATCATGCTATTTGGGGGCTATCATACTATTTGGAGTGCCATGTGGGGTCATCATGCTACTTGGGGGGAAATCAAACTATTTGCAGGACTATATGTGGAGCCTTCATACTATTTGGGGGGCATCATACTATTTGTAGGGCTATTTATGGAGCCATCATACTATACAGAGGGCTTGATGGGGAACATCATACCATTTTGAGTGCTATGTGGGGGTCATGATACTATTTGGAGAGCATTATACTATTTGGAGTGCTATTTGGGGGCCATCATACTATTTGTAAGACAATGTGGGGGCCATTATACTATTTTTATGGCTGTGTGGGGGCCAATTATTTTGTTTAGAGCAGGGTTCCCCAACTCCAGTCCTCAGGGCCCACCAAAAGATCATGCTTTCAGGATTTCCTTAGTATTGCACAGGTGATAATTGCTTCACCTGTGCAATACAAAGGAAATCCTGAAAACATGATCTGTTGGTGGGCCTTGAGGACTGGAGTTGGGGAACCCTAGTTTAGAGGGATGTGGGGGCCAATGTAATGCCTGCAGGCCATTATACAGTGTGAAGTGTTGTATGGGGACCACTATACTGTATGAAGGGCCATTATACTGTAACATTAACAGTACCCATCACCAGATCACAAACATAGCCAGCAGCTTTTGTTTAGGCCAAAAGGTTTTTTAATCCGTCAATACAACAAGGTAGACTCTTTTTGCCCTGCTCTACTCTACTGTAACTTATTAAACATTTGTTAAAATATCCAATACAATTTTAGGTATACTTTTTATTTATTTTTCAAATTTTAAAATGACCAGTAATATCGCATACAAGGCACAAATACCACTGACCATGACGGAATCACATATTGACACCACATGGTGACCAATATTATCACATACAAGGACAAATACCTCCACACCATGACCAAACTACATATTACCAACACAGTGACCGAATAATAGCACATACAAGAAACACATACCACCACACCATGACCAGATCACATATTACCACCACATAGTGACCGAATACTACAATACTGATCATTAATAAAAACAACACAATACTAATGCCATTATGCACATTTGATCTGTACTTAGTATACAGTGTCCTTGTACAGGTAATACAGTGATCACCAGTGACATGATACACAGTAGCACTGTATATAGTGTATAGTGTACAGGTAAGGCCGGGTTCACATTAGCGTTCGGGGGCTTTGCAGAGGGCTGCGTACTTCCTCTGTTAAGCTTCGCCTACTTCTGCATACTTCTGCATGCATCCTGCGTACCTACCTTTAACATTGGGTATGCAGGATATGCGGATGTATGCGGATGCGTCATTTTGACATGCCCGCCATCCGCACAAAACGCAAATTGTTGCATTCCCATGCGGTCGGCAGGCACGTCAAAATAGAGTAATCACCAGTGACATTATACACAGGTGCTCTGTATATACTATCCATGTACAGGTAATACAGTGATCGGTTAAAATTATATACAGGAGCTCTGTATATAGTGTATAGAGTACAGGCAATACAGTGATCACCGGTGACATTATACACAGGAGCTTTGTATATAGTGTCAGTGTACAGGAGTCAGTGTACAGGTAATAAATTGATAACGAGTGACATTATATACTGGAGCTCTGTATATAGTGTCAGTGTACAGGTAATATAGTGAGCACTGGTGGCATTATACACAGGAGCCCTGCATATAGTGTCAGTGTACAGGTAGTACAGGGATCCCCAGTGACATTATACACATGAGCTCTGTATATATTACTGTAACGCCAATATGTTTGTACCTTGTCTCCCCGGCATTACTCTGCATGTCTCTGCTTTAACCCTCTGATCTTTTCCCCCTAAGTAGATGGGATGCTGTTGCTGTTACCTGTATGGATGCTGCTCAGTTCCCGGCCCTGCTGCATAGTCGTAAGTGTGTTGTGGAGTCTTTGCCCTGCTGCATGACCCTCCGCATATGCAGTCCCTGGCTGCCGCTGTGGAAGCTATCCACAGGTTGTGAGGTCCTCTGCAGCTGGAGCATGACTTTCCACGTGTGTCCAGGCTTGCAGCCACTGTCAGGTGCCCTAAGCCTCAGTTCCTGTGTTTGCCATGCTGTTCTGCTTGTGTTTGTGCTTAGGGTGCGCGCGGCCACACCTTCCCTGTTTTTATCAAGGACAGGGTGTGTACTTGAGTTGCTGTCCCCAGCCTATTGCTGAGGGGCAGCTCCTATATAAAGTTCCTCTTTCCTTTTGGGGTTGCCAGAGTATCACATTAAGAGCCTGAACCTTGCCATGTGTGTTTTGTGTTCAGCTCCTATTCTGCCTGCGATCAGTTCTAGGACAGCTGATGTCTTTTGTCCCTGGACCTGTCCTGTCTATGTATTGGTACCAAAGTCTTTGTCTTGATCCCTGCTGTGTTATATTCCTGAAGTCCTTCTGTGTCTGGAACCATGTACCCAGTGACTGTGAGTTCCCTGTAACTGCTGTCCTGTGAGCAAACCTGGGTTCGCCTTTTGAAGATGGAGTCCGGTGTTTTTGCTGAGCATCTACTATGCTGTGCTCAGCTTGCTATGCTGTGCTAGCTCCATCAGGCTCCGGTCCAATCCGGCGGTGCTTGCACCATCCCCCTTGAGTTCCTTCCTAGGTCCCATGTCGGGAGCCTGATGACAGCAACTTGGAGCCTGATGACCACTTCCTGGTGCCTGGGGCCTGACAACCGCTGCCTGGTACCTGGAAATCATGTCCGATGTCCAGAGTCTGATGTCCACTGTCTGGTGCCTGACAATGACTGACTGGTGCCAGAGGGTTGTGTCTCATGTCCGGAACCTGACGACCGCTTCCCTATGTCCTGCCGATGTCTTCAATGTCTTGCCTGTGTCCTGATGTCCAGCCAGTGTCCAGATGTCCAGTCCGTGGTCCTAGTGGTCCAGCCTAAGTTCCAGGGTCGGTCCTGCCTGTGTCCTGTGTTACTGGATGGACTCCCCCTATGTGTTCCTGGGGAGTCACCAGCCTTGTTTCTCAGTGATGCCTCTCCCTGGATCTGACCAGCCAATGATCCAAGCTGCCACACCAGTGTTCCTGGTCCTGTGCCATCTGTTTCTCAGACGATGACCTGAGCTGCCACGCTGATGTTTCTGGTCCTGTGTTGTCTGTGTCTCAGCCGATGACCTGTGCTGCCATGCTGGTGTTCCTGGATCTGTGCATTCCGTATCCTGCCTGTGTCCTGATGTCCTGCCTGTGTCTCTATATCCTGCCTGTTTCCCGATGTCCTGCCTGTCTCCTGATGTTCAGCTTGTGTTCAGATGTCCGGTCTGTGGTCCTGGTTGACCAGCCTGTGCTCAGATGTCCACTCCATGTTCCTGGTGGTTCAGCCTGTTTTCCAGAGTTGGCCCAGCTGTGTTCCTGGATGGACTCCTCTTCCGTGTTCCTGGGGGGTCTCCAGCCTTGTTTCTCAGTGACGGCTCTGCCTGGATCTGACAAGCCGATGACCTGAGTTGCCATGCCTGTATTCCTGGTTCTGTGGCGTCCGTGTCCTGCCTGTGTCCCGATGTCCTGCCAGTTCCCTGGGGTCCACCCTGTGATGACGTCTGTCCTAGATCGGTTTCTGATATTCTCTTGCTGTGCCTGTGCTATGCGTGAGAGAGAGGTTCTCCCAGTATGCCTGTGCCAGATGACCCTGGACTGCATCAACCTGTGATAATCTCCTGCCATCGTCTGTTAACCCGAGACGTGTACCCTTCCTTGATGTGTGGAATTGGGAGCCTGGCATTGTTATGTCTTGTTTGTGTACTGTGACTTTGTTTAAGTAAACTTTGCTTCTTCATAACTGAAGTTGCGCGGTGTCATCTAGTCCTGCATGTTGCCACCTTGTCCACATGCTCAGCTGCCACAGACCCTGGTCGCTGCCCTTCCCTAGTCTGGGTAGGTCTAGGTCTCCCTCTGTGGTCCAGTGGGTCCACATTCCATTACCATTTGGGATGCACTCCCCACGTCATCATAACCTGGCAGCGTGGGAGCGTAAGCTAAGCTAACCAAGCTAAGCCACGTCTTGTCCCATCCCTTTCGTATGTGACAGTTATACAGTATATAGTGTTAGTGTACAGGTAACGCAATAATTCACCAGTGACGTCTCTAGTTAATAATGGGCATCATATAATGCTCTATACAGAATAATGGGCCCCATACGATGCTTCATACAGAACTCCATGCAGAAAATGGGCCTCATATAATGCTCCATACAGAATAATGGAAACCATATAATGCTCCATACAGAATAACGGGCCAAATATAATGCTCCATACAGAATAACGGGCCCAATATAATGATCCATACAGAATAATGGGCCCAATATAATGATCCATACAGAATAATGAGCCCAATATAATGATCCATACAGAATAATGGGCCCAATATAATGATCCATACAGAATAATGGACACCATGTAATGCTCCAAACAGGATAATGGGCCCCATATAATGATCCATACTGGATAATGGGCCCCATATAATGCTCCATACAGGATAATGGGCCCCATATAATGCTCCAAACAGGATAATGGGCCCCATATAATGCTCCAAACAGGATAATTGGCCCCATACAATGTTCCAAACAGGATAATGGGCCCTATATAATGCTCCAAACAGGATAATGGGCCCCATATAATGCTCCATACATATAGAAAGGGCCCCATATAATGATCCATAGAGAATAATGGGCTCATATCCCCCGCTGGGCTCATTCTCATCTCCGCTGGGCTCATTCTCATCTCTGCTGGGCTCTTCCCCCCACTCACTCTCATCTTCCCTATTGGGCTCATTTCCCCCCTCAGCTCACTCTCATCTCCCTGCTGGGCTCATTTCCCCCTGCTCACTCTCATCCCCCCACCGGGCTAATTTCCCCCCGCTCACTCTCATCTCCCCTGCTGGGCTCATTTCCCCCCGCTCATTCTCATCTCCCCCGCTGGGCTCATTCCCCCCCACTCACTCTCATCTCCCCCGCTGGGCTCATTTCCCCACCAGCTCACTCTCATCTCCTCCGCTGGGCTCATTTCCCCTGGCTCACTCTCATCTCCCCCTGGGGCTGGGCTCATTCTCCCCCGGCTCATTCTCCCCCTGTCCCCGCCGCCGCTCATTCTCAATGCCGCTCGCTTGAGTCCAAGCTCCGGTAACTTTTTCCTGTGAGAGCATGTGGTCATGTGGTACTGCTCATTAAGGTCATGAATATAGACGCCACGCCTATGGGAGTGGAGTGGCATCCATATTCATGACCTTAATGAGCGGTAACATGTGGACCGCACGCTCTCACAGGAAAAAAGATATTGGTGAGTATGATGTTTTGCAGAGGGCGGAGGGAGAGGGACCGACCCCGGACTTATAAATAATAATAAAAAAAATTTGTTCAGGTGCCGAGTGGGCGCCCCCCGTCTCGCCAGGGCCCCGGCACTTGCCCGGGTACACCTTTTAGACAGGTTACAAATCTGGTAGACCCCGAGGACATTATTTGATCTTCGGCTGCCATGACAACAATTCCCCCCCCGTGATTGCATTGTGATGGTGCCAATTATGTGAGAGAGGGAGCTCCCTTTCTCACAATGTTCTAAATGCTGATATCGTTATTAATCTCAGCATATAGTGTGTTAAACTGTATTAATTGTTCAGGCACAGCTTCTGTATTTCAGGACGGTGTTACAGGGAATCTGTTACAAGGTTTTAAACTACAGTAACCAGTAAAATAAGTGATAAATTGCTTAATGCCCATATATCATTCTGGTCCTAGATGGGGTAACTGGTAACACTCCCTTTCATTTGGAAAATAATCTGTACAGGCAGATCCTCAGTGAGATCTGTGTCCCATAATACTTAACTACTCATTTACATATCCAAAAAAGTGGATTTCTCTTGGATAAGACATCAAATTACAGATATTAAGGTATCATTTTATTCAGCTTTCCATGATCTACTTGCTTATATAGATGGCTTAGGTTGTTTGATCCTACTGACAGATTCCCTTTAAGATTTACAAAAATCACAGACATAAGATGTTGGTCATTTTGCCAATATTGGCATTTTCGGTACAGTTACCTCTTGTCTGAAGAGATACAGTGCCTTGCTAAAGTATTCAGCCCCCTCAAATTTTTTAACCTTTTCTCACATATCATGCTTCAAGCATAAAGATACTAAATGTAAATTTCTGGTGAAGAATCGACAACAAGTGGGACACAATTGTGAAGTTGAACAAAATTTATTGGTTATTTTAAATTTTTGTGGAAATTCAAAAACTGAAAAGTGGGGCTGGCAATATTATTCGTGCCCTTTACTTTCAGTGCAGCAAACTCACTCCAGTAGTTCATTGTGGATCTCTGAATGATCCAATGTTGTCCTAAATGACTAATGAGGATAAATATAATCCAACTGTGTGTAATAAGTCTCCGTATAAATGCACCTGCTCTGTGATAGTCTCAGGGTTCTGTTTGAAGCACAGAGAGCATGATGAAGACCAAGGAACACAACAAGTAGGTCCGTGATACTGTTGTGGTGAAGTTTAAAGCCGGATTTGGATACAAAATGTTTTCCAAAACTTTAAACATCCCAAGGAGCACTGTGCAAGCGATCATATTGAAATGGAAGGAGTATCATACCACTGCAAATCTACCAAGACGCGGCCGTCACTCTAAACTTTCATCTCAAACAAGGGGAAGACTTATCAGAGATGCAGCCAAGAGGCCCATGATCACTCTGGATCAACTGCAGAGATCTGCAGCTGAGGTGGGACAATCTGTCCATAGGACAATAATCAGTCGTACACTACACAAATCTGGCCTTTATGGAAGAATGGCAAGAAGAAAGCCATTTCTCAAAGATATCCATAAAAAGTGTTGTTTACAGTTTGCAATAAGCCACCTGGGAGACATACCAAACATGTGGAAGAAGGTGCTCTGGTCAGATGAACCCAAAATTGAACTTTTTTGCAACAATGCCAAATGATATGTTTGGCGTAAAGGCAACACAGCTCATCACCCTGAACACACCATCCCCACTGTCAAACATGGTGTTGGCAGCATCATGGTTTGGGCCTGCTTTTCCTCAGCAGGGACAGGGAAGATGGTTAAAATTTATGGGAAGATGGAGTCAAATACAGGATCATTCTTGAAGAAAACCTGTTGGAGTCTGCAAAAGACCTGAGACTGGGATGGAGATTTGTTTTCCAAGTCAATGATCCCAAACATAAAGCAAAATCTACAATGGAATGGTTCACAAATAAACGTATCCAGTTGTTAGAATGGCCAAGTCAAAGTCCAGACCTGAATCCAATCGAGAATCTGTGGAAAGTGCTGAAAACTGCTGTTCACAAACGATCTCCATTAAACCTCACTGTGCTCGAGCTGTTTGCCAAGGAAGAATGGGCAAGAATTTCAGTTTCTCGATGTACAAAACTGATAGAGACATACCCCAAGTGACTTGCAGCTGTAATCGTAGCAAAAGGTGGCGAAACAAAGTATTAGGTTAAAGGGGCAGAATAATATTGCACGCCCCACTTTTCAATTTTTGAATTTCCACAAAAATTTAAAAATAACCAATAAATTTTGTTCAACTTCACAATTATGTTCCACTTGTTGTTGATTCTTCACCAAAAAGTTACATTTAGTATCTTTATGTTTAAAGCATGATAGGTGGGAAAAGGTTGAAAAGTTCCAGGGGGCCGAATACTTTTGCAAGGCACTGTAACTGTCTGGGTGGCAAAGAATTTATTTATACACTTTCTACATTTTTCTGTTATATCACCTGAACTAACCTATTCGTTGTTTATTTCTTTTGTGGCTTTTTTACTGATTCACAATGACTTGCGCGAAAGATACCATTAAGAATGGGATCTATTTTTTTAATCTTATTGAAAAATGTGTAAAATAACGATGTTTATTCCCACTGGCAGCTTTTCAGTGTCGTCTTTCAAAATGGAACTGTCTATTGGTATAATTTTAAAGGTTCAGAAAGTTATATCAATGAAGAGCAATCGCTGAAACAAATAGGGCTGTCTTATTTTTTCAGCAATAAAGTCATAGCATGACTGATTCATCTACTCTAAAAGTAAGGTAATAAAAAAGAAACGTACAATAAGGAAGATAAGGAATAGACTCTCTCTAGGTATAGGGACTTAAATAAAGAAGTAAATCCTTCTAAATGGAATTGGTTTCATGTGGAGGGGGATGTAATTGCTAAGAAACATAGAGATCAAATAATATTGCTGGATAAGAATTCTGATAACTCAAAAGAGTTTTAGAACAAGAAAGCAAAAGTAAAGCTTAGATTTATTCTCCAGATATCATGTTCTTTTACCAAGCTGTTGATATTTTAACTCCTGTGAATATACAGTCATGAGAAAAACTAAGTACACCCTCTTTAAATTATGTGGTTTTACATGTCAGGACATCGTAAATAACTTTTTGGTCCTTAGAAGGTTTTAAAATAAAATAAATACAAACTCAAATGGATAAATTACTTGACAAATTACAGTGTTTTACTATTTATTTATTAAAACTACTGCAGAATCTATAAACAGTGTGTGAAAAATTAGGTAGAAGTTTACTGCTTCCTTAGTAATCAAGAGAATAAGTAGCAGCCAGGTGCTGCTTAGCAAATGCCCTTAATTAGTGTTGAGCGATACCGTTCGATACCCAAAAATATCGTATCGGATGGTATCGCCCGATACGAAAAAAAATATCCGGTATCGCCGATTCCGATACCGGAAGTCCCATTCAAGTCAATGGGACTTCCGGTATCGGAATTAAAAAAAGGCCTTTATTTCCTTGTTGGCTAATTCTACATAATTGAAAACAAATAAGAATCATGTAGAATGTATTGTGGGAGGTGGAGGAGACATTAAAAGCATAGTGGTTTATTCAAATCACATGGCATAGCATTAATTCCAATTTTTTCTTTCAAGACGTTCGGAGTTAAAAAGATATTGACTATGTTAACTTTTTTATATTTAGTCAGATATGTATGTTTCGCAACTTCCATGCTCTTCACCTTCTTTTGTACTTCTCCCACACTTTCTCCTTCATGATCCGCAGCAGTAGCATTTTTTTCATCAACTTTTTCTTCACCTTATTCATCTTCTTCTTCTTCACCTTCTTCCCATTATTTTTTTTTTTCCATTCTTCATATTCTTCTTATTCAGCTATTATTAATTTTCATATGCTATTTCTTCATCTTCTTCCTATTCTTCTTTTTCTTCATTTTCTTATGGTGACAGGCATTCCTGTAGTACTTATCTATAAAAGTTATAAGATTACACCTTACGTTCTGCCTGTCACAAAAGATTTACAACAGGATTTGTCCGCGTTCAGTTTGGCCTGCAGCAGCAGGCATTTTCCAGGGGCACCACGAGGAGGAACGGACTCACCCCCATTTACTGCTTAGTCTTCTTCTGCTTATAATTTTGATTTCTTCTATGCTGATTTTTTGTCTTATGCTTAATGTTCTTCTGCTTTCTGTTCTTCTGCTTTTGCTTCTTCTGCTTCTTATTCTTCTGTCTTTTGTTCTGTATCTTGGTGGTTGTCTTCATGTTCTTTGTCCTCTTGGTCTTATTATTTAGGGTCATATTTCTGGTCTTCTTTGGTGTGGTCTTCAGGGTCGTCATCATCAGGGTCATCGTCATGGAGATCAATAAGGATTACCAAAGACAATTTCAAAAAGCTTGATCTTGGAAATGTAGCAGAAGGTACAAGAAGGCTGAGAAACTGGCGAGAACCAGCAGACAGTGCTGGCACCCGGATGGGTAGCAGAAGGAACAAGAGCCAATGGCACTACCGAGGACCAACTGACGGTGCTGGACCACGGTTACTAAGCAGAAGGTACCTGTGCTAAAAAGCACTACCAAGGACCAACTGACGGTGCTGGACCTCGAATACCGAGATGGAGGCACCTAGGCCAAAGGCTGTGGCGAGAACCAGCAGACAGTGCTGGCACCCGGATGGGTAGCAGAAGGAACAAGAGCCAATGGCACTACTGAGGACCAACTGACGGTGCTGGACCACGGTTACTAAGCAGAAGGTACCTGTGCTAAAAAGCACTACCAAGGACCAGCTGACGGTGCTGGACCTCGGATACCGAGATGGAGGCACCTAGGCCAAAGGCTGTGGCGAGAACCAGCAGACAGTGCTGGCACCCGGATGGGTAGCAGAAGGAACAAGAGCCAATGGCACTACCGAGGACGAACTGACGGTGCTGGACCACGGTTACTAAGCAGAAGGTACCTGTGCTAAAAAGCACTACCAAGGACCAGCTGACGGTGCTGGACCTCGGATACCGAGATGGAGGCACCTAGGCCAAAGGCTCTGGCGAGAACCAGCAGACAGTGCTGGAACCCGGGTGGGTAGCAGAAGGTACCCATTGAAAGCAAAGTAGCCAGGCCGCAAGCCGGCCGCAGTTACCGAAACCCACAGTGCTACAGGGGGTCCATGTCCCATTGGCACTACGGATCCAGCCTTCAGTGCCAGTTCCCGCAGCCCACATAGGAGTCACCTAAACTGTAGGCACCGTAGAGTCGGCTAACCCGGTCGCAAGACGACAGGACAATGGATTGGTGGCATAGTGACCTTGACACTACCCGGAAACAGCAGGCGTGCTGGAACCAGGCTGGGCAACAGGGAGTCCCCATGCCAAAGACACTGCCGAGAACCAGATGACAGTGCTGGAACCCAGATGGGTAGCAAAAGCTACAAGAGCCAATGGCACTACCGAGGAACAGCTGACGGTGCTGGACCACGGTTACTAGGCAGGAGGTACCTGTGCTAGAAAGCACTACCAAGGACCAGCTGACGGTGCTGGACCTCGGATACCGAGATGGAGGCACCTAGGCCAAAGGCTCTGGCGAGAACCAGCAGACAGTGCTGGAACCCGGGTGGGTAGCAGAAGGTACCCATTCAAAGCAAAGTAGCCAGGCCGCAAGCCGGCCGCAGTTACCGAAACCCACAATCCTACAGGGGGTCCATGTCCCATTGGCACTACGGATCCAGCCTTCAGTGCCAGTTCCCGCAGCCCACATAGGAGTCACCTAAACTGCAGGCACCGTAGAGTCGGCTAACCCGGCCGCAAGACGACAGGACAACGGATTGGTGGCATAGTGACCTTGACACTACCTGGAAACAGCAGGCGTGCTGGAACCAGGCTGGGCAACAGGGAGTCCCCGTGCCAAAGACACTGCCGAGCACCAACTGGCGTTGTTGGAGCCCAGGGACAATCATGGTGTAGGCCGAGGCCTACTTGGTGGTAGTTTTAGATTGTTTGTAGGCTACAACAGACTGTCAACGTGCTCCAATTAGGCATCTGTCTCCACTCTGTTTCCAGGATTTCACGTGACCAACAACACCGCCAGTTTATGCGTACAGCAGCCGTCTGCCCAATCCACACGTGTTGCTGTGTTACTGGGATTCTGTAATGTCAGCAGATCCCCTGATGTGTGTATGCCACTGTCTCCTGCTCTGTCCACATTCCCACCGCTTGCAGTGGGAAGGTGGACAGCGCAGGAGACAGTGGCGGACACATATTGAGGGATCTGCTGACGTTACAGAACCCCAGTAACACAGGAACACGTGTGGAATGCGTGGACGGCAACTGTGAGCAGGAACTGGCGGTGTTGGAGGTCAGGGGAAATACTAGAGACAGAGTGGAGACAGAGGCCAAATCAGAGAATGTTTAAATCTGAAGTAGCTAAAATTTGGAGGCAGCAGCAGTTTGCCCGCCACACAGCAGGGGATCAGCTGACGTTACCGAACCCCACTTTCACATGAACGAGTGTGTTTTTCTGTGTGGACAGCACTTCCGAGCACCAACTAGCGTTGTTGGAACCCAGGGACAATCATGGTGCAGGCCGAGGCCTACTAGGAGCCAGGTGTAAAGCTGAGGTATTTTGACTTTGGAGGGAGCAGGACACTTTGCCCTCCACACAGCGGGGGATCAGCTGACGTTACTGACCCCCACTTTCACATGAACGAGTGTGTTTTTCTGTGTGGACAGCACTTCTGAGCACCAACTAGCGTTGTTGGAGCCCAGGGAGAACCAGGGTGCAGGCCGAGGCCAACTTGGTGGCAGTTTTACAGTGTTTGTAGGCTACAACAGACAGTCAACGTGCTCCAATTAGGCATCTGTCTCCACTCTGTTTCCAGGATTTCACGTGACTACCAACACCGCCAGTTTATGCGTACAGTAGCCGTCTGCCCAATCCACACGTGTTCCTGTGTTACTGGTGTTCTGTAATGTCAGCAGATCCCCTGATGTTGTCTGCCAATGTCTCCTGCTCTGTCCACATTCCCACCGCTTGCAGTGGGAAGGTGGACAGCGCAGGAGACAGTGGCAGACACACATTGGGGGATCTGCTGACATAACAGAACCCCAGTAACACAGGAACATGTGTGGAATGCGTGGACGGCAACTGTGAGCAGGAACTGGCGGTGTTGGAGGTCAGGGGAAATACTAGAGACAGAGTGGAGACAGAGGCCAAATCAGAGAATGTTTAAATCTGAAGTAGCTAAAATTTGGAGGCAGCAGCAGTTTGCCCGCCACACAGCAGGGGATCAGCTGACGTTACCGAACCCCACTTTCACATGAACGAGTGTGTTTTTCTGTGTGGACAGCACTTCCGAGCACCAACTGGCGGTGTCGGAGCCCAGGGAAAATGAGGTAGTAGGCCGAGGCCTACTTGGAGCCAGGTGTAAATCTGAGGTTGTTTGACTGTGGAGGGAGCAGGACACTTTGCCATACACACAGCAGGGGATCAGCTGACGTTACCGAACCCCACTTACACATGAGCGAGTGTTTTGTCTGTGTGGACAGCACTTCTGAGCACCAACTGGCGGTGTCGGAGCCCAGGGAAAATCAGGTAGTAGGCCGAGGCCTACTTGGTGGCAGTTTGCGATTGTTTCTAGACTACTACTAACTGTCAACGTACTCCAATTAGGCCTCTGTCTTCACTCTGTTTCGAGTATTTCCGCTGGCTTCCAACCATGCCAGTTGCTGCTCTGAAATGCCTTCTGCACAACCCACACTTGTTCCTGTGTTACTGGGGTTCTGTAACAGCAGCTTCTCCCTAGAGGTGAGTCAGGCAATGTCTCCTGCTCTGTCCACATTTCCACTACAAGTAGTGGGAATGTAGACAAAGCAGGAGACATTGCCGTGCTCAACTCTGGAGATGAGCAGATGTTACAGGACCCAGGTACCACAGGATCAAGTGTGGATTGTGCAGACGGCACTTGAGAGCAGAAACAGGCGGTGTTGTAGGCCGGAGGAAATACTCAAAACAGAGTGGAGACAGAGGGCAAATCAGAGAACATATTAAATCAGAGGTAGTCAGAAGTTGTAGGCAGCAGGAGAGTTTGCCGTACAGACAGCAGGGGATCAGCTGACGTTACCGAACCCCACTTACACATGAGCGAGTGTTTTGTCTGTGCGGACAGCACTTCTGAGCAACAACGGGCGTTGCTGTAGCCCAGGAAATAAAGTTCAGGTCATAGAAACATGAACACAACAGGAGACCTGGATCCTGTTGCCAGCCAATTATTTATTCTGGAAGAGGACTGGCAAATTCAGATGAGATCCAGGCCTTGTTCATTTTCACAAAAATAAGCCTGTCAACATTATCGGCGGATAGTCGCGTGCGACGGTCTGTTACCACACCACCTGCAGCACTAAAGACACGTTCCGATAATACACTGGCAGCAGGGCAAGCCAGCACCTCCAATGCATACTGGCTAAGCTCTGGCCATGTATCCAGCTTAGAGACCCAATACTTGAACGGGGAAGAGCCGTCTGGGAGAACACTAACAGGGCACGACAAGTAGTCTGTCACCATCTGACGGAAACGTTGCCTCCTGCTGACTGGAGCCGTCTGTGATGGTGTAGCCATTTGTGGCGGTCCCACAAAACTTTTCCACATTTGGGCCATACTGGCCTTGCCTTGTCCTGCGGCACTGCCTCTGCTACCTCTTTGTGCAGAGCTTCCTCCACTGCCTCTACCCACATGGCTGCTTTGAAAAGTACTACCAGCAACACTTATGGGGGGAATGGAGAACATGATGGCCTGCACAAGTGTTTCTTGGTACTCCCGCATTTTTCACTCCCGGTTCAACTGTGGTATGAGGCTTTGTAAGTTGTCCCGGTAGCGAGGATCTAGGAGGGTGTACACCCAATAATCAGCCGTGTGGAGAATGTTGGCGATGCGGCGGTCATTTAACAAGCACTGCAGCATGAAATCAACCATGTGCTGCAGACTGCCAACTGGACCGGAAACGCTGTCCCCAGCTTGAGGCAGCATCTCTGCCTGCTCAGCATCACCCCACCCTCGCTGTACACACTGACTACTAGAGCCTTGTGTACCTCCCTCCTCTGGAGAGATGTGTTCCTCCTCCTCCATTGACACCTCGTCATCCTCCTCACTAAGTGTCCCCTGCCTGGGCCTTTGTGTGGAAGCACATTGCGCAGACTTGCCAGAAGCAGATGGCATTTCTGACTGCTCATCCTCGACCTCTTCAAAAACCTCCTCACTTAGTGCTTGTAAGGTTTTTTGAAGCAGACAGATGAGGGGGACAGTCATGCTGATTAGTGCATCATCTGCACTGGCCATCCGCGTGGAGTCATTGAAGGCACGCAAAACTTGGCAGATGTCCCTCATAGTGGCCCACTCAGTGGTGGTGAAGTGTGTCCGGCGCACAGTGCGACTTGTTTGCGCCTGATGCAGCTGGTACTCCATTACTGCTGGCTGCTGCTCACACAACCGCTTCAACATATGTAACGTTGAATTCCACCTGGTGGGGAGGTCACATATGATGCGATGTTCTGGCAGGCGGAATCGGCGTTGCAGAGATGCAATGCGCGATCTTGCCATGCTGGAACGCCGCAAGTGAGCACACTCTAGGCGAACCTTGTGCAGCAGTGCATCAAGATCCGGATAGTCCCTCAGAAAGCTCTGCACGACCAAATTGAGCACGTGTGCCAGACATGGTATGTGAGTGAGGTTGCCTAGGCCCAGAGATGCCACTAGATTTCGGCCATTGTCACTCACTACCAAACCTGGCTGGAGATTCGCTGGCACAAACCACACATCGCTCTCCTGCTTGATGGCATTCCAGAGCTCCTGTGCTGTGTGGCTCCGATTCCCCAAAGAAATTAATTTAAGGATGGCCTGTTGACGTTTGGCCACACCTGTGCTCATATCTGGCCTAACAGGCTCACGCAGTGCTGATTCCGAGGAACTAGAGTAGGAGGAGGACTCAATATGTACAGACTGCATTCCTGCAATCCTTGGAGTTGGCAGAATACGTACAGAGCCACTCTCCAGATCTGTACCCGGCTCCACAACATTGACCCAATGGGCAGTGAGGGAAAGGTATCGTCCCTGTCCATGGCTACTGGTCCACGCATCGGTGGTCAGGTGGACCTTGCTACTGACGGCATTTAGTAGCGCATTTTTAATTTTTCCCTCCACATGCTTTTGCAGGGCAGGGACAGCTTGCCTGCTGAAATAAAAGCGGCTGGGCACATTGTATTGTGGAACTGCCAATGACATAAAGTTCCGGAATGTGTCAGTCTCCACCAGCCTGAATGACAGCATCTCAAGGGCCAGTAGTTTGGCAATGCCGGCATTCAGAGCCAGTGCTCGGGGATGGTTTGCCGAGTATGGCCGCTTTTTCTCCCATGCCTGTGCTACCGATTGCTGGTGAGTGGCCTGGGAGGGTGCTGATGACTGCGAACGTGGTTCAGTGGGTGGAATTTCACTGGGTCTCTGGACAACAGTGGCAGTGGTTCTTCCATGGCGTTCCAGTGAGGAAGCCGAACCAGCTGTGTGTGAGCTGGAGGAAGAGGCCCCAACACGAGCTGAAGAGGTGGTAGGTGCTGCTGAAGGTTGGCCTACATCTTCAGTGTGTCTGTGTAACTCCACCTCGTGCTTGGTACGCACATGTTTCCACATATTTGGGGTATTGAGGTTGCTCACATTTTTGCCTCGTTTCACTTTCTGATGACACAGCTTGCATTTGACAAAGCAAATGTCATCTGCAACTGTGTCAAAAAAAGACCACGCACTGCAAGTCCTGGGAGCCCCCGTCTTGTGTTTTGGAAGAGGATTGCTCCTCACGGGTGCCAAAGTGGAGGCTACAGGCAACCAAGTCTGCCCCCGCCCTCTCCCTCCTCTTTTGGCCGTTCGGGGAATCTCTTCCTCAGAGCTGCTCCCACCACCTTCCTGTAGCTGACGCCATGATGGGTCAAGGACCTCATCATCTCCACTCCCCTCTTCAAGCACCGGCTGGTCCTGGGTTGTCTCGCCAGCACCGTACGCACCAGAAATTGGCAACTGAGTCTCATCATCATCTGATGCATACTGAGGTGTGCTGACCATAGGCACTGGCCCACCCGCCTCTTCAGATTCAGAGGGACAAAGCAGTTGCGCATCACTGCATACTCCCTCTTCTTCACGCTCTAGAATGCTGCTTGGCTGGCTACCTCTTTCCAAGCCAACAGATTCTGAGAACAGAAGTAAAGATTGAGATGGCTCCTGTCCAGGGCTCTCAGACTGCCTGGGCAATTTGGCAGGTGGTGAAGAGACAGATGGTTGCTCTTCAGTGCTCTGGCCTTGGGAGGATGCGGAAGTCATTGAAGTGGATGCGTTAGCTGCCATCCATCCGACAACGGCTTCAATTTGTTCGTCACGCAGCAGTGGGGTACGGCGAGGTCCTACAAAGCTGTGCATGAAGGACTGTTGCCTGGTAAAAGTGGGGGATGCCGGGTCACTGGTGGCCGCAGCAGATACCGAATCCCCACGTCCTCTCCCTGCTGAATCCCCCCGTCCTCTCCCTGCTGAAACTCCATGGCCACGACCACTTGCCTTACTCCCTGCCTTCTTCATCTTGGTAGACTGATAAAGATAGGCAGAAAAGTAAAAAAGGGGTGGCTTAGTGTTCTTATTCCTGAACACCTGCTAACCAGTATAAGAAACACTAATTTGGCTAAGAGTGTGTGTACTACACTTTAATATGATCTAATGTGGCCTAGACAACTGTAAAGTGGAGTGTTTGGTGAACTTTATTTCCTTTTTTTTTTTGGGTGGGGGAAAGGAAAGGATGTGACCAAAGTTTGAAAGCTGTAGTATCACAAACTTTTTGGAGCGATTACAATGCAGGAAGCTAACCTACAATGCAATTGATGAGGCTCCAAAAAATAGGGTGATACTAGCCTGGCTGGCCCTGAAGGGCACAAGCCAGCAAAAAGGCTCCTCTATCTAATCCTATATAGTGTTTGCAACCAACCAATGACAATGGATGCGGTTGGAAGCACACTAATATAGGAGCAAAAATCTGGCTAAATTTGCTGCAAAAAAAGGACTATGTATGAGGCAGTGATGCACGCTGAGCGGACTACAGCTAGCGGTGGCTGTAGAACACACTGCAACGTGAGCTGCACTCACACACAGAGAGACCTATCAGACAGCCAAAAACAGTGCAGAGAAATGGGCTATAGCACTGAAAGGCTGCTGAAAGGCTCCGCTGTCCACTCCTTTAGTGTTTGCAACCAACGTATATGGATACGTATGGAAGCACACTATACAGGAGAAAAAAAAAGCAGCAATAAAAGAAAAATGTGTATGATGCAGAGACACACGCTGGCCGGCCTACAAGCAGACGTGCCTGCAGGACACACTACACAGCGTGGGTCTGCACTCACACAGCCCTTGCAAACAGCTGTGAAAACAGCGCTGCTAGGGAAAAGCAAGCTACAGTGGTGGTTTATGTAGCCTGGATAAAGCACAATATTGTTTTTAGAATCGCTATTTCTAACTGTCCCTCACAGTCTTCAACAGCAGCCTGTCCCTAACTGAATTCACAGCAGAGTGACCAGAAATGGCGGCTGCAGCGCTTTTTATAGTGCATCATGACATCATTTCAGCAGCCAATCACAGCCATGCCAGTAGTTAACATGCCTACATGCCTAACAGGATATGCCCACACTTCTGAGGATCCCCATTGGCTGAATCAAATCGAGCGGGCTCCTAGCATTATGGGAACTTCCGATTCCGGTATTCGATATGAAAAAAGTATCGGAACTAAGTATCGGAATTCCGATACAGCTAATATCGGCCGATACCCGATACTTGCGGTATCGGAATGCTCAACACTATTAATTATACATCAGCAAATGTGAATTCTTCTATAAAAGAAGAAGTTTGGGCAGTTTGCAGGTCTAGAGCATTCAAGCATGTGTTAAGGTAGTGTCAAGGAGGAAAGGTATCAGCAATAATCTTAGAGAACCAATCTTGATGCCCAACATTCTGACCATTTCCAATCAATTTGGATTCTATTATTCTATAGTGAA
Organism: Dendrobates tinctorius; assembly: GCF_039654945.1. Taxonomy (NCBI): domain Eukaryota; kingdom Metazoa; phylum Chordata; class Amphibia; order Anura; family Dendrobatidae; genus Dendrobates; species Dendrobates tinctorius. The sequence goes on from NW_027361673.1 coordinate 7,304,150, forward strand.
AAGTATTATTCACAAAAGGAAAACATTCAAGACCGGTAACAATCTTCTCATGAATGGATGTCCCAGTAATTTCAACCCAAGGTCAAAGTATACAATGCTCAGAGAAATTGCAAAAAAAATGCAAGAACAACAGCTCAGATGCTAAAGGCCTCAGTTCAGTTAGAATTGTAAGGCTGGAGTCACACACAACGAATAAAAAAATTGGTCCCATTTCAACGGTACGAAATCGCACAAAGAATTCTTGTCCAGGAATTTGTCTGTCATCCCATTTTCTGGCGATGAACTGATTTTATTCGCATCTAACCATCAAATTGACATCCAATGTCAATGCCTGATGCTCTTTCCTGTTGACCTGGAGAAGTTTTGCGATTTAATCGCGAGGCACACGTGTGGTGCGTTTTCAATGCGATTTTTAATCGCATCCATAGACTTGCATTGTCGAATCCGATCCGAAAATCGGTGACAATCGCAGCATGCTGCGATTGTCTCGGTCCAAGGAACGGATCCGATACAAAAACGCATGATGGGAGCAGCACCATTGAATAACATTGGGACGAATGCAATGCGATTTTTTATCGCATTGCATTCGTCCGATTTTATCGCTAGTGTGACTCCGGCCTAAAGGTTAAATTTCTTACAGTGCAATCAGAAAGAAAAGACATACTGATATGACATCTAGATTGTGAGCCCCAATGGGGACAGTTATGATAATGTATATAAAATGCTGTGGAATTAATGGTGCTGTATAACTGAGTAAAATAAAAAAAAAAAAATAAAAAATATACTTAACAAGTATGCCTTGTTTGGAAGGGTTGACTGTAGAAAGCCTCCTCTTTTGAAAAAGAACCTGCAATCACCGCTAACGTTTGAAAAGTTGTATCTAAACAAACCTCAGAACAGTGTCTTTTAAATAAATGAGACCAAAATGTTTGCTTATAATTCTTTTAAACACATTCGGCAAAAACTTAGAGAAAATTTAATATTTTGAAATCTGAATTTGCCATTCAGTATATATATATGAGAAGCACCATTAACTATTTTTTATAATTTTTATTTACTCAAAGCCACTTTGCAATTGAACAAGGGTTGCAGCTCCCAGCTGTTAGTTTTTTCCCTGGCTGGTTATCAAAAACACAGGGAAATCCTCACCGGTTGTTTTTTTCAAATTATTTATTTACAGTGCAGGAGTCGACTGATGAATACTCCCATCAGCTGTCACTGTTATTAGCGGCAGCAGATGGGAGGAGTAATCCTATCAACCGACACCAATGACCGGATGTAAACTTTGTATCTCCGATCATAGCTGTGGGCTCACGCTGTCATTTTGACTGCGGCTGTCTGACCAGCGGTGATGATTTTACCGCTGATCAGAAGCAATTTTTGCTGTGCTGTCATGCACATGATTAACACCCGGTGCTCAGGGGCCAATCCCAAACAGTAACAGAGACATCCAGGTGAAGTCTGTGTTCGGTGTCCGTGCCCAAACAGTAGGTGTTTGGTTATGGATGCCAAATAATAATATAATAATAAATTTTATTTCTATAGCGCTGACATATTCTGCAGCACTTTACATTTCAGAGGGGACTTGTACAGACAATATACAAACTTTACTGTTTGAGTTCTTTCATCTCTACAACCTAGAACTTTATTTTACTTTTTTGCTGCTGCATCACATTGTTCACTCATATGCAGTCTGTAATCTACTAGTATACCCAAGTCTTTGTCACATGTGCAGTTGCTTAGTTCTATTCTTCCCATTCTGTAGATGTAATTTTTGTTTTTCTTTCCCAGATGCAGAATTTTACATTGCTCCCTGTTAAATACCATTCTATTAGTTTATTATAAAACAAAGGAAAGGATGGTAGGTAAACCGTGTATAAGTATCAAATACAATGACAAAAGGTACTCTCAAGAACACCGACTAAGATTATATGCAGGTACACTTAATCCGAATGAACAGTTATATGAAAGCAAAATACCACGTGATTAACACTTTCTATGCATAAATCAATAAAACAACAGCACTTTAGTAATCTCCTATTCAGATGAGTTTTCAAAGTTTCTCTTACAAAACAGGCCTTTTCTCCTTACTAACTGGACCTCTATAAGGCTATTCATACAGTTGTGTGAAAAAGTGATTGCCCTCTTCCTGATTCCTTAGGGCACATAATGACTCACCAGCGATCCCGACAATGATATCAACGTGTCAGGATCGCTGGTAAGTTGCTATGTGATCGCTGGTGAGCTGTCAGACAGCTTCACCAGGGATCAGCACAGCGACACCGTGCGTCCCTTAGATACCCGATGAGTACGTTAGTTACCAGCTACCTGCATCAGCACGCTGGTAACTAACGTACACATCGGGTTTCTAAGGGACGCACGTCCCTTGGATACCCGATGTGTACGTTAGTTACCAGCTGATCGCTGTTCTCCCGCATGTCACACGCAGCAATGCATGCTGGCCAGCAGGAGACCAGCGACCAAAGAAAAGTCCTGGGCTTTCCTACAGCGATCAGTGATACTGGCAGGGGGGGCGGTCGCTGATCGCTGTCACACACAGTGATCTTGCTGGTGAGATCGCTGTTGTGTCACAAAACTTGTGACTCAGCAGCGATCTCGCTAGCGAGATCGCTATGTGTGACGGGGCCCTTATTCTTTATCATGTTGTCACACTTAATTGTTTGAGATTACCAAACAAATTTAAATATTAGACAAAGATAACACAGGAAAACACAAAATGCAGTTTTTAAATGAAGGTTTTTATTATTATTTGTGATCTGAAAAATTTAAGTGTGACAAGCTTGCAAACGAATAGGAAATTAGAAAGGGGGCAAATACTTTTTTACATAGCTGTATATTCAGATATAAGGTAGTACCTGTACGTCCTGAAACTGAAGTGGAAAGGTCAATGCTGGGCTGAATCCCGAATAATCAGAAACACCATCTTGAAGCTCTTAGAGAATGCCAATCTCTGCAACACAGGACTTTCGTAAGTCCTTAGAGATAAAAAATGCCCGTCTTTAAGCTCTTTGGGAATGCTGATGTCTCCAATGCAGGGCTTTACTAAGTCCTTAGAGATAAGGAATCATGTATCCTAGCCCAAAACTCTGTGTACTTGGTTGTCCTCGCTGAATTCAAGTCTCCAGGTCCAGATGAATTACACCCCAGAGTACTGAAGGAGATATCAGAAGAAATTTTTGAACCCCTCTCCATAATCTTTGAAAATTCTTGGAGAACAGGAGAAGTCCCAGAAGACTGGAGAAGAGCAAATGTTGTTCCTATCTTCAAAAAGGGGAAGAAGGTGGACCCAGGCAACTATAGGCCAGTGAGTCTGACTTCTATACCAGGAAAGATCTTTGAACAAATTATTAAACATCATGTATGTAAGTACCTGGATAAGAATGAAGTGAATAATCAGAGTCAGCATGGGTTTATAACTAATAAGTCATGTCAGACTAACTTAATTTCCTTCCATGACAGAATCACTGATTGGGTGGATCAGGGAAATGCTGTAGACATAGTATATCTTGACTTCAGCAAAGCATTTGACAAAGTATCTCACACAATCCTTATTGAAAAAATGGCTAAGTATGGAATGGACAAGGCAACTGTTAGGTGGATTCATAACTGGCTTAGTGATCGGACCCAAAGAGTGGTCGTAAATGGCTGCACATCCAGTTGAAAGAATGTCTCAAGTGGGGTACTGTTATGATTGAGTCACCGTAGAAGGCAAAAACAGAAATGCTAGCTAAGTCCAGAAAACCAGAGAAGTTGGCAGCTATCGGATTGCAGACCCCTGAACCTATCAACACAACTAGCAGTAGCCGTGGGGGGTTCCTACGATGCCCTAGTCCCCTCGATCACAGCCGGAGAATTAAATAGGCCTAAAGAAAGAAAGGGGAAATCTAAACTGCCCCAGAGCAGACCCCAAAGCAATAGGCAGCCCCCAACATATAATGACGGTGAAGCAAGATGAAAATACTAACACAGACAGAAAGATAGACTGAGCAAAGAGGGGCCCAAGCTAACTAAATAGAAAAGGACAGGAAGGCTGCTGTCTGCAATCCGTGAAAAACCCTATGAAAATAAGAGCCAACAGACTGACAATGAAAAAGGCCCTGAAGACGCTAGGCTTCAAAAAAGCTATGTCAGTACTCAGGAATATACTGAAGACAGAGCTACAGGCAAAAGGAGATTCAGCTCACCCCAGCAGGGAATGGCAGAATACTGAAAAGCAAGGAAAATAAAAAACAAAACAAAAAGCTAACAGGCAAAACAGAAACTTAGCTTTAGAGGAGCAGGAATCAGACTGGTGTCCTAGAAGTCCACAGAGAAATCACCCGCAGGGCAGAAGGGCGTTGGCAGCCTTATATCCAGTCCGTGACTCCACTTAGCCAGTCATCCTCATTAGACTCAGGTGCCTGATAATCAGGCTCATTACCTTCCTTTACCAGAATAGGGAGTTCACCAGACCCCAGTGACGAAGGGGAAAATGAACTCACAACAGGGTACCACAGGGCTCTGTCCTGAGCCCTTTATTGTTCAACATCTTTATCAATGATTTAGATGAAGGAATTGAGGGTAAACTGATTAAATTTGCTGAGACACAAAGCTAGGAGGGATAACTAATACTAGAGAAGAGAGAGAGGATTCAAAAAAATATAAATAAACTGGAGCAGTGGGCAGCAACTAACAGAATGGTTTTTAACAGGCAAAAAAATGCAAAGTACTACATCTGGGCAATAATAATGAAAAAAGCATATACAGAATGGGAGGGATAGGGCTAGGCAACTGCACATGTGAAAAATACGGGTATACTAATAGATCACAGACTGAATATGAGTCAACAGTGTGATGCAGCAGAAAAAAAGGCAAATGCAATTCTAGGATGTATTAACAGAAGCATACAGTCTAGATCACGTGAAGTCATTATTGCCCTCTACTCCTCTTTGATCAGACCTCATCTGGAATACTGTGTCCAGTTTTGGGCACCACATTTTAAAAAAAGACATCAACAAACTGGAGCAAGTTCAGAAAAGAGCGACCAGAATGGTGACCGGTCTGCAAACCCTGTCTTATGAGGAAAGGTTGCAGGATTTGGGAATGTTTAGCTTGCAAAAGAGAAGACTGAGAGGAGACTTAATAGCTGTCTACAAATATCTCAAGGGCTGTCACATTGTAGAAGGATCATCTTTATTCTCATTTGCACAAGGAAAGACTAGAAGCAATGAGATGAAACTAAATGGGAGGAGACACAGATTAGATATTAGAAAAAACTTTTTGACAGTTAGAGTGATCAAGGAGTGGAACAGGCTGCCACAAGAGGTGGTGCGTTATCCTTCAATAGAAGACTTCAAACAGAGGCTGGACAGACATCTGTCTGGGATGATTTAGAGAATCCTGCTTTGAGCAGGGGGTTGGACAAGATGGCCCAGGAGGTCCCTTCCAACTCTACAATTCTATGATTCTATGAATTGACTCATGTCAAGCTGAACAACTCGTCCCAGAGTCACCAGCAACAGATCCAGATTCAAACTGCCCTATCCAGACTTTCTCCAAGGATTCACAGCTTTACTCCCACCCAGACTCTCCTTCAACCTCTCCCAACTGCCCATCAACCCCCAAAAACCCCTGCATTGCAAATTCGGCCTCTCTGCGCTGCCCTCTACTTGCTAGATCATATATTACATCACAAATCTCCAACAATACAGTAAGCTGTGCTTCACCCTTACAGACCTTTTGCCTAATATTTTCTGGGAAAGTTCAGTGAAGATGTTTTCAAAAAATATGGAATAAACATTCATTTTATCCTGTTGAATCCTGACTTCAATTCTACTACCAACATTTATTTTCTAGCTCAGTCCAGATTACCTAGGAAGATTATACACTTATCTTTGCAGTCAAGTAACCAGATAATCAATTGGTCTGAGCTCAGTTACTGCAATCAAGGAAACACATCACAACAAGCTAGTTTGCAGTTTGCCTTTATAGTTCTGCTGCTTATGAGTGAACCTCACTTCTGGAAATAATAAGTTGCCATTATTGCACTGCTATCCAGCTGTTATTCATTTCATTGCTACAACTTTACATAAATTTGGGTCATAGATCATAACTCTGTGACGTAGTTCCCAGATTGCCTTTTTGTCTAGTACTCCAGTGTGTAACCAAACTTCTGCAAAAACAAATCATTTGCGATTCCACCACTCAATCTGCTGTTAACTACATTCCTGTTAGAACATACAAATTGCATATACTTCTGTAATATCTGTGACTAACTGAATCTCTGTTAGAAGACTCCAGTTTCCATATAATTCTACTATACCCGTGATTAACTGCATCCATGCTTTAAAATATCAGATTCCTATACACCTACTGTTCCCATTTATATACATTACCTAATACTTTACTCTGCCTAAACTTGCCAGTCTGTCTGTCATTTTGCATGCCCCGCTGTCTTGATCCTTGGCAATCCACTTGAGATCTGGCAGGATCCAGCATGATCCACAGCTCCATTACCTTTTTGGTCAGAGCTGCACAATTAGATCTGTGGTTGAGAGAATCCACCTTAAAAGGTGAGCCAGTAGACCTTTAAGACGTTCCCTTAATAGGGATATAATAAAAGGAAGACAAATCCCTCTTTTGCTAGGTATCACAAAATAAACCAATACTTGGTTGTCTGCTTCTCTTACCGAATGTCCCCATGAAAATCCCTTACACCCGTAGAATTATATTAACAGTTTTTTTTCTAAAACATTGCTTTGTTCAGGTGATAAATAAGCTAGGACATAATGAATAACAAATGAAACAGTGAATAAAGCAAAATGTATAATAATCAAGAAATATTAAAAGATCCAGAGATGGAAGCATGACACTTGTAGAAAAGATTTGGCAGAGTCAATTCACCATCAGATCAAATGTAGCAGAAAAAGCAGACAGAGATTTGGCTGAAAATTTATGGAAAATCAATGGCACAATTGTTTTGTTTTGTGTGTTGATTTTTCCATAAATTTTCCTCGGAATTTGGTATGGTTTACATCTGTTAGATTGCAAAGATGAAATAAATTGTATACATGGCATATCCAAATGTATCTATCTATCTATCTATCTATCTATAATATACTATGTATATTTTATATATTTATTCATGTTCACTTTGCAACCAGAATTTGTCCAGTCAAGTTTATGCAATGCTTTAACGTTTCTTAGTGCCAAGTTATTATCTCTGAATCATTTCATTCAGTAATTCAATTTAACCTTTTTAATTATAGTTTGTTTTTTAGTTTACTTCATTTGTAGACTTTATTTTTGAGTTTACTTTATTTACTTTAACCCCTTGGTCACAGAGCCATTTTGCAGCATAATGACCAGACAAATTTTTACAATTCTGACCACTGTCACTTTATGAGGTTAGAGCTCTGGAACGCTTTAACTTATCTCGCTGATTCTAAGATTGTTGTTTGTGACATATTTTACTTCATGATAGTGGTAAAATTTCTTCTATATGACTTGTGTTTAGTTAAGAAAAAAACGGAAATATAGCAAAAATTTTAAAAATTTTGCAGTTTTCAAACTTTAAATTTTTATGCCCTTAAATCAGAGAGATATGTCTCACAAATTTCTTAATAAATAATATTTCTCACTTGTCTACTTTACATCAGTACAATTTTGGAAGCAATTTTTTTTTTTGTTAGGAAGTTATAAGGGTTAAACATTGACCAGCGATTTCTCATGTTTACGACAATAATTACAAAACCATTTTTTTAGAGATCACATTATATTCAAAGTCATTTTGAGGGGTGTACTGTTAGGCATCGAGTTTCTCCAACTGCACAGGGGGAATCTCGAGCCATGTCCTCTGTGGCCGCAGAGGTTCCTGCTCAGCAGTGACGTCGGTCCCAGCGTCTTGCCTAGGCTAATGTTAGGTGTCTGGTTGCTGCTCCAGGCTCAGCTATTGTATCATGCATGAGTCAGCAGTGAGCAGACATTCCTCGGACTAAGTCCTGCTTTTCTCCTACTGAGCATGCCCGTGGGACGATCTCTCATTGGAGGTCAGACTTCACATGCTCAGATCCTGTTGCTGCTCCAATTGGACCACCAGAAAGGTCCCAGAAGGCTGCAACTATAAAAGCTTTGCATGGCGGCCCGGCCATGTGCTAATATAGAAAAAGATTAGACCATGTGGAGTGAGTGTTGTATGCATGTATGAATGTCTCTGGTGAATGACTCATTAAGAAACCCCTACCCTTGGTGCGCATGTGCTGTGCAGCCTAGCCTGTTAAGCGCCCAGGCTTAGGTGTAGGTAGAGGCAGAGTCAGAGACTGGCATCAGTGTCCACCAGTGGCTCTACACACCATGGTGCACTTGCTCAACACTCCACCATAGTCAGCATCTATAGTGGCATCTGTAGGTGCGACGCCGCGCACTCAGAAGGTCTAGAAGGACTCTGACACTGTGTACTTGGGGCAGAGTTCTGTGACCGCATTCTGTGCGCTCCCTTGCCGAGCTCTGTGAGTTTAAACAGACTCCGGCATTTATGTTCCGAGGTAGTGCAACTAGGTGATGTAACAGAGTCCGCTCCTGTACACATCAGGTGATGTTTAACCTGTGTGTGGTCTTTTATACTGCCGTATAGCAACTGCCATTACCAAGAAGCAGTTTACCACTTCTGCACGGTGGACCCCGGGCTCCGAATGCACCTTATTATCATCTTTATTATTTGGTGCGTTCCGTCATCCCTAACATGTACATAACAGAAAATACCCAAAAGTGACACCATTCTAAAAACTAGACCCCTCAAGTTGCTCAAAACCACATTCAAGAAGTTTCTTAACCCTTTACATGCTTCACAGGAACTGAAGCAATGTGGAAGGAAAAAATTAACATTTAACTTTTTTTGCAAAAAATTTATTTCAGAACCATTTTTTTATTTTCACAAGCTTTAAAAGAGAAAATGAATCACAAAATTTGTTGTGCAATTTCTCCTGAATATGCCAATACCCCATATATGAGGGTAATCCACTTTTTGGGCACACGGCAGAGCTCGAAAGGGAAGGAGCGCCGTTTGACTTTTTCAATGCAGAATTGGCTTGAATTGAGATCGGACGCCATGTTGCGTTCGGAGAGCCCCTGATGTGCCTAAACACTGGAAACCCCCAAGTGACCCCATTTTGGAAACTAGACCCCTTAAGTAACTTATCTAGATGTGTGGTGAGCGCTTTGAACCTCCAAGTGCTTCACAGAAGTTTATAACGTAGAGCCATGAAAAAAAAAATCATTTTTTTCCACAAAAATGATTTTTTTAGCCCACTATTTATTATTTTCCCAAGGGTAACAGGAGAAATTGGACCACAAAAGTTGTTCTGCAAATTGTCCTGAGTATGCTGATACCCCATATGTGGGGGGACCAGTGTTGGGTGCATGGGAGAACAAGGGAGGGAAGGAGCACCATTTTGGAATGTAGACTTTGATGGAATGTTCTGCGGGCATCATGTTGCGTTTGCTGAGCCCCTGATATGCCAAAACAGTAGAAACCCCCAGAAGTGACTCCATTTTGGAAACTAGACCCCCAAGGAGCTTATCTAGATGTGTGGTGAGCACTTTAAACCCCCAAGTGCTTCACAGAAGTTTATAACGCAGAGCCGTGAAAATAAAAAATCTTTTTTTTCCACAAAAGTAATTTTTTAGCCCCTATTTATTTTATTTTCCCAAGAGTAACAGGAGAAATTAGACTCCCAACGTTGGTAAATAGTGGAAACCCCTCAACTCTTGCTCCAACCCTAACCTCCACACACCCCTAATCCTAACCCTAACCCTAATGCTAATCTCTAACCCTAATCCTAACCCTAATTCCAAACCTAACCCTAATTCTAACCTTAACCCTAATTCTAACCCTAATTTCAACTCTAACCCTAATTTCAACTCTAACCCTAATTCCAACCCTTACCCTAATTCTAACCCTAACCCCAATTCTTACCTTAATTCTAACCCTAACCCTAATGGAAAATTGAAAATAAATGTATTTTCTCAATTTTATTATATTTGCCTAAGAGGGTGATAAACGGGGGGGTTATTTACTATTTCTTATATTTTGATCACTGTGATAGAGTTTATCACAGTGATCAAAATCAATAAATGGAATCTGCCAGCCGGCAGATTCAGCGGGCGCACTGCGCATGTGTCTGCCATTTTCTTCCGGGACTAAGATGGTCGCACCCACAGTAGGAGGCAGGAGGGCCTGGAGACCACGAGGACCACCGGGAGGTACCAGGGGGGGGATCGGGGACCCTATTTCTCTCTCCTCTCATGTGCGATCACATCAGAGGAAAGAGAAATCAAATGCAAAATTGCGGCTTTTTTTGCAATCGCCGTTATAGGGTTAATAACGGCGATCGCAAAAGCGAGGTCGGTAAATACAGACCTGAATCATGTTCTCTGGGGTCTCAGCTATCCCTGGCAGCCAAGAACCCAGAGAAAATCCGACGCTGGGGGGTGCTATTTACTTTTAACTACCGCCGATAAAAGGTGTATCGGCGGTCGTTAAGGGGTTAAATGTTTTTTGCTTTTTTTTATTAAAGAGAACCTGTCATCAGGATTTTATACCACAAAAAAAATAGTATGTACATTATACAAAGGTGTTTTAAAGCTGATTAAATGATTATCTTTCTGTACAAATCCATCTTGCAGTTTTAGAGAAATCCATAGTTGGAATTAAAGTTGGAATTGAATGCTAATGAGTTGCAAGTGCAGTGGTTGAGCACTTTACTTACATGTCTCCTGCTTCCCTTCCTATTCTCCACCTTGTTCTTGCTTCCTATCTCTGACTGAGTGGTGACTGAAACAAGAGTGACCGGTCAATTAAAGATATTAGATGGGTAGCAGGCTGGAAAAAAGGAGAGAAGGCGGGAGAATTGTAAGTGCAGCATCCATCCACTGCACTTACAACTCATTAGTATATAATTCAACTATGGATTTCTCAAAAACAGTAAAACAGATTTGTTCAAGAAAGGTAAGGATTCAATCAGAATAAAGGAAGGTGCAGATGACAGTATTTTTTTAAAAGATCGCGATCCGATGAAACATCAGATTGCATTCGGACCAATGTTAGTCTATGGAAACCATACACTTGGCCCATTTTTTCAAAAACAGAGTCTTTCCGAGGAACAAAAATCGCTGCATGCCTGAGTTTAATCCAATATTCTGTTTGCACTCAGACGTGCAAGTTAATGAGTCAGTGGAAATCATCGGACTGTACTTGGATTACGTCAGTGCAGTCAGATTTTCACAGACTGACATAATGGAAAAGATGAAGACATTTTTTTCTCCATCTTCTCCTTGCCTGAGATAATCAAATCATGGTATGCTCACACTTTGATCAGAGTTTATCAGAGCGTCATTTGCATAATTATATATATATGCCATTACTTAGGGATATACAATGTTGGTGATAGGTTATTTTCAGTACATTGCTTACATAGACAAGGGACATGAGGCGCATGTTTATTTTGATCTTTAGTGCCTAATGGTTAATTTTATATTTTTTCCGAGAAAGAAAATTGTCCAATCCCTAAAGGGTTTCAAAGTTATGTAGCATGAAATTTCATATGATGTTATTGCTGACCACATCAAAAGCAGTGAGGTTTATACCCATGGGCTATTGATAACTTGGCTTGCTTTAAGCGAGGTCATAATAATGAACTGTAATTCTTATATCTTCTTTTTTAGCCACAAGGTGAAAGCAAAGAAAACAAAATCATACTTGCAATATTTAACCATTTATTATTTTAGATGCTAGTAGAGGGTTTTCCAAGAACAATAAAAAAATTAAGTTTAACGATGTAAGCACGTGTGTGTGCATACTTTGTAATGTATTCTGTATATTAAAGGTATTTTCACCTATTGGACAACCCCTTTCTTAATAGCTCCAGTCTTCTGCACAAAATAAAAAAACATTCTTCCTACCTTCTGCATCTGCTCAATCCCGTCACTATGTCTTGTTGCGGTCACTTGACATGTTCTATTACATCGCCATTGTAACTAATCAGTGACTGCTCAATTCCATCAAACAAGACTCCACACTGATGGAATAGAGAAGACTGTAGCCAATCAGCGCCTACTTATTGGCTGCCGGGAGAAATAGCGGGAAGAACAAAGAAGTGGTGCCTATCTGAGAGGTAATTATTCAGTTTTTTAATTCTCTTTCAGCCAACTAGAGCTATAAAGAATAAAGCAGGGACTCTCCAAGAATGGTAAAACTGTTTAACAAGTATGTATCACCAGTCTGGGGCAGCCATTTTTGTTTTAAGGGAACCTGTCACATGAAAAAATTCTATTGTCCTGCAGCTATGGTGTTAATCTTCAGTGTAATAGTATTTTGAACCTAACTTAGGCTATGTGCACACGTTGCGGATTCTGCTGCAGATCCGCAGCAGTTTTGGTCCTGCAGGTCCGCAGCAGATTTAGGTGCGTTGTACAGTACCATTGTTTTCAATGGTAAACTGAAAACGCTGTGCACATGCTGTGGATTTTTCCACGCGGTTTTGCTGTGGGTTACAATCCGCAGCATGTCAATTCTTTGTGCGGATTTCGCTGCGGTTTCACACCTTATCCATTATGAGGTGTGAAACCGCAGGGCAAAACTGCAGATAAACCGCAGGACTTTTGTCCTGCGGATTTACCTGCGTATTTTTCAACAAAATCCGCACAACCTAAAAACTATGTGTGCACTTACCCTTAGAGTCCAGCTGCCTGGTGGAAATGAACTTTATTTTTCCCAGCAGCATATGGCATTCAGCCGTAGGGTTGGCATTGGAACGGTTTCAGTCATCGCTGTGAGTATAGAGAGAGGCGGCTGTAACCACGTCACCCTGCACTAACTGACAGATGGCACTAATCAAGAGTGAACTGTCAGGTATTGCCGGGGGTGCAGTTACAGCCACCTCTCTTTATACGCTGAGTGGTGACTGAAACCATGCTGGTGCCACCCCTATGACTGAAAGTTGAAAGCTGCCATAGGGATATAAAATTCTTTTCCTCCCAGCAACGTTGCTCTAATGACAGGCACCAGGCAGGTTCAGAACACCATTATCCTGCAGATTAACTCCTTTAAGAAAACAGTGCACAGCTTCAGATTGATAATTTTTCAAAATGTCAGCTCTTTACACTATCTCAGCACTGCTGTCTACTTTACTAGGTGGTTACTGAGTGGCAAGCACATTAATAATGCTACATTTAGTAAAGTATGTGTCAGTGTTGGTTTAGTAGAAAGAGCAAGACCTTATGGCAAAACATGATATTTCGCTCTTTCATGCCACAGAGAGCTGTGGAGGGTTGTGGGATCCCACTCTGCACTCCAAAATCCCAAAACCCAGAAGATCAGAAGATCATCCTGACATTAGGGACTTTTGTGACCACATTTTCTACTAGGTGATAATACAAAAAATCACTAGTTTGAGACTACCCACTGTTTATTAAATAAAAAGGTCATCTCCAGATTGGCGATAAGTACCCTTTAACATTTAAGCTATGGAAACAAATCTTTGTCTTCATATAGCACTGCTTTATTAACTTTTTGATTTTTCCTTTTTGGCTTATATGTAGGGTTTATATACAGTATAAAAACGCAATGAGAAACGGCATGAGAAAAAATTGCAGCATGCTCTGGAATTTGGATCACGGGCATCAATACAAGTCTATGGTGGGTGTGAAACATTGGACTCAGATGTCATCCGAACAAAGTCTGACTTCTGTTGACTCAGACAATGGAGAACATGGAGAAATTAAGTTCTCTATCTTCTCCACAGTTGTGCTCCAATTCCTGCATACAAGAGAATTGGATCACACTCAGATGACACTTGGCTGACAGAGTGAGCCAAGTGTCATCAGCATAATTGAGCCGATTCTCTCGCATGAGAAAATATATGCTCGAGTAACCCGGCCCAAGTGTGAAATTAACTGGTTCAGTTAGAGAAAAGGGATGGTAGACTCAAAATAAGACCGTTCATTATCACAAGTTAATCTGAATAATTTGGAGACTTGGAAAAGAAGTGGCAAGTTAAGTTTTTTAATCATAAATGTAATCATAAATGTAAGGAAATACATACAGGACATATGGTCAGGAAATACTTAGCCAAAGCACCTTTGGTGCTACAATATGAATATGGAACCACATGAGGTGAAAATATTTCCATTATTTTACAAACCACTAGTCAGACCACAACTGGAAAATTATGTACAGTTTTGGGCCCCAGTGTGTAAAATGTAAAAATGGTTTCTAGTCTGCCCATTGTGATTTTGCAACGCATTTAATTGTGAGATTAACTTGTTTAAACCCTTCCAAAGTTGCCAGTTTTCATACTTGTGCTTTCATTTCTCCCTCCCTTTCCTTCAAGGGCCATAGCATTTTTTTCTTTAAAATAGCCATATGAGGACTTGTTTTTCTGTGAGACAACCTGTAGCTTTTAATCACATAGTTAATTTTGTTATCTAATGTTATGGATGTTTGGAGGGTTTTGTTTCTATAGTGGACATTGTATTGTAACACTGACCTAGAAAAAATTGCTAAGTCAGTTGAATTTTTGAGGCAGTGACCGGTGTTATATGTGAGGGTCGCTATGTGTCCCCCAGGATGTGCAAAAAAGAATATGGAGGCCGGAGGAGTGCATTGCAGTCACAGGCATAGCTGTGATTGCAATGCAGAATAAAAGTAAGCGTAGCTTTGGGCAAGCTATTTGTCCAAGGAAGATTTAGTAAAAACTTGTCATGGGCTTTTATTTTAAAATGGAATACAGGAAGGTAGTAGGGTTTGTCCGCTTCCTCTCCGGCTCCGGATTTTTCATGTGGCACATGACCACAGATTCAAGTTAAAGGCCCTACAGTAGAGGGAATTGGATGTGTCATTTTTGGTCTTGCATGCAAGCAGAGCAGTAGGTCTGCAGACCTCAATAGTGTGAGGCAACACAAAGCCAAACGGAGCAAAAAGGCCAGACACCCTCAGCGTACACAGCGGTGCAGTCACTCACAGCAAAAAGTCACGGACTGTATTTGTTTCCCGGCTGCGATCCTGAGGATCAGATTTACTTCCTTTATTTGTGAGTACGCTGTTTATTAGAGACTTTACTTTGAACTTTTCCTGGGTCACTGCCTCATCCCTGCAGTGTGGATATCACACTTACAGTGAATGCATAAGTTTTGCATTCACTGTAAGTGTGAAAAAAATTTAAACATTTCTAAAAAAATAAATAAATATTCGTTTTGGCACCATTTTCTGGTATCCACGGCTTTTTTATTTTGCTTTCAATTAAGCTGTGTGATGTCTTTTTAGTGAGGGAATCTGTAATTGTTATTAGTAACATTTTGGGGTACACAAGATTTACATTTAATTGTTTTTTATTTCATTATTTGGAGGAATTCCTTTTTTTGCTACTGGAGTTTGTATGATGTGATAAATAATTTTATATTTGGATCGATCAACTATTGTGTGCCAAATACAGTATGTTTTATTTTTTGTATTTCTTTTCATATTTTTAGAGGAAGAAGCGAGGATAATTAAAAAATATGTTTTTGTCTTTATAAAATATTTTAATATTTTGAAAATGTTTTTTACTTAATACTTTATTCTAATTGGAACTTGAATCTGCTTCTTCTGTATATTGTAACACTACCATATTATGCTACCAGCATGCATTTCGATTTCACAAGAATATCAAGATGGCAGTCACAGGCATATTCAGCAGGCCTCTGGCTACAACAGCAACCCATTAAACCCCCACAAACATGGCTTATGGTGGCTGATGGGCTCTTAGCTGATGCCAGTCCAAGACAGTGTACCATAAGAGGTTGACAGCAGCATTCAAGGGGGTGAACAAATGTGATCAGCCCTAGCTATGGTTGCTGCTGTTGGAGTTGGATACCAGTTACATAAAAATACTGGCACCTGCCATGTGTGTAGCGCACTCAGCCCTGAGCCGGCTGCATACAACTGCACCTGACATGTTGGAAAGGAGGTAATAATGCATTTGTTGTAATTTGATAGTTTGCCATTTTTATTTCATACTGTGTTTAAGTGGAAATTTCTCCATTACATGGCTCCAGGGAAAAATCAGCCTTTACTTAATTCTCTTGAGTACTGCCACGTACTCTCGTTTTAAGAGAAGTCATGTTTATATTTAGCTTGGAGCATAGGTTATTACTGCAGCATGGATCGTGGTTAAGTGCGCCAATATAAGACTTTATGGGCTTGTAGCAGGGAATTGCAGTTAGAAAGGGAAAAAACTACTGCAGTGCTTAAGTAAGACTTTAACTTCTCACCTCTTTGTGTAAACTACTGGATTCAGACAATTTTATGTGAAATCATCCATTTTGCATCTAGAAAAAATATTTTTCTTCCTTTTTACATCCATATTGCATCTAGATTTTATCTGAACAATGAATAAATACAGTTTCCTATCTTTTTAATTAGAATTGACCCGTGATTAATTCACGACATGTGGATGGTCACCCGCAAGTGATCTATTAATTTATAATGGGAAATTCTTATTCAAATATGGATCAAAGCATGCATGCTGCAATGTTTTTTTATTGCAGACCGTTGGTCTGTGTGGAAAAATGCTCATGTGAACTTCCTCTGTGCTGTTCGTGTCCTACCATGTTGCTTATGAACAGCACTCAGACCGATAATAACGGGTGGGGAATCTCATGCCCATGGGCCACTTACGGCCCGTGATTTCATTTTTTTCCAGACCGTGGGCAGATTCCTGGGAACCATAGTGCTGGGGCTGGCAGCTGTATTTTGAAAGCCATTAGCTTCTTTGCTGCGTTTTTTTTTTTTTTGCTGCAGTTTTTTCATGCAAATTTTAAGCTGCATCTTATAGTACCAACAAAAGCATTGGGATTTCAGATATCTCAGGCACATACATTGTTTTTTTTCCTGACTGATTTAGAAAGCTGCTGCGTTTTTGCAAACTGCAGTATGTCACTTCATTCAGCATTTTTTCACCTATAGAAAGTAATGAGTAAGTTAAAAAAAACGCAGTAAAAACCATAGGTATCAGGTTTGCTGTGTTTTTGGTGCAAAAAATCTTAAGTAAGTTTCAGTATGATTTTTGGGGGCTCTAAACTTTTTCCGTATGCATAGCAGACTGCACAAACGCAGCAAATATTCAGCAAATTCACAGAAAAAAACTCCGCCATACCTGCTTTTTTGTAAGCAGCTTCTTTACTGGTTTTCCTGCAGAAAAACTGCAGCAAAAACGTCACATGTGAACATAGCCTTACTAGAGGTTAGGACCATTCCTGGACTGGGGGCACCCTGGTGCTGGTGGGATAACTTTTATGCTTTTTTGATCAAAATCAGTGATTACTAAGTACCCTATTTTAGCTATATTCACTATTGCTTTTTACTTACTTATAGCAGGGTACATGTTCATTTTATTTCTATCTTAGGTTTTGTCTGTATACCTGCTCATTTCTTTCGCTTTTGCTCTAGATTAACATTGCAAGAGAAAAAGCGAGTCTGGGTGGAATTATGATTTACACATTATGGTACTATCATTATACCGAACTACAGAATTTTATGGTCCATATAAATAAAGGACACTACTAAATGTAAAAATACAATTAATTAAATTATTACTATTTTGTAGTATACATTTCCATTTCTTGACATTTTAGGTTGGCTATCTAAAAAATATACGAATGCATTCTGTAATCACATTAACTTGCCATAAATAAATATTATGCATTGTTCTATTGTAATGGGAAAAGGTAATCCTAAAATATTCCATTTATTGAAATCTAATTCTATCTGGTCTCTGTGTATTACAATATAGAAATGTCAGGTTGATTTCAGGAAAATGGACATTTATTTATATTTAATATCTTCTATGATGGCTGCATCAAAATGATTTAGCATGGTTAGCTGGGAAATAGTTTATACATTTCGCACACGGCAGACTAAATCTAACTACAAGTGTACCAGACCATCTACTTGTTCTCTGCACAACGATATTTCAGGACTGTGTAATGCTGTTTTCTTAGTGAAGAAATAAATAACCATACAATATTCAATTATTGGAAGAATATAAGATAAGAGAAATTTGTTCACTTGCCGAGTCGGTTAAATTGGATTTGCTTATGAATAAAATTTCAATTTTTGTCATATTTTTTTTTCCACTAAAGTGCCTGAAAGAAAATAAAATCAATTTGAACAAGCAACATAATGATAAAAATAAATTTGGTGTAAAATGCCTCTCTCTAGAATTTAATTCAGGAAAGTGTGACACTATTATTTGCATTTTCTTATACAGATGTGTTCTTTGCAATTCTTTCTATATAATTTGAATTAAATATGGTTTAAGTGGTTGATATGGAAAAATGATATGTACTTGATTTGCTGCTATATAAAGAAGTAATTTTATGTGTAAAAAACAGTGAGTCTTGGGGCTTACTGAAGTTAATCTAATATTATATTTATTGCATTTCATCCAACATATACCGTATATTTTAACTTCTTCAGTGCAAAGTAGTCAGGTGGGTGTCTGTAAATTAATTAAACTAAATTGCCTTTTTGAAAAATTGTCATTCACTTCTATCAACAATACTAAGGGCAAATCTATGTGATAGTATCTCTCATATGTGTGTTGTCAACTTTCAAAATGGACATCGCTAATGTAGCTTACCGTTTTGGCAGCGATGGTGAAGTGTTGTCGGCGCTAAAGGAAGTTGGCAGTAGCAGAAGTGAGGTGATGCTGTGGGTCCTGGGCTTTGAGGAAGGTGTGTCCCGGGGGTGAGAGGCAGAATCAGAGTTCCCGCTGCACATATTGACCTTGCGGTGGCATTCAGGAAAATGTCATCGGTGCATGTGTAGATTTAGGGCTCATTCCCACTTGCGATGAAATCAGTCGAATGCAATCTGATAAAATATCGGATTGCATTAGGACAAATGTTATTCTATCATTGTGTGTTCATCTGCATTTTTTTTCCAGCTCGGATTGGATCACGGTCGGAATGGAAAAAAGTTGCAGAATGCTGTGATTGTAATCAGAAATCGGATCGCATGCTGCAATAGAAGTCAATGGGTGTGAGAAAAAAATCGCACAGCTCTCGGACAATGCAAGTGCTGTCCGATTTTTACACACCGATCCCATTTGAAAAGCCGGCAATTCATGTGACGCGTACAGTAATATCACAGCGTGACAGGTTAGAATAGAATAGGTATATACACATTGAATACATAGATATATAGATGTCAGTGACATACACACATATAAAACAAGGGGATGAGTCTTGAGGAGATCATTTGCATATTCCCAGTGCCTTCTGGGATAAGTGAAGAGTCTCCGTGAGCTCAACGATCACTGGGTTTTGGCCCTTGCAGCTGAAAAGAGGAAGTCGGAAAACAAGGGGAAGAGTCTTGAGGAGATCATTTGCATATTCCCAGTGCCTTCTGGGACATGTGAAGAGTCTCCGTGAGCTCAACGATCACTGGGTTTTGGCCGTTGCAGCTAAAAAGAGGAAATCGGAAAACCGCGCGCCGGTAGGCGAGCGAATTTTGGCTCATCTTTCATCGTTTTTAAGAAAACTCAATATGGAAGAGGCCAAGAGCCATTAGGTGAGCTGAATTTCTTGCTACATGTTCACAGACTTACCAGTGGAAAAGCCAAACTTCACATGCCACAAATGCAAGCTTGTGTCCCTGTTGGAGGAAAAGTTGCAAAATCTCGAAGAGAGGTTAGCTACGTTGAAGATCAATAAGGAAGGTGAAGAGTTCTTGGACAGAGCAGAATTATCTATTCATGTTACAGAAAGAGAAGAAATTCAAAGTGCACCTGAAGAAACAGAGGAATGGAGACATGTGACCCAGAGAAGCAGGAGGATCAGGAGGCAGTCAGCACCCATACTGCTCAGGAACCAGTACCAGGCTCTCACGCAGGAAAACGATGAAGAAATATATCAGGATAAGACTTTGCCAACAAATAGCAAACTTGTACGCCTTCAGAGTCCTCCTGGATGGAGAAAGAAAAATGTTGTGAAGAAGAAAAGGGAGAGTGGTGGTCATGGGGGATTCCCTGTTGAGAGGAACAAAGGTCGCTATCTGCAGACCGGATATAACTTCAAGAGAAATGTGCTGTCTTCCAGGTGCAAAAATTAAAGATGTGTCTGACAGGATATCAGGACTCTTCAGACCTACAGATGACTACCCATTCCTGCTACTACATGTGAGGACAAATGACACCGCAAGAAATGACCTGGAAACCATTTGCAGAGACTTTGAAGACTTAGGCAAGAAGGTGAAAGAACTGGGAGCACAGGTGGTCTTCTCTTCCATCCTCCCAGTGGATGGCCATGGAACAAGGAGGTGGAATAAGATTCTGCAGGTGAACAACTGGCTACGTCGATGGTGCCGTCAGCAAAGATTTGGATTTCTGGATCACGGAGTGAATTACTTATATGATGCACTACTTGCTAGAGATGGGGTGCACCTTACGAAGACTGGAAAGCATGTATTTGGAAGTCGCCTTGCTACACTTGTAAGGAGAGCTTTAAACTAGAACAACATGGGAAGGGAAGCAAAAGACCACAAAAAGCCATACACCTGACAAATGCTATTGAGAACTCTGCTATTAGAAGTGGAAAAGAAGAAGAAAGACAAAAGAATCTAATTAATAAAAATATTGGAGAAAGAGAAACCTATCACAAACTAAAATGTTTCTATACTAATGCACAAAGCATGGGCAACAAAGAAGGAGAATTGGAACTACTAACACAGGAAAAGAAATATGATGTGATTGGAATCACTGAAACTTGGTGGGACAATACACATGATTGGAATACAAGACTAGAAGGATACAACTTATTTGCAAGAAACAGACTTGATAAACGAGGAGGAGGTGTCGCATTGTATGTTAGAAACGCATATATCTGCACAGAGATTGAAGCTTCAGAGACTGGGAGTTCTGTGGAAACTGTTTGGGTAAGAATACAAGGACAGAACAATGGAAAGGACACCATTATAGGCATTTACTACAGGCCGCCTGTGCAAGCTGAAGATATGGATGAACTCTTTATGCATCAAATGGCCAAGTTCTCAAAAAAATATGACATAGTTGTCATGGGAGATTTCAACTATCCAGACATTTGTTGGGAATCTCTCTCAGGCAAAACTAACAGGTCAAGGAAATTCTTATCCTCTCTTGCTGACAACTTTATCTTCCAAAAGGTAGGGGAGAAAACAAGGGGAACTGCTACCTTGGATCTAATCCTTATAAACAGGGAGGAAATGGTTGAGGAGGTAAAAGTGGCTGGGACCCTAGGAGGTAGCGACCATGCTATTTTAGAATTTTGGATAACTAGAGGTGGAAGACCTGTGAAGACTAAGACGTCAAGGTTAGATTTCAGAAAGGCAGATTTTAAGGGATTCAGAAAGAGAATTGGAGGGATCCAATGGCTGGATATCCTTCAAGACAAAAATGTCCAGGAAGGATGGGAAATCTTGAAAAATGAAATTCTCAAAGCACAGTTGTTAACAATTCCGAAAAGAGGGAAGAATAGGAAGCATTTAAGGAAACCAGGATGGATGAACACAGAACTTAAGCACATGCTAAAAAGGAAGAAAAAAATGTTTATAAAATGGAAAGAGGGAGGCATATCTAAAGAAGAATATAATGCTGTCTGCAGAACCTGCAGGGCACAAATCAGATTAGCTAAAGCTGAAAAAGAATTGAGGCTTGCAAGAGATGTCAAAGGCAATAATAAAGGATTTGGGGGATATGTCAAAAGTAAAAGAAAAGTCAAAGATGCTCTAGGATTTTTACAGGATGAAAATGATGAAATGGTAAGACAGGATGTTGAGAAGGCTGAACTTTTAAATTCCTATTTTGCATCTGTTTTCTCTCAGAAAGGAAATGTAACATCAACTGTTCTTCACTGTCCTATTAAGGGAATAGAAGAAACGAGGATATCTATAAACAGAAAGATAGTGAGGAAACACTTAGCTAACCTAAATGAATTCGAGTCTCCAGGTCCAGATGAATTACACCCCAGAGTACTGAAGGAGATAGCAGAAGAAATTTTTGAACCCCTCTCCACAATCTTTGAAAATTCTTGGAGAACAGGAGAAGTGCCAGAAGACTGGAGAAGAGCAAATGTTGTTCCTATCTTCAAAAAGGGGAAGAAGGTGGACCCAGGCAACTATAGGCCGGTGAGTCTGACTTCTATACCAAGAAAGATCTTTGAACAAATTATTAAACAACATGTATGTCAGTACCTGGATAAGAATGAAGTGATTAAACAGAGTCAGCATGGGTTTGTAACTAATAAGTCATGTCAGACTAACTTAATTTCCTTCTATGATGGAATCACTGATTGGGTGGATCAAGGAAATGCTGTAGATATAGTATATCTTGACTTCAGCAAAGCATTTGACAAAGTCTCTCATACAATCCTTATTGAAAAAATGACTAAGTATGGAATAGACAAGGCAACTGTTAGGTGGATTCATAACTGGCTTAGTGATCAGACCCAAAGAGTGGTCGTAAATGGCTGCACATCCAGTTGGAAGAATGTCTCAAGTGGGGTACCACAGGGCTCTGTCCTGGGCCCTGTATTGTTCAACATCATTATCAACGATTTAGATGAAGGAATTGAGGGTAAACTGATTAAATTTGCTGATGACACAAAGCTAGGAGGGATAGCTAATACTAGAAGAGAGAGAGAGAGGATTCAAAAAGATATTAATAAACTGGAGAAGTGGGCAGCAACTAACAGAATAGTTTTTAACAGGGAGAAATGCAAAGTACTACATCTGGGCAATAAAAATGAAAAAGCATATACAGAATGGGAGGAATAGGGCTAAGTGACAGCACATGTGAAAAAGACTTGGGTATACTAATAGATCACAGACTGAATATGAGTCAACGGTGTGATGCAGCAGCAAAAAAGGCAAATGCAATTCTAGGATGTATTAACAGAAGCATACAGTCTAGATCACGTGAAGTCATTATTTCCCTCTACTCCTCTTTGGTCAGACCTCATCTGGAATATTGTGTCCAGTTTTGGGCACCACATTTTAAAAAAGACATCAACAAACTGGAGCAAGTTCAGAAAAGAGCGACCAGAATGGTGACCGGTCTGCAAACCCTGTCTTATGAAGAAAGGTTGCAGGATTTGGGAATGTTTAGTTTGCAAAAGAGAAGACTGAGAGGAGACTTAATAGCTGTCTACAAATATCTAAAGGGCTGTCACATTGTAGAAGGATCAACTTTATTCTCATTTGCACAAGGAAAGACTAGAAGCAATGGGATGAAACTGAATGGGAGGAGACACAGATTAGATATTAGAAAAAACTTTTTGACAGAGTGATCAATGAGTGGAACAGGCTGCCACGAGAAGTGGTGAGTTCTCCTTCAATGGAAGTCTTCAAACAGAGGCTGGACAGACATCTGACTGGGATGATTTAGCGAATCCTGCTTTGAGCAGGGGGTTGGACCAGATGGCCCAGGTAGTCCCTTCCAAATCTACGATTCTATGATTCTATGATTCTATGAAAGGGTGGACAATTTATATGGATACACCTAAATAAAATGGGAATGGTTGATGATATCAGCTTCCTGTTTGTGGCACATTAGTGTATGGGAAGGGGAAAACTTTTCAAGATGGATGGTGACCATTGTGGCCATTTTGAAGTAGGCCATTTTGGATCCAACCTTATTTTTTCAATGGGAAGAGGGTCATGTGACACTTATTGAGAATTTCACAAGAGAAACAATGGTGTGCTTGGTTTTGACGTAACTTTTTTCTTTCATGACTTATTTACAAGTTTCTCTTTCTTTACATCCATTGATATGTCACAGAGGTTAACACATGAGGAGCGGATAGAAATTGTGTTGATGTCTGGTGAGTGCAGTACCCGGATCATTGCAGCAGATTTCAATGCAAGACACCCTACACAAGAAAACTGTCACCTTTCCCATTTTATTTAGGTGTATCCATATAAATGGCCCATCCAAAAAAGTTTGCCTCATCATTGAACATAATGTTCTGTGTAAACTGATGGTCCTGTTCCAATTTTTGTTTTGCCCATTCTGCAAATTCAGCGTGCCGATCTGGGTCACCAACCATTCCCATTTTATTTATTTATGTGTATATATTACATAGGTAGATAGAAGAAAAGCTGGCAATTCATCTGCTGTGTACTGTAAAATCACTGCAAGAGCTGACAGGAGAGAAATGATAGATTACATACACTAAATACAAATATAGTAGGTAGCTATTAGTGATGAGCGAGTATACTCATGAGTATTTGAGCGTGCTAAGAGATTTTGTTTCTGTCGCCGTAACTGCATAATATGTGGTTGCTAGACAGCCTGAATACATGTGGGGATTGCCTAACAAACAGGCACTCCCCACATGTATTCAGGCTGGCTAGCATTCGCTAATCATGGAGCTACGGCGACAGAAACTAATCCTACGAGCACATCCAAATACTCGGAGATCACCCGAGCATGCTCGGGAAATCTCGAGTAACGAGTATACTCGCTCATCACTAGTAGCTATATAGATGTCAGTGACATATACAGTTAGTACAATGTGTGTGCAGCTTACTGTATGTGATTTTAATTGATAAAAGATTACTTTTCTGAAAAAAATAGTGTGGGCTCTAGCATAATTTTGTTAACCAGCAGAGGGAAAGCAGATGGTTGGGGACAGATGATTAGAGCCTGGGAAGTGGGTAATACCCATGGAGCTTCCCAGGCTATTAGAATCATCTCACAGCAGTATAATTAGCCTTTACTGGCTATTAAAATGAGGTACCCCCAAGAAAATGACATGGGGTCACCCTATAATTAATAACCAGCAAAGGCTATGCAGACAGCTGTGGGCTGATATTAATAGCCTAGGAAGGGGCAATGGATACTGGCCCCCCCAGGGTAAAAACATCAGCTCTCAGCTGCCCCAGAAAAAGCGCATCTCTAAGATGTGCCAATTCTGGCACTTAGCCTTGCTCTTCCCACTTACCCTGTAGCTGTGGCAAGTGGAGTGATAGTTGGAGGGGTTGATGTCACCTTTGTGTTGGGGGTTAATGGGAAATCTGAGCATTTTCCCAGCTCAAAGAGGTCTGGAGGGCAGTGAAAATATTGAAATGAATGGAAAATGTACTGAGTGGAAGGAGAACAGCATAGGAAAGACCTGTGGAAGCATCTGTGACTCCCAGATCACTGCTGAGAACAATGGTGTCACACTTTTACTCCACTTTAAGAAGTGTCAAAAACATTCAAAATAGACAAGAAATTGGAGTTTACATGAAAAAAGTTAAGAAACAATCTTTTATGTATTACTTTTATATAAAGCAAAATTTAAAAATATATATTTTTTAAATAATAATTTAACTAAATCAAAATTGAATTTTTAGTAAAAAAGTTGGAAATGTCAGTGTAATTTATGAAGGAAGCAAGAACTGTCAAAAATGTGATTTACAATGGACTCAGCTACACCCTGTATTAGACATGAAGGAGGGCCTCATGCATATTCTGTTCAAATTGTTATTTACTTGTACTCCTAGACTCATAAAGGCTATGCACAAAGTGCAAAGTTTTCCAAAAATTACAAGAGAGGGTCATCCATAATCCTTTGATGGCACCAACTGTAGTGCCTCATTCAAATATTGTGAGCAAAGTATGGTACCTCTACATGCACAAAAGTTCTGCACAGTGCAAAGCCTGCTAATGATTAGAAGCAGGGTCATCCATACACCATTTAATGCATCAACTGTACTGCTTCATTCAAATATTGTGAGCAACTTATAGTTGTGATACTCCTACAATCCTAAAAGCTATGCAGAGTGCAAAGCCTTCCAAA